>NC_052626.1:34024769-34327799 GCF_016161935.1 Mauremys reevesii | reverse complement strand
ACTTTTGGGGGATTCCAGATATCAGTAAAACCAACTTTGGGGCATCTTACATCATAACACAAGGCAGGGTCTTGACCTATCAGCCCTATGTATGTGTCACATAAGAAAAAGGAAGCTCCGCTGACCATTTGTCTCAGGCCCTTAACACTGTCTCTAACAATGCTTGGAGAGATATGAGCAAAACACTGTCTACTGAATCATAGGATTGCTTTGACTCTAGTGGGATCCTGTATGTGCTTCCTAGGGCAGAATTTTATTTACAGTCTTTGAAACTTCATCCTGTGGTACTGAGACAGGCAAAACTCCTAGTGAAGTTGCTGTAAAAGAGCCAAGGATACCACTCAGATCTCTTGCTCATATACCACAATGATGGGCAAATGAAGAGATTATAGAAGCTGTGAGTGACAATTTCAAAAGCACTTTGACTCAATCAGCTCCCATTTGAAGTCAAAGCTAAAACTCCCAGTGACTTCAATGGGAGCAGTTAGGCCACTGCCAAGTGCTTTTGAACCTCCCACATTATGTATAATGGTGTTTTTATGAAAGATACTTTTTCCTCATGGCTTCAGGTTGAACATTTCTTTTTACTTTATTTTATTTTTTATTAATGGACTGTAAAAGAAAACTATTGTTTAGCAATGTAACTCTAATATGATTAAGTGCCTTCTCTTCCAGAATTCTGCTTCACAAATCTTAAGTGCTTAATCAACGAATGTTTTGACTACTTTACATTGAAACTGCAGGATGGAGATTTGATTTATAATTTAAATTGGCATCTGAATGGGTCTCCTTTCTCTGAACTGTGAAAGACAATCATCTTTCTTAATGATCATTACACCAAGAAATGGTAACATGCCATCCTTTCCCATCTCCCTAGTGAATGTATTCAATTTATTCCCATCTCCCTTTAACAATATTAATGTGCCATTTACATATTTATACAAAACTATTGGTTTACTTTTTGCTAATTTTAAAACCTTTTCTTCCAGATCTTCCATAATGATATCTATTAAATTTGAGAATGAATTGCTGTCTTTTATTTATATATTCAAGATACTGAACCCAGACTACTTCTGTGATCAAGTTTCTGCTGCTGCTAATGGAAGCCTATTGTGAGATTTATGCAAAAAGACATTTAATGTCACAACTTCACATAATATTTGTGTATGGATTCATGGGTTTGTTTTTAAAAACCATTGCTATTTTACAGGGTGACTCATTTAGGAGGAAACATTTAGGTTACATAGGAACTCATTTCTTCTCTGAGATACACCCGTTAAATAAAGAAAATAACCTCACAACTGCCAGGGAAGATACTCCTGATTTTATACTGATGTAACTGAGATCACGATCTGGCCATTAGCTTTTAAAAAATGTAGTTAGTGCTGGCGAAAGGTACAAGATTGACCCCCTTGGTTACTGAAACCATCTTTTATCTCCAGAAAAGTTATGGCACAGAAAAGAGCAATACTCACTCCTTCCTCACAAAACCCATCAATATGACTCTACCCTATCCAAGATAGTCTAAATGGTTCAATGCAGTTCTAAGAAGCAGGGCTCTAATGCTCAGAGTACTCTTGGGTTTCTTTCAGCTTCCAGAGTGTTAAAGGAGCAGGTGGAGTGTTTCCTAGTCCCATTGCTGCAGGACAGAGGGATGGGCAAGCTACCACCTCAATATATTCAATCAAGATATGGAGAAGAATAGGAGCTACTGGGTGCTGAGCACTCTTAAAAATCCAGTTACTTTGTTTAGATGTCTAAATGGGAGCTGAGCTCAGCTGAAAACCAAGCTCTAAATCTTGAGAAAAGGTTTTCTCCTGTGAGTTTCTCCTACTTCCCAGGAATAAGGCTGGACATACTAAAATGGAACAGCCTTTCTCACTGTTTATTGCAATACTTAGTCCTCCCTCAAACCCACAGGTATGAAGTCAACTTGATAATGAAAAATAATGGGTTAAAAATAATCCAAACACTTTCAAAGCTTCAGAGAGGCTCCTTTAAGGATGAAAGTTAAAGACTTTGTTATTGTATCAAAACTAAGTCACACTTTTCTTGTTTAAAATTTCTTAAATTGTGTGTGCTGGTTATCTCCAATTTATGTGTCAGTGCAAAATATGGGTCCTTCTTAAAGAACAGGCGCATTCACTGCTTGAAGAATCACAATGTGAACATTTTATAAGTAAATTAGAGACCCAACAAAGGTGAAGGAAGATACCGTGTTTTTAATTTTGTTTTGATTTTGCAAACAGAAAGGGATTGTTAATTAGAAAAAAATCAGCAACAGTTCAGATGCCCCTTATAATGTAATATGGAAACCATAAATGCATCTTGTGAATCAAGAGGCTGATGCTGAGAATGCTGAGTGTTCACTACTTCCAGTGGGCCTGATTCTGATCTCACTTATCCTAGTTTTACATGGGATGTAACAGTTGATTTCAGAGTTAAAACTGATTTAACAATTGTAAGAGGTCAAACTTAGTCTCACTGATATCAATCAATTTACACCTTGAAGTCATTGTGTGTATTGCTTGAGTAAAGACTTTAGTCTATTCAAATCTCCCGTTTATCTATTTTGGATCCTAATGCAGAACTGTGCTATTGTCATGATATGAAGAAATCAGAAATGTAGAAATCAGAAATGTTATAGCTATAGGTGGCCTAGACTGCGTGCATGTGTCTTTGGTGTTTTTTGTTTTTTTTAAACTCATTTGGCTTTATTACTAAATCCCTTTAATCAGAAAGGGCCATACTGTGGTAGTCTTTCTTACGTTGCCAAGCACTTACTCAGGTCAATGGTCTCATGAAAACGCAGGTGCTGCTAACCAGCCTGAGCAAGAGTATCACAATCTGACTCAAAGCATACCATTGTCCTCTTAGCAAAAAAAACCCCAAACAAGAAAAGATGGAGTTTTCCCTAGAAGTGGCTCACAACTGTGGAATTCTATTCTAGAAGAGATCAAAATGGCCAAAGAACCTCAAAGGCTTTAAACAAGGTCCAGACAGGAGTGAGACGTGTCCATATGGTGCTCACATGGTTCCACAGAATTCCTGAAAGAGGAGAATATCCCACAAAACCCTTTCCCTGCCATTTGACTCTGTACTGTGTTGTGCCCCCGTTCCTACACCCCAGTTAGACATAAAATAGCTTTGTCTTGTTTGTGATCATTTACAACTATCTTTTAAAAGCAGAAGGGTCACTTCTTTACCCTTCCAAACTGTCCGTGTTGCCTAATGATCAGCGCAATGCTAACAAACCAGTGAGCTTGAATAAAGCATGTGAGGTGAAATTACTTTTTAATGTTCCATTTGGCTAAGATTTATACCTCATTTTCCTTAGCAACACATTATTTATTCACAGTAATATAGGCACCAGAAACTGATCTGTTTGTTTAATTTGGCTACCCCACCCGTCACATTTCTGAAGGAAGATTCTGTTTATACACTTATTATACAAAACATCTTACAAATAGACCTGCTTCAAATTTTTCATTCCATTTATTTTTGTTATGAGAAATGGTTCTTTTTCAGAAGTAAAGGTCTTTCTTCAGCAATAGGTGACAATAACATCTGCTACATCTGTTACCATAGCATTCTTGAGAACAGTGTTGAAAAATCTTAGTTTTTCAGACAAATATCATATTTCAAGGAAAAAGGGGCTACAATCCAGGAAAGATGTACTCTGAACTACCAGGTGTCATATTGCATGGTTGTAAGTCTACTAATATTAAACATAAGCCCCTGGAAATTCTGAGAGAGTATTCTGTCTGTCTAGCTCTCTCTCTTTATATCCTCCCATCATGGTAGTATCTGAGCACCTGAAATGTAGGGCCATTGTATTCCTGTCAGGTTTGGAGATTAAAAAATTACGGAAGGGAATCTGTAAAGTAAACAGAAATCAACTGCAGCTCACAATCAGTGGATTTTTGTAAACTGTCATACATCTTCAAACAAAATGTGTGCAGTTCACACTCTGCTATAGATTATAGCTGTGTATCTTCAGTGTCTCAATTCTTGAACATTTGCCACTTGTAGGCATTGGTTTTATGAATGTTAGACCCTTTTGTTTCCTCCCTTTGCAGTCAGCACTCTGAGGGGTATGTGATAGCACTGTGACCAACGGCCATAGTAGAGTTGGAGGGAATGGTGGGGAGGAAAGGAGTGCTGCCTCAGCAGAAGCCCCCAGAGACATTATGACAGTGTGTGGAGGAGCAGACATCATGCCTCAGGAGCACTGAGGGCCTGCATTTAGAGAGTCAGCTGAAGCAGATATTGTCTGCATTCGCTGTTGCATGGCCTTATGTCTGCCAAGTGGGGCAAAGGAAATAAGCAAGGGCTTTGTCTCAGCCCTGCCCTGCATTTTCTCAGTCTTGAAGCAATACACCCAGCATGGGCTGGTCTCCTTAGTACTCCCAAAGCCCTAGCAGCCAAATTATTCCTGTCTTTCTTTCCCTTCCCTTGGGAATCTATGCCTGGTGGCCTAGCGTGGTTAAATATTGAGAAGTATGAGTAAGTAAAATAAATTGGGGCTAAATCAGAGATACCTGACATGTTTCCTCATCCGTATCCCCAAATGTTCACTGGCTGGGTTCACTCTAAGCTTGAGGGGTTGGTTTTTGATGATGACACTATTAATATTATTATCACCTCTGGCAGATGGTACATTAAAGCCTATGACATTAGCATTCATCTGTCACAGCTGTCTGATGTTCTCAGGGGATTTCTTCTAAGAGCTGCTTTCAGGTTCAGGACCTTTGGAAATGGCACTGTTACCCATTGATTGAGATAGAGGGACGATGGACTGAGGAGATTCAGGAGAACTCAGTTCCAGTCTCTTGCACAATACGACCATGGCAGATCATTTATTCCTCACTTCTGCATCTGTAAAATGAGGATAATAATCATTTCTTTCATCCATGCTTTGTCTGTCTTTTCTTATACTACCTGAGGGTAAGGTGGCTAGGATAATGGGGTCCTGATCTCAGTTGGGCCCTGTAGATGCTCTTTTATACAAAGAAGTAGAAATTAGAGAATTTGAGCAAAATATCCATACAAGCCATGCAGTTCTAGACTCACAACATTCCGTAGGATAATTTGAAACAGATTGTAGGAATGAGTGAATTCAAAAAAGCACCATATCATTAAAGGATTTTCAAGTTTATTATGCCAATGAGAAATAGAGAGAGGTCCACAGCAGAACCCTGGCTCAGAACACTCCCCAGTGTGGGGACTATCCAGATCCAGGCTACTCAGTGGGCTTCCATGACTATAGCTAGCTGAACCAGAACTCCAGAACCAGGTACTTCCATGCTCTGGGAAAGTTTAGCTCTAGACCCAAACTGCGCAGTTCACAGTCATGTTGAATATTATGGTGATGAAGACTATATCAATACATGGATAATGATACAGATAACATAGATAGATCAGTCATTTTTATTGATAATGTGCTATGTGGCAGAAGAACCACAGACTCCTAACAAAATGTTACATTAACACTTATTGGCATTTTGGTTATTCAATCCACATGTATAACATCTTGTTTGGTTGGTTTATTGTTTGTTTTTCCAAGATGATTTCAGGTCTTTTTTTTTTAATCTCATACAAGATCTTTGTCTATAGTTGTAATGATGATGATGATGAAGAAGATGATAATAAATAATAAAAATGTTCTAAACATTAATATTGATATAATTTCTTGAACTGATATATAAATTCTATTTTGTATTTTTAATATTTTTTCAAAACAGATGCTAATGTATATTTTTAGAAAAATGATGTCCCAGCGCTTTCTGACACTAGCATGAACACAATTTTGAATTACATCCCCAAGGTACAATAAAGAAAACAATCACCTAAAAACCACAACATAAAAGGAAAGAAAAAAGGCTTGCACCTCATTCATATGAATGGCACAGATGTTCAGTGATAGATGTGAAGGGGGAGCACATTCCAGAGGAGGTCAGTACACCTACGTAATAGTTGTGCCTTTGATAAATCATGTTTCTAAAGATTAAAAACAGTTTATCCTGTAAGTTACAGATGGAGACAGAGGGATCAAAAGCTGTTTACTTGTCCATATATAGCTGTTTGCTCCCCCGCCCCATCCTTCATGTTCTGTTTGCTCACATTTTGTGTTATTATTTGTTTCTTCGTTTATCTGTTTTTTTATTTGGAGGGCAAAGGGGTCATTTGCTTGCTGCTCTGTGTTTGTTTGGGTTTTTATTTAATTTGGGAGTTTGTTAACTTTTGCTTAGTTTTGTTTTTCCTAGATATGTTTCACTTTTAAGGATGAAGCTGAGCACGGGTATGTCTAGCACAAAAGGAAAGCCCTGTGACAATCAAAAACAAGGAATCAAAGGGAACGGATGTGGACTTTATCAGTGAAACAGCTACACAAGCAGCAACTCAAGAGACATGGGTGACTGGCACTAATCAGGCAAAAGAACACCATTCAAAGAAGGAGGAAAGGAAGCAATAACAGAATAAGGAAGAAGGAAAAGGAGGAAAAGGCAGATAACACCAAGAGAAGAAATAGCCATTAACATTTCTGACTGTTGAAAAGAGAAACAGAACTGCGTGTTTACAGTGGAGGCTTGACTTTTGTCTCCAAACTAGTCACAAATAAGTTTTTCAGCTCAAAATAGATGCTGTAAATTTGTTTTATAACATGCAGTTGAAAAGTGCCATTCTCACCAAAATGATGAGAAATAAGTACCCATTTCCTGCAAGGTTCTTCAGTTTTCTCTCCTCTGGAAACTATACCAGCATTTATGGTTTATTTTTTACCAGCATTATCATTTTAATTTTGTGAGGTCCCATGTGGTTTATATGCCATAGCTAAATTACCATATCATTAGAGTAGAAACATCCACTTTTTTATGTGGTCCAAGGCCAGACTGCATAGTTTTTTGGTGAAGGTAAACATGTGTTGCAGGCTTCTGTAAAGGGAAATCATGCCTCATGAATCTATTAGACTTCTTTGAGGGATCAACAACGTGCACAAGGGTGATCCAGAGGATACAGTGTACTAAGACTTTCAGAAAGCCTTTGACAAGATCCCTCACCAAAGGCTCTTAAGCAAAGTAAGCAGACATGGGATAAGAGGGAAAGTCCTCTCATGGATCAGTAACTGGTTAAAAGGTAGGAAACAAAGGGTAGGAATAAAGGCTCAGTTTTCAGAAGGGCAAGAGGTAAATAGTTGTGTCCCCCAGAAGTCTGTACTGGGACCCATGCTGTTCAACATATTCATAAATGATCTGGAAAAATGGGTAAACAGTGAAGTGGCAAAATTTCCAGTCAATACAAAGGTACTCAAGATAATTAAGTCCAAAGCAGACTGCAAAGAGATACAAAAGGATCTCACAAAACTGGGTGACTGGGTAACAAAATGGCAGCTGAAATTCAATGTTGATAAATGCAAAGTAATTCACATTAGCAAACATAATCCCAACTTTACATATGAAATGATGGGGTCTAAATTTGCTGTTACCACTACAAAAAGAGATCTTGGAGTATCATGGATAGTTCTCTGAAAACTGCTCAATGTGCAGTGGAAGTCAAAAAAGCTAACAGAATGTTAGGGACCATATAGGAAAGGAATAGATCATAAGTCAGAAAATATCATATTGCCTCTATATAAATCCATGGCATGCCCACATCTTGAATACTGCATGCAGATCTTGTCACCCCATCTCAAAAAAAGATATATTAGAATTGGAAAAGGTAAAGAAAAGGGCAACAAAATGGCGAGGGGTACGGAATGCTTACTGTATGAGGAGAGATTAAAAAGACTGGGAATTTTCAGTTTGGAAAAGAGATGACTAAGAGGGAATATGATAGAAGTCTATAAAAGCTTGACTGGTGAAGCGAAAGTGAATAAGTAAATGTTATTTACTCCTTCACATAACATAAGAACTAAGGGTCACCCAATAAAATTAATATGCAGCAGGTTTCAAATGGAAGTACTTCACACAATGAACAGTCAACTCATGGAACTCATTGCCAGAGGATGTTGTGAAGGCCAAAACTATAACAGGGTTAAAAAAAAGAACTTGATAAGTTCATGGAGGATAGAGCCATCCAATCAATGGTTATTAGCCAGGTTGGTCAGTGATGCAGCATCATGCTCTGAGTGTTTCACTTGCCTCTGATTGCCAGAAGTTGTGAATGGATGACAGGAGATGGTTCACTGTTCTTTTCATTAACTCTGAAGCACCTGCCATTGGCCACTGTCAGAAGATGGGATATTGGCCTAGATGGATCATTGGTTTAACCCAGTATGGCCGTTCTTATGTTCTTAAAGGTCAGATCACAATGTACTGTCTTCTCAGGTAATAGTTCATTTAAATCAACTAATAGCTATCTAAGGAAACTATGAGCAAAGTGTAATGTTGCACTCCATAATGCTTTACGAAAATATGTTTATGAATGTATATATGACATAACTGGAATATGTTTTATGCTACATATGCCATGTAACATATCTCTGTAAAGGTTATGATATACTGAATATATTCATCCTATTTGTATGCATGTATCATTTTTGTATTCAAAGTTTTGAATATTGTCTGTGTACTTGTTTGATTTTAAGTAACCTTAGTAAGGCATTTGGGCAGCTTCTTTAGAAAGGAATTTGAAAGTTAAGTCTCCAGTCAAGAAACACTAAATGGACAATGGATCTTGGAAGGCTCTAATCCACATAAGAAGTCAACTTGAGGATGTTCAAGGCAGCATGTGAACCATAGCTGCTACCTGTAAGTTCTGAGTCATGCATGGACATGTGACTTGCCCATGTGACTCCAAAACTCCATCTTGTAGCTGGAATTCTACACAGGGGGAGGGAGAGGTGTCCACCCACAAGAGAAAGTCTATTTAAACCCCTGGGAGACCCCCTCCCTTTTGTCTTCAGCTGGCTCAAGAGATAGCCTTTCCACCCCCAACGATACTTGAAAGAAACTGGAACAAAGAACAGTAACCATGGGGGTGTGAGTGATTGCTGGGCCCAGACTAGAAGGAGGCTAGTCTGTAAAAGAGGCTTATTGGAACATCTCTGAAGGTGATATTTTATCTGTATTCAGCTTCTTACTGTATTAGATTTAGACTTGCGTGTTTTATTTTATTTTGCTTGGTAATTAATTTTGTTCTGTCTGCTATTACTTGGAACCACTTAAATCCTATTTTTTGTATTTAATAAAATCACTTTTTACTTATTAATTAACCCAGAGTATGTATTAATACCCGGGGTGGCAAACAGCTGTGCATATCTCTCTATCAGTGCTATAGAGGATGAACAATTTATGAGTTTACCCAGCATAAGCGTTATACAGGGTAAAATGGATTTATTTGGGATTTGGACCCAATTGGGAGTTGGGCATCTGAGTGTTAAAGACAGGAACACTCCTTAAGCTGTTTTCAGTTAAGCCTGCAGCTGTTGGGGGATGTGGTTCAGACCTGGGTCTGGATTTGTAGCAGACAAGCGTGTCTGGCTCAAACTGGCAAGGTCCTGGAGTCCCAAGCTGTCAGGGAAGGCAGGGGCAGAAGTAATCTTGGCACATCAGTTGACAGCCCCAAGGAGGTTTCTGTGATCCAACCCGTCACACAAAGTATTCAGGATGCTAAGAGAGTTGACGGGTTCCCCAGATTATTAACTGCATGCAGTTATTAAATTCCATAATTCCCATTCCTGGAAATGCAGAGGCCAAGGAGATTTTTAATCTAATGTTTATTGGATGTTTCAAAACCTAAAATAAAAAGTCACGTTTCGTTAGAGTTTTGGGCCAGTTCTTATTCCATCAATCCATCTCCCCATCTTTAAGTATTTTGAAGCAAACAGATACGAAAAGGCTGATTGTGCTACTTCTTCACACAGTTAGGGGGAGCTGGTGCACGTTAAGTAATATTTGTACTAGTTAATTAGATCACAGTAGCAATATTTGTAGGCAAAATCCACTCCTATCTGATCATCTTGGATTCTAGAATTTATATGAAAAACAAGGGGCTTCAGTTATTGTCAGGTCTGACTCAATACAGAAACTGTAAAACTGCACCTTTGATTCTACTTATTTATACTTATTATACATATGAATGATTTTATGAAAAAATACTATAGAACTTAATAGGGATTAAATGAATAGGTTCCCACAGTAATTATTCTAGAAGCCTCTAGAATCTAGTAAATGCTATTTAGCTTTCCCAGGGGTCAGAGTGGGGGGTGGGGATTGTAGTGGTACTCTCCCAAGCTCTGCCTGCAAAATATGCTCCACTCACTTGAGATCTATTCACAGTAGATTGTGCATATGTTCAAAATACAATCATGCATGCTTTCTGTGAACCTTGGTATGGGTTCCCCCTCCATAGGATCTGATTGCACTCAAGTGCTGGGCTTCTTGAGCTTGGCTCCCCCTTTAGAAGTGCAGATGAATCACTGGGTTCTGCTAGACTCCTAGGGTTTTTTAACCAACCTACAAAATTCTAAATCAGGAGTGTAATTTTCTATTACATTCTAGAGAAGCAGCCATACATGCCATAGAAATATTGTCATTTTCAATCAAATCATCTAAGATTTTTCCATAAGGGTTTCTATTGTTTTTTTTGTATCCTAATAAATTTTTGGCTTCCATGATATCTTGCAGCAATGTGTTCCATTTAATCATAAGTAAATAAGAATATTGGATTTCATGTATATATTAATTAAAATATTTTCTTTTATCAGGCTTAAATTTTCTGTCTTTTAGTTTCACTGGATGATGTTTTTGTTGTTATTATTAATATAATTATATTATTATTACTACTTCTAGCATAGCACCTAGGAGCCCTAGTCATTAATCAGAATCCCAGTGTGCTAAGCACTATACAGACACAGAACAAAAAGACAACAGTTCCTGACCCAAAGAGCTTACAACTTAAATATAAGATAAGAGACAACAGGTGCATATAGACAGGCAGGGTGTACAAGGAAACAATTAGACAATACAGGTAAGCATGGTAAGCAGTGCTCACCGCACACCAGCAGCCTAACCAATGTCAAACTTTTTCTAGGCACCATGGCACTAGAGAGTTCTGAGGAGGGATTTGAAAGAGGACAATGAAGTAGCTTTGTTGATGTTCCTCCCAGTTCTGAGGGGTCTAAATTAGCTGTTACCACTCAAAAAAGAGATTTTGGAGTCATTGTGGATAGTTCTCTGAAATCATCTACTCAATGTGCAGCGGTAGTCAAAAAAGCCAACAGAATGCTGGGAATAATCAAGAAAGGGATAGATAATAAGACAGAAAATATCATATTGCCTCTATGGTAAATCCATGGTACGCCCACACCTTGAATACTGCATGAAGATATGGTCACCCCATCACAAAAAAGATATATTGCAATTGGAAAAGGTTCAGAAAAGGGCAAAAAACATTATTAGGGGTATAGAACAGCTTCCATATAAGGAGAGATTAATAAGACTAGGACTTTTCAGCTTGAAAAGAGGTGACTAAGGGAGGATATGATAGAGGTCTATAAAATCATGAGTGGTATAGAGAAAGTAAATAAGGAAGTGTTATTTACTCCTTCTCATAATACAAGAACAAGGGGCCACCAAATGAAATTAATATGTAGCAGGTTTAAAACAAACACAAGAAAGTATTTTTTCATGCAACACACTGTCAACCTCTGGAACTCCTTGCCAGAGGATGTTGTGAAGGCCAATACTATAACAGGGTTCAAAAGGGAGCTAGATAGATTCATGAAAGATAGGTCTATCAATTGTTATTAGTCAGGATTGGCAGGAATGGTATCCCTAGCTTCTGTTTGCCAGAAGTTGGGATTGGGTGACAGGGCATGGGTTACTTGATGATAACCTGTCTGTTCATTCCCTTTGGGGCACCTGCCATTGCCCACTGTCAGAGGACAGGATACTGGGCTTACTGGACCTTTGGTCTGATCCAGAATTGCCATTCTTATGTTCTTATGAGGAGCAACATGGAGAAAAATGCTCGCTTGAAAATTTAACAAGTGGGCAATGGAGGCTAGCTTCATGGGCTGATTGAGGATGGGAGCTGACATTTTGATAGTGAATGAAAGATGCTAGGTAGGGCAGGGCAGGGCAGGGCAGGGCTAAGCCATGAAGGGCCCTGAAAGTGAAGACATGTATCTTATGTTTGATGCGATAGAGAAGGGGGAACCAGTAGAGGGATGAAAACAGAAGGATGATATGGTCAAAGTGTCGGGCTAGGGAAATTATCTTTACCACAGCATTCTGAATGGATCTGAGCAGGGCAAGACTGTGTTTGTCGAAGCCAGGAAGAAGAATGTTACAGTAACTGAGATGCCATATTATGAGGGCCTGGACAACAGTTTTAGCTGTATGGATGGATAGGAAAGGCTGTAGTTTAGGGATAGTTAGGAAGAAAGAATATGCAAGATTTAGATATAGCCTGGATGTGAAGACCTAGAGAGAGATCTGAGTCAGAGATGATGCCCTGAATGACAGGTAGGATGATGTGTTGTCCTCAGTGATCAAGTTGCAGTGAGGGAGGTTTAGGTTGGATATTAGGAAAAAGTTTTTCACTAGGAGGGTGGTGAAGCACTGGAATGTGTTACCTAGGGAGGTGGTGGAATCTCCTTCCTTAGAGGTTTTTAAAGTCAGGCTTGACAAAGCCCTGGCTGGGATGATTTAGTTGGGAATTGGTCCTGCTTTGAGCAGGGGGTTAGATGACCTCCTAAGGTCCCTTCCAACCGTGACATTCTATGATTCTACAATTCTAAGGAGGTAGTTGGGAGATCCTGGAAGCTGATGAATGTTAAGAACTGCCTTTAGCTGGGTTGATTTTGAAGTGACAGCTAGACATCCCCAAGAAGGTATCAGAGAGAGACAGACTGAGATTTTAGTCTGGCCAGAAGTAGACAAGTCTGGAATAGAGAGGTAGATCTATGAGTCATCAGCATAGAGATGGCTGAGTTTGTGTTTGAATATGAGATTACCCAGAAATAAGGTGTAGAGGGTGAAGAAAAGGGGACGAAGCCCCCCATGGAGCCCTCACAGAAAGTTGGAGGGGGGATGAGAAGGATCCTCCAAAAGACATCTGGTGGAGAGATTAGAGAGGTAGGAAGTTCTTCTGTTGTGAAAAACAGTAAATAGGAGCAAACAATTTACCTTCTTTGTAGTATTCATTATTTTATAGACCTCTATCTTATTTACCTCATTTCTAAAGTAAGCAGTCCCAATCTTGTCAATTTCCTCAGACAGACATCTTTCCATGCCTCTAATCATTTTCATCACCAGTCTGTGGACCCCTGCTGTTTTTATTGTCGGGTAGAATAACCAGAAGTGGATGCAACATTCAATGTCAATATAAGGCAGTCTTGGGGAGAAGTGAATGTGAAGTGTAATACTCTGTCTCTGTGCCTTTCTTCTCATTCATAACAGCAACAACATGTAAGTAAACTAGAAAAGCAATCATTGTACTCTTCTCTCAATGAGCATCACATTCAAATCTGGGGATTAAGGCAGTTTGATTATGATTATGAATAGCAAAGATTACATGGTGTAAATAGTAAGCCAATTAACTGAGTATTGTCTAAAGTAAAATATAGCTCTTTTAACATGGGGAAAAAAAGAGAGACAGAGGTCAACGGTGAACAGATGTACTTGTGAATAATGAGTAGCTAGATTCAGTGATTGAAAAGTTCCACCTCCTCAAACCAATATTTATTACAATTCCAATATCCCATTACTCTCAAACTATTCGGCAGGCCTATATTCTAGGGCAATGCTTCTCAAAGCCGGTCTGCCGCTTGTTCAGGGAAAGCCCCTGGTGGTCCGGGCCAGTTTGTTTACCTGCAGTGTAAACAACATCGGTTTACCTGCCGATCACAGCTCCCAGTGGCCATGGTTTGCCGTCCCAGGCTATTGGGGACTGCGGGAAGCGGTGTGGGCTGAGGGATGTGCTGGCTGCCCTTCCCACAGCCCCCATTGGCCTGGAGCGGTGAACCGCGGCCCGTGGGAGCCGCGATTGGCTGAACCTGCGGAAGTGGCAGGTAAACTAACTGGCCCGGACCGTCAGGGGCTTTCCCTGAACAAGTGGTGACCCAACTTTGAGAAGCACTGTCCTAGGGGATGGGGCTGTGGTACAAATCTTGTCATTATGGGTAATCTCCTTCAGACAATTGTGTGAGCAGCAAGCCTCCAGTTTATCCCACAGATTCTTCTAGCTGAAACTGTTGCCAGCTGTGCCATTTGTGGTACTTATTTTTGAGATGAGGCCAACTCTTCAATAAGAATAAGGCTGAGACCCCCAGCTGCCATTAATGATGTTTGGTTATTACAGATATGCACCACATTAGAATCAGTAAAAGGTTCACTATTCCATTACAAACTGGAACTATCAAATTGCATAGGACACCAACAACTTATCCGTTCTTCCAATGCTTTCTCTTTAGGTGTTGGCTCAACTTTCTCAGGGGCTAGTTCAATTAAGTTAAATGCTGCCCTTAACATCACCCATCAAATGATAGGATATTTTATGTCAAATGCTGCCTCTGTTTTTAATCCAGGTTCTCTGGAGCTCCCCTAAGCTAAAATGTAAGTTTGTTTGAGTTATTAAAATTGCTTGAGCAAACTCCCATGAGATGAAAAAAATGATGTTTTGCATTACAGGGAGGATGCTAGAAAAATTATTTTGCTATTGACATGCAAAAGGAGTTTGTGCCCTCACAGGGAGAGTGTATTTTGCAAAGTAACAGACTGACAATATTGCCCATGCAAATCCTCACTTGTGCAAACTGCTTTTGCAGCTCATTAGCATATACAGTATGCTCTGGCAAATTGCACAAACAAATTTAGCTCGTGGTTCCAGAGAAACTGCACAAGCAGATTCAGAAAACGTTGACAAACACTAGAAACAAATATCATTATCTAGTATTCTGCTCTCAAATGGAGCTCCTAGAGCTCAAAGCTACATAGAAGAGTGGCAGATTTTTACTGTCTGAGTTAAGGGTCACATGACAATGAAGGCAAAACATCAGGCATATAAACCACTAATTGTTGATTCCATGAATTTGCAAATAAAACCCATAGTGAGTGATATGACTGCTTAGAATCATTATAGCTTTTCCTGACGTGTTTGCCAGGTTCTTGCTGCAATTATGTACAGTAACCACACATGTATTTGGAACAAACTAAATGTAAGTGCATGTAACAAACATTTTCTTCAATGTGTATGCAATGTCTACGGTGTTAATCCTTAGAACTCTAAGAGCAAGTGTGCTTGTATTTGATTCAGCAACAAGAATGAAGTTAATTCTACTTCCATCTCTCTCCTCTGCTCACTGGCCCCTGCCAGGAGCCTCACCATTTCCTTCCACTCCTGGATTCTAAAAAATAGGGACCCTCCTCTTATCAGAAGTCAGGCTTTCTTCTCTTCCCTTGCTTTACCTCCCCGGCCTCTGAACATAGGCCCTCCATGACTGTTTTGTTCTTCATCCTCCTGCTATACCTCCAATAAACTCCCTGTTCCTTGCTGCCTCCTGACATGAGGTACTGAGCAGGACTCTCAGGGCTGAGACTTGGGGGAAATCTCTCAGGCAAGCATCAAGGGGCTCTCAGGAGTCCCAGCATAGCCCCTCTTCTGCATAGCCACAGACGTTCCTCCTTCCTCCACAATGCCCTCTCCAAACACTTCAGGTCAAGTTTTCAAAAAATGGACTCTACATTTGCCTAGAGGTCTAAGGGATTCATGGAGATTCTGTGGTGAGAGGGTGGGAAATCACATAAGAGAGTAACTAGAAAAGTGGTCTCACTAAAGGAGGATCCTACATGTGCAGTAGGATCAAGTTAAAACCAGCAATAGGGTCTCAACACTAGCATAGGAATAGGGTGGGCAACTGCCCGGGAACCCTGGATCCAAGCATTTTAAATTTGAAGTAAGAATTGTCTCCTCACTAATACTAAATAACCTATTAGAGATCAGGGCATTGCATCCCCATGACAGTTAGCTCACATGAGCCTGTGATTGACATTTGGCAACCCTTGACCTGCATGGCAGATTGGCTTTGCTGCATGTTGACACACACACCATCCTACTGGCTTTTATACATGTTCATGGGCCCAAGCCAAATATCAGCATCTGCATTTTGCCATATCAAAAAGTTGTCTAGTCAATTATCCAGGCAATGCAGTCCTCTATCACTCTAACTTCATGAAGCTGCTAATGCCTCAGGAGACTAGGGGCCCAGTCTTGAAGTCTGTGAGAGATGAGTGCACCCAGCATAAGTGCTCATAGCCTTTGCTTTGCACAGCCTGTCCCTAACTCACTAGCACCCTAAAGGAATCATTCACACCCTGGAATTTAATTCACATTAACCTTGTCTCAGTCTTCCACCAGTTTTCAGTCTTGATTAGAATGTGAGAATACAAAGCATATAGAATATGGGTTTGTTTGGTGCTCAAAGTACAATTTCATTAGCGATTGTCTCAATTTTCCTCTATAAACGATATACTGCAGAATTCTGATTATATCAGTATAAGGATGTCTAAGCATCCTAGGTGCCTACTCTGAACAAAGGATGCACTTGTATGTGGACAAGGAGCCCATCAATGACCATTGCTGTTCCCACTGGCTCTCAAAATGTGAAGGGGAGCAGTTCCAATGTGTTGAACCAGCAGTCTTTCAGCTTACTGAAGATTTCACCAACCTTCCATTCTTAATATTTAATCCAGTCATTCACACGCACCATTCCTTATCTTTCTCAAATGTGCCACCTCCTGTATCGAGCTGGCTCGACCTTCACTTCCTTCAAAACACATGCACTCCAAAAAGCGTCAAGTTAACTTTGGAATAAAATGAACTGTAATTGAACAGAAATCTATTTTAATGCTTTGCATCTCATGGCAGTACAAGTGCTCAATAGATTAGTGGATTAGGGCACTGACCTTCAGTAACTTAATGTATGTTGAATCATTATATAAATACCAGCAATTCTGGTGAGAGTTGCCATTTGGGACCACATGCTGATAGTCTTGTGATTTCAAACTTCTCAGGGAGGGAGCTTTCTACTGCAGTTTCAAAGGTGATTTTCCTCAGCATGAAGGAAGGAAAAGGGGAAAAAGCAAGATGAAGCCACCATTCCATTTAAGCAGTTTACCTGATGTTAACTATACATGTATTTCACACATGAGCAAAAGAAAGACCTGAATTTCAGCTAGCACATAGCACCAGGGCTCCATTGGTTTCAATGGAGATCTGCCACTTTAAACCAGCTGATGATTTGGCCCTTTAAAATGCCTGTTACAATCACCTGGTTGTGGCAATTCCACACAAGCTCTCCGCATGGCGTAAGCTCCATGGTGGGGTTGTTCAGAAGCACCATCAGCTTCTACATCTCATGATTTGAAGAAGTCTCTGGACTAATCTCCTAGCCCTGCATAGATTGACTTGAAGGATAGTGTTGGGAGCAAGCTAGGGACAGACTGCGGAAAGGGCCACAAGGTACAAGATCATGCAGATCTAGGGGTCCTAACAACCCATGTAATTTTTGTGGTCGTTATTTCAGCCCATTTATTGGAGAACAACTGTGTGTGATACAGAACTACACTCTAACCTTGGCCTGATTGGGTGGGTTTTGGTTTTCCAGACACCCCGTATTTCACCTACACAAATACTACTTATTCTGTTTTTTTGTGTGTGATGTGAATGTCACATAAACTGATCACTGATTGGTCCCAGTTGCAGGATCACCAGGTATTTCAAATGAAGGTCATTTAGCTCACTAGGCAGATTATAATCATGGTCCAGTTCCCAAAACATAAGCAACTGAACTATTTCTGGCTTTGTATTTTAGAATAACTCTTAGGCCATTAACAGTGTAACATCACACATGCCATGAGCTATACCTAAGTCCATCAGATGTGATTGATGTTTCTCTCATTTCAGCTGGATGGGATGGCTGGCCAGCCTGGGTTTTGTGCTTCAGGGTCTATAGGTTCATTGCAGAGTCTTCTTCTCACTTAACAAATATCTTATTGACACGTAGAACATTCAGGGTAATAAAAATATATCATGTTTATCACTGCTTTCACAGCATGCATAGATATAACACTGGGGCATTCAGCCATAGCACCATTAGCCAATCATTTATTTCAACCCAAGCCTCTACAAATTATGCAGAGCTCATCTGATAACCTCATGTCAGATTGTCTTGAAAATCAGAATAAAATATATATTATGTATATATATATATTCTTTATGAAATAAAGTTGTTCCATATATTATTGCTAAGGCTAGTGCATTACCAATAATTAAGATTGTCTGATACTTCCTTTTATAAGACCCTGTTTTCAGTTGTTTATAACTTGGCCAAATTTTAACCATTTTGTCTGTAATTTGCTGTTTCTGAGAACAAGGTTAGGGAAAAAATACATTGTTTTGCCCATGTTAGAAAATTCTGGTGACTTTTTCTTTGAGAAGCTCTAATACCCCTGTGCTTTGGAGCAGGTACTTGAAATTTCGCAGGGAGTGTCTGTGTCTCGAGTGTGCTTTTTGCTGTTTTTGTGAAAATATGCTCACATTTTGCCGAGTTACAAACTTTCGAAAAATTACAGTTTACACATGCTCAGTAGAGACTTGCCCAGGGACTAGAGTGAAGTCAGAAAGCAACATTCTGCTCTCATTAACCCTGGGTTAAGTCCACAGTAACCCAACTGATTTCCATGAAGTTACTTTTACTTGTTCTTCAAGCTAAGAACTTTTGCACCAATCTTCTCACCCTGCATAAGCTGACAAGAGTTTCTGGCCTTAATATATTATAAATATCAAATGATAGAATTAATAAAAAATAATTTTCACTAGTGCCCACAGGCTAGATCTTAAGCAAAATCTGTTGGAGAGGATGCATTGTAAGTAACACAAATAATTAGAGTGGCCATATTTCCCTATGCTAAATATGGGACACCTGGTAAAATTACTCCTATTCAAAGGAGTTCAATGGTGATCAATCAGAACAATGCAGTACAAACATTCAGATTAACATCAAGCTGACTGAGTCCCCATTAAAAAGATATACTGTGTATTTGGATTCTTTTTATTTACCTTCTTATCTTTAAGGCTTTAGGGTTCACACAGGGAGAGGTGACACACACACCACTACTCCCCCCCCCACACACACACACAGAGGGAGACGTGACACACACTCCAGTACAACTCTCTCACACGGGGGTGGTGGGTGACTCACCGACCTCACCCTCCCTGCCCACCCGGCATTCTCCACACTCCATGCCTGGCTGGGCCCCTGGGATAGACCTGCCTCTCCCCGTACCTGGCACCGCGTCTTCCCGAGGCAACACATGGGGGTGGGGCATGCAGGGTCCCTCCCCAGATTTCTGCCAGGGTTCACACCAGAATGTGGTCAACAGCAGCCTTTTGGCACTGTGTGGGAGGGAAGGGACGGGAGCTGCTTTCAGCCACAGGCAAGTAGAAGAGGGGAAGAGATAACCAGGCCTGTGTCTTTGCAGAGCTCATCTCTTATCCCCCACCTCCCCTGTGGCTGGAAGCAGCTTGTCCCTTCCTGACCACACAGTGCGGAAAGGCAGCTAACACCTCCAGGTTGCTGCTGGCCACTGACATAACCCAGCTGCCTCCTGTCCCCCACCCCCCGCTACGAGCCCTACACACCCACCCCCATCATCGGCCACTGGACTCCCCCACTCACCACTGCTGGTCAGATGGCTGGTAAGCAGGGATATGGCCAGCAGCAGAACCTCCCAGTATGGATGGGGGGAAGACAGAAAATACGTAACAATTTGCCTGTTTTAAAGAAAAAGTTGGGACACCTGCAGGAGGCCTTAAATATGGGACTGTCCCTTTAAAAACTGAATGTCTGGTCACCCTACAAATAATAACGTTAATAAATAATGATTATGTCAATATCGATCCCTTTGTTGTTAATGTTCCTGAAGAATTTTATCTTTCATAGGTAAAATTAGTATAGCTATGCTTTAGAAGTAGGCGCATTCCTAGTTTCAATCCATATAATATGGATCTGGATTTAAATTTAAGTGCCCAAAGTCTTAGGGCTTTAGGAATTGGGGATTTGGTTCAAACCAATCTCTAATTAGAGGCAGGCAAATCATTTCTTCCATGTGCGGCACTGAACAATTTGTTAGGCTATAGAGTTTTCACATTCTGCAGAAGCATCAGCTACGCTACTGGAGTGCGGACTTCCCACTTGATGGAAAAGAGGTCGGTTTTGTATAGCTTTGTAACTTGAGGAGATCTTAAGGAGAAAAGAGACATTTTGTGCATGAGAAACAATCCTTTAAACCTTCATGACCCACTGGATATAAATGAGGCTTGCAAAACAGAGTTAGAAACCTGTTTCAGGAGATCTTTGGCACAGCGCAGTGATTTTATTTATGGTTTAAAAAGGATTGTTGTATTAATCTTGTATGCTCCTAATCACTTAGGTCCAAATAAATAGTCATTTGGTGCTGGGAGGAGAGAGAAAGACTGCCCTCGTGAATGACTCTATAGCCTAGTGGTTAGTGCCCTCACCCAGGATGTAGGAGGTCTAAGATCCAGTCCTCTTGCTCCATGAATCTTTAATTATTCATCCAGTGTAGCAGCAGAGATTAAGGGAACCCCACATCAGAATAGCTCATAGCCCAGCGATTAGAGAACTCATTTGAGAGGTGGGACTTGTACCAGGGTGTCGCCCGCATCCCAGTTGAATACCCTAACCACTAAGCTGAAAGTGATGAGAGAGGTCCATTTTCTCTCCTAACCCAGCAATCTGTTTTGTGTGACCAGGAGACTGGAGGAAAGTAAATACAGTACCTGGCATTAAAAGAGAAGAGTTAGAAAATTCTAAGCCAGTTGTGCTTGCTATTGCCGAGGGGATAACTTGAGAGAAACACAATGGGAGATAGCTTCCATGTCACACACAACTGGGGTGTTTGGGGTATAGACCATTTATCAATATTATTTACTATTTATATTGTGGTGGCACCTTGGAGCTCCAGTCATGGCCCAGGACCCCATTGTGCTAGGAACTGCACAAACATGAAACAAAGAGACAGTCCCTGCCCCAACATCCTGGATTCCTAATTTTATGTGTCAGACTCAGGAAACATCTCTTTGCCCTTCTGCAGAACAATTGCCTTTGCTCAGCCAAAGAGATACTGCCTTATAAATGCTGTTTTCCTAAACGTAGCCATTATTTTGGTGTTTCCCTCCAAACAGTTTTTTGTGATTTGTGGACAACATTAGGAGTTCTCAGCAATGAAGTAAATTAGACCCAGATCAGATTAGCAGATTACATCAAACTCGGGAAGATAGAAAATCTTCTGGATTTAGATCAAAATTACAAAATCTCCTTGAGATTTTAAGGATATAGGCTCATTTTATTAGGAAGAGATTACATTTAGTGTGTAAAACTGGAGCTGGAGGAAAACAATTCTGAGTGTACATGCCACACGGAAGACAGCAGTTTAAAGAGTAGGCACTCAGATCAGAGGGTGAAAGAGGAGATAAGAATTGTAAACTACATATACAAAGCCCTTTGCCCTGGCAGCTAAAGAGGCAGGCCTAGTTGAAAAGAACCATGACCTCCAGGAGCAGTTCTCATCCATATTTCAGTAGAAGGCAGTTGTACAATTACCTACCCATCATAGTAAGTAAAAGAGGGAGAGTTTCCAGTCACGGGAAATAAGGATGCATGCTATTCTGTAGTACATGCTTCTTCTCAAAAAACACCCTATTCATTTATTACATAATGACTATACAACCGCAGCACTTTTTAATAACATACTTAAAACATATTGATTTCTCTGCTTTCTGCTGTGAGGAGAGTTGCTGGAATGCAGCAGCTTAGCTGCTCTTCACAGTGGAGTTGTTTACCTGTTCAGGATGACTTGCTAGTGAATTGCAGGCCTGCTTTTTTCCCCCTACTTCGTGGAGCAATTATTCAAGTAGTGTTTAACATGTGCTAACCTGTGTGCTACCAAAATCATGGTGATGCACATAATAAGAAAAAGCTGTTGTTCTAGCTAGATGCCATAAAGAAAGAAAAGTACTGCATCAAGTTTGCTTTCCTTATTCTTCAACCATTCATGTTCCGTTTTTGTTAATTAGCAGAGCAAAAAAAGACAAGGATCTTGCCCTGAGGAGTTCATAGCCTGGGACCCAAATCCTACAATTTACAACAGACCGATGAACCTGTGTGGAGCCCCGTTGACTTCAGACTGCATGGACACCGCAGTTTACCCATGCTTTGTAAGGTGTAGGTCTAGGGCCTAGCATTAGACATAAGACCTAATGGAAAGACAACCAGAAGTGAACTCAGGCGCTTTGAAAGGACATTGCTCAGAAGCCTCAACAGCTTATACTCTACCTAGTCAGTTCATAAACAGAAACCTTCAGCCCACTGATGTGTTGCCAACATTTTAACAAGTGATTCTCACCAAAGTATACTCTCTCATCCTTCCACCCTCCCATCTGAATTAAACTGGATCCCAACCTACCTGAATCTGATATCCCCAGATCTCACAGTGATGGATGCAGCATGAGAAGCTAAAACAAGGAACAGATTCAAAAGAGAGTATGTAGAAGTTGGAAAGGTGTTTATTTGCTTTTCTATTTTAAACAAATCATTTATTTTCATAGATGTTTAGATCATCTTCCTTGCCTCCCAGGCTCACCATGCCATCTCTTCCTTTAAATTCCTCTGCTCCCTTCGGAAACAAAGGTGGCCCATTCCCCAGCTGACTACTCATCCCATCCCCAGATAGGATCCACTCCCTGCCTGACCAACCAAATATTTTAAAAATTTCCTTGAGGAGATTTTAACCTCTTAGCAGAAATCAGTTTTTCCTTCTCTAAAAGTAGTGTCAGATTATCTTGACATGAGGCACCTCTAGCTCCACCCAGCATACATCTTACTTGTTTTATGGAGGAGGGAGCTGCTGTGTCTTCCTGAGATACATTCTAAGAACATAAGAACATAAGAACGGCCGTACCGGGTCAGACCAAAGGTCCATCTAGCCCAGTATCTGTCTACCGACAGTGGCCAATGCCAGGTGCCCCAGAGGGAGTGAACCTAACAGGCAATGATCAAGTGATCTCTCTCCTGCCATCCATCTCCATCCTCTGACGAACAGAGGCTAGGGACACCATTCTTACCCATCCTAGCTAATAGCCATTTATGGACTTAGCCACCATGAATTTATCCAGTTCCCTTTTAAACATTGTTATAGTCCTAGCCTTCACAACCTCCTCAGGTAAGGAGTTCCACAAGTTGACTGTGCGCTGCGTGAAGAAGAGCTTCCTTTTATTTTTTTTAAACCTGATGCCTATTAATTACATTTGGTGACCCCTAGTTCTTGTATTATGGGAATAAGTAAATAACTTTTCCTTATCCACTTTCTCAACATCACTCATGATTTTATATACCTCTATCATATCCCCCCTTAGTCTTCTCTTTTCCAAGCTCAAGAGTCCTAGCCTCTTTAATCTTTCCTCGTATGGGACCCTCTCCAAACCCCTAATAATTTTAGTGCCCTTTTCTGAACCTTTTCTAGTGCTAGAATATCTTTTTTGAGGTGAGGAGACCACATCTGTACACAGTATTCGAGATGTGGGCGTACCATGGATTTATATAAGGGCAATACTATATTCTCAATCCCCTTTTTAATGATTCCTAACATTCTGTTTGCTTTTTTGATCGCCTCTGCACACTGCGTGGACATCTTCAGAGAACTATCCACGATGACTCCAAGATTTTTTCCTGACTCGTTGTAGCTAAATTAGCCCCCATCATATTGTATGTATAGGAACACCAACATACCCCAGTCATTGGCGGGTGGGATCAAACCTGGGACCTCTGGAGCTTAGTGTATGAGCCACTACTGCATGAGCTAAAAGCCACATGGCCCATAAGCAAGGCTATAGCAGACTCATTAATCTCTAAGTGGTCTCAATGCCACTAGATGGGTCAGAGCACCACACCCAGGAAGTGTGTGGGTTACATTCATCCCCTAGCTGAGGAAGTGCATCCTGAGCTTCAGAGACTTCCCAGCTGATATCCCGGAGGAGCTCCCACTTATAACACTGCCAGACACCAGTCATTGGTGGGTGGGATTGAATGTGGAACCTCTGGAGCTAAATGCTTCAGCCTCTATTGCCTATTTTAGCTAAGGTTGTAGAGCAGTCTCATTAATCTCTAAGTGGTCTTGGTGCCACTAGATGGGACAGAGCACCACACCCAGGAGGTGTGTGGGTTACACATAGTTCTGGGGTCAGGCTAAATGCCTGGGTTCCGCCACTGCTCTTCTTCTTTGGCACAATTCTTGTAGATGGCTGCAGTGATGGGGGTATGTGTAATTCCAATGGGTTCCATCAAGAATAGATAGTCCATCAAGACAGGGGTTGTAGCAATGCAAGTTGCTTATGTAACCCAGTAGTTGGTGTGTGTTCTGTGCCCAGTGCACAGAGCACAGGTCTTTCATAGCCCCCCATTGAGATCCTCACTCTTCAGCTTAAGCCATAGCTGCTCATGCCTTTAGTTTTGGGAATCCCTGGTTCAGTCCTTGGTATGTCAGCCAAGATGGCAATCATTGTACTTGCAACCCTTGCTGTGTAGCGGGGGCTACCCAGAAAGTAGCCAAGGCCAACTCGGGGGATCGTTGGAAGGTAGCCTTGAATCAACATATTCCCTCAGCAGAGTTCCCATGAGCCTTGGCTATAACTTCCAGTTCCTCTCCCATAGCACCTGGCACTGATGCTTGCCCTTCTCAGAAATCAATTGTTCCCAGAGCATAGGGGCTGCAAATTTCTCCCCCTGCATCTCCAGGAGTGAATCAAGCCCAGATTACTTAAAAGTTTCCTGACTACTGAAAGAGAAGTAATCTGTTCCATGTTGATCTGTAAATCATTCTTCTTAGTGTAACAATGTGTCCTATATAAAAATAATTAGACAACTCTATGATATTCCCGGAAACATTATTAAAAAAAACCTGTTGTTACCTGAATCAAGCTTAGGATGTGAGAACACGAATCCGAAAGCTTTAATGAATAGAATTCAAGCAGTGACAAAATGATAGTAAATAAATAGGAACAGCTGCTGCTATTCAAATGCCGAGAAGCACATTTACAGGGAACGAGACTGCTTTTTAAAACTGTCATTTTCAACTGGATGGAAAAGTAATGTTTGTTCCAGTTCATTTCAGAGTTTTTCATAACTAATAAATGTCTTTGCCATTAAAATTATCATTGAAACTGAACAGCTAACAGCCTGACTATTGGACAATAACGCTACTTAAAAAGTTATTTATCAACTTAAATGATTTTGCATAACCGACACATTTTTATGCAGAAAATGATGAAGTAATATGTCTCTGATTTTTCTAATGTAACACCCTGTAACTAATAATTTAAAAAAAAATCATTTCACATTTCTAACAATTTTATGAGGGAGCTAATGATTTTATGTGACAAATGGATATGCAAAAAAGAATGATTTTGCACAGTTAATGGCTTCATACAACTAATGAGTGAATACCACTCCTACAATTTTAGTGCATATTACTCTCAGAATGATCATTCATCCTAAAGATTTTTTATGCCTTTTTATAAAATTTATTGTATCCTAATCCTTTGTAAGATGTATTTCCATATGGCTCCTGTGGTTTTCTGCATACTAATGAATTTCCAATATGGTTGTTCCATATTAAAAATATACAAAAATGGCATTATAAAATGGATTTCATTTTATGCTGATTTGATATTGATAGTACTCCTCTGCCTCCTTAATGAGTTATTTTAGGTCATTTAAGGTTCTAATATGAAAAATCTCTTATAACCACTAATAAACCCGTTAATGTGTCATTTTTACATCATTTGAGATTTTGTTAAGTTAACTGTCATTTGAAATGGAAATTGTAACTTATTTTCCCTAGTGGGATGCTTCCCACGAATTAGAGACTGAATCCAATGCACCTGGGTGGAGTCACATTTCTTCAGCTAATGAGACATGTTGTCGGGGGGTCCTTTAAAGTTTTGACATCCACTGAAAATGAATATTTTCTACAAGAATCTGTAGGATAACATAGGGGCCCATGCCAATTAAGTCCACTGGAAAAGAGTGAGCACAAAGATGCTATGAGTTTTTCAGGACCGAGGTTTGAGTTAATGACTGGAGAGTGTCTCATCAATGCCTATTGTTTTGAGGCTGGGTACTTTTCCTGCTTCATTAGATAGTCACTGAGCAGTTCATGAAAGACCATTGCACCTTAGGAAATATTAAAACACCTTACAAATCTAATATATGAGATATTGATGCTGTCACAGACCCTTCTCTAATACTCCAGAGGGGCCATCTTGAGATTTCCTTTTTAGCTTACTCACACCCCTTAAATAATAAAGCCTCTCTAAAAAATACCTGTAGCTAACAGTATGTGTAAATTCACAAAAAGTTTCACAAAGATTGCTATCTATCTCATTATGGCGACGGATTTTGGTGTTTAGCTTTGAATTATTGTTTTAGTTGATATCTGAGTTATGGAAGTTTGGTTTTGCTTTGGGTTTATTGGTGGTTGTTTCACTTATCTGACATTTTATAAGCAACAAAAATATATACCATGGGGTCAGAAAGAAATTTTCTCCATTGTAGATTATTGCACAGTTAGGTGCATTAATTGGGAGGTGGGAGTGTTTTGACTCCTCTGAAGCACTGAGCTTTGAAGACAGTAGCAGACTAGATCTAGAGGAATCATTGTTCTACTCCAGTGAGGGAGATCTTAGGTTCCAGCAGAAAACATTAGTAGAAGAGGAGAGTTTTTCTTCAATATCAGAATTAGAATCTGCGGCTGCTAAGGCTCTAAATCTGTGACATTTCATAGCTCAGTATAGATCAACCTTATTTTTTGATGAAGACAGCCTTCTTCCACCCCTGAGATGGCTGCGTTGTTTTAATATTCCTTTCTTGCAACGTAGCATATGCTAGATAAATTCCTAGGAAAACTTTGTCTTGGAACATGTCTTGTACGTAGCATTATGTGTAGTAGTAGTCAAAACTTTTCTGTCAAAACTGTTTTTTGACAAAAAAATGGGGTTTTAACCTTTTTTTTCCTTCCAAAAAATGTCGTATTTCCTTAGAAATCTTTGATATGTCATTGAGAAATTGAATTCCTGAAAACCTAAAACTGAACTATTTTGGCCATTTTTTAAAATTTAAATCAGACATGCTACTGTGGTGTCTCATAGAAGCTGTAGTTCATTTCCCTCAGGTCCTCATTCTCCTCTTTGGACCAGGGTATCCATAATGCACTGAAGCCAAGGACTCACATGCTCAGGGGCTCAGGGGGGGGGGGCAGGGCAGGCTGCAGCGGCGCGCCGCCCGCCTTCCCGGTCGCTCGCGCCCGGTCTCCTCCGGCTCCTCTTCGGCTGGCTGCGGCATGCCTGCTGCGCTGCGGCGCGGCCCGGGGCGGGGCGCGCGGACCTGCCGCTCTCCTGCTGCCGAGGCGCGGGCGGCGCGGGGGGGCGGCGGACGCGCGCCGCGCATGCAGCGGCAGTCGTCGCCTCCCGGACCGACCGCAGGCAGCCGAGCATGCGAGCTCCGCGGACCGCCGACCCGCCCCCCGGAGGCCGCCCCCAAGCCTGCTTGGCGCGCTGGTGTCTAGAGCCCCCCTGCACATGCTATATCACTTCCCTTCACCAAGAGGGAAGACTGTGATACATTATGAAAAACACCAAAGAGCCCAGCCTACAGTGAAGAATGGGAGCATGAGGCACCCAAACTACAGCTCCCATGAACACTGAAAAGGCATTTTGGAATCAAAATATTTCACTTTTTGGCCAAAATATTTCAGTTTTCAATATTTCACCACCAAGTCAAACTCATTTCTGAAAAAAAAAATCTGACCAACTCTAATTGTTTTGTTGTTTACACATTTAAAAATTCCAGTCTCATAAATATATCGTCTTTTAGGCCAACAGATCAGGCGTCCATTCCCAGATATATTGTTAAAACATGTTTCTCTTTACTTAGTATCAAGAGAGATGATAATGTCTTAGTATATTGTTTGTCAGGCAAATAATAAGGGGTTGTGTATGAGGGAGAGGAATATTATTAAACAGATAGATGTTTAATTTATGCATCTTCATGTTTTTCCAAGCGGACATGGTTGAATCAGAACTCGCTGGGATGAAACCAGAATGCAATAACTGACAGGGGGAACCTCTTGTCATTTCATTAACGAGTCACACAAGAACTAAATGACTTTCAGACATCTGCCCTTCATGCCCTTGGCATTTATGAGTCGGCTCAGCAGTCAATGCTAACACCCTAGAAAAGTTTCCATTCCCCAAATGATCAGCCTCCAGATATTCTGCTAAGTGAAAATAAAAACAGAAGTTTTCAATTATGTATATCTATATATATAGAGAGAGAGAAACTTGAGGCTATTTTTAATTTTTAAAACAGCTAAATAAGTGTAGTTACATTCAGTAAGATTTTAGATGCAGAAAATCATTGAATTTGCCATAATAACTCTTTACTCAGAAACTATATCCAACTCCGAAGTCCTCATTTTATACATGGCTATAAAATATGCATATATAATATTGGAATTTACAGCCCAGAGGAGATGAGCTGAGCATTGCAGAGTGAAAAAGAGTAAGCTTTATCCATGAGCTTCCTTTCTCTTTCCCACATTATGCCCCGGGGTATTTATGCAACATGAACTTAAATAAACTGGCAGATGTGTATACGTAAATGTGTGGTACTCTGCTCTCCTGAAAGCTCCCTACAGTGGATTCTAACAATTATGTATTTTTTATGACTTTACCTACTACCAGTTGAAACTGGAAGAAATATATTAATGCATCTGGCCACTCACAGATGTCAGTCATGTTTTAAAGTAATACCCCTTTAGTAGATGAAAAATTCCTTTAAAAGATTTACCCATTTCCTGACACTGAAAACCATGTTTTTTTGGTGAATTAAAAATGAGCCTGTTAGGTTTGGAAAAGGGCAGGTGTTTCATAACATGTAGCATAGACCAAGTCCAAGCAAATGGAGTAGTTTAAAATTGGCCAACATACCCCTTAGGAAAGTGGCCCTTCTGGGCATGATGTAATTAATGCTGACACCACCAGCAGAGTGGTTTGTGTTAATTATTTAATTTTAGAGACCTGTATTTTTCTTGATTTCTTTTCCATTAATAAAGGTTTCAGGCCTATACAGTGCACAAACTTTAGGTAAGCCTTTGTTTCCAGCAACCTCAAGACAAATTAAGACACAAGCCAGGGGATTCAGGAGGTCTGGAATCTATCACCAGCTTTGTCATTTGCTCACTGCATATTCTTGAGCAAATCACTTCACTTTAATTACATAATCTGTATAAAATGGCGATAATGATGTGGTCTTAGAGTCTAGATAACCGTTAAGATAGATATTAGTATTGCACCTTAAAAATGAACTAAGTGAGCTGTCAGTTGTGAGTACTGCTTCCTGTTGACTAGACAGTTCAAAACAAGATCTCTAAAAGTATTAGAATTTATAGCAAGAAATTATTTTTTTCACTCCAAACACTGCTATAGCATTACGCATTCTTTTAACATTACCAGTATCAGTGGTTTCTGGGGAGTGCGGTTTCTCAAAACTGAAATTACTAACAAATTATTTGAGGTCCACCGTGTCTCAAAATTGTTTGTCAGGACTCGAATTCATTTCAATTGAAAGTACCATTGCAAAAAATTTTGATTTCACTGAATTATGAAAAGACTACGCAAATATAAAAACCAGAAAAATTCACTTCATATAAATTATTTTAATTTATGAGAAACTGGGCACACTGGAAGATACTAACATTTTTCATTACAGTGTATAGTTGAACCCAAATTGTTTGTAATTGTGATTTTGTTAAAATTAAATGAGTACATTGGTAGGAAATTATTTTATTTCACTATCTACAAATTCTCTGTTTTCATTTTTTTTTAATTTTAAACAGTCAAAACAAAACAAAAATCATTGCAAAGTAGAAAGGGACAAAGGAGGAGATGAGGTAGAAGCATAAAGGGAATGGGACTAATCAGGATGGATCATCAAAGTATATATATATATATTATACTGTTTATATTCTTTAATATATAAAATGGAGAAACAGGTGAAAAAAGCAGGTGATGGAGGCACAGAAGGTGTCATTCTCCAAGAAGTGTAGGGGGCCACAAAAATTTAGCTGTGCCACTGTATTTCTACTGTGTGCAGCATGGCCAGCTGTAGAGCTGGCAAAGAGAAGGAAGCCCATACTGCCCACACAGGATAGAGACTGCTCCATGTGGGACAGCTTGGCAGTGGAATTTAGTAGTAGTGAAGCAGGGTGAAGGCCCTCTATGGTTCTGTGAAGCACATTATAAATATCTAAATGACGCAGACAAATAGACCCCACAGTCAAGTGGCTATAGCACAGTTTTAGCATGGACATACTTGGCTTTGCTCCCTTATAGGAACTATAACGTCTTCTGTAGAAAATTAGTACCTTTGAGGAATTACCATAGGCGTTCTCACAAAACATTTTTGGTGGCCTCAGAGTGCAACCATCAACTCTTGCTGGTGGCTGCTCTGACAATTTTTCCTAAAATACTTAAATTTAGGAAAAACAAATAAATATGCACATATACATGTCCAAATCATTGTATTTTATTTATGTAGGTTTTTTTTAGCAGACTCAGTAATAAAAATAACGTACAGTCTCTATTCTTTGCTGGACCTAAACAGAACAGAAACACAAAGTGCTTTGTACGTTCTTGTCTTTTTTTCTTATTATTTCTTTTGCTTTGTTTTTGGTTGCTTTTTTTCCCAAGACTTGCTAGCTAGTAAGTCTGCTTTGAAATGTGATATTAACAAACATACAAATATCATGTTTCACAGCAGACTTACTCAGTCCTGGCAAGCCCAGAGACAAATTAAGCCCCGGATGGGGAAGCGGTTACAGAGACAGTGATGTGATGGGGCACGGGGGCAGCAGGGGCCATGGGTGATTGGGAAGGGTGAGCTTGGGGCCAGAGCCCATCACCTCACAGCCAGAGAATGGAGCCCAAACCCCGGTGCCTGAGGATGGAGCCCAAAGCCCCATGGGTGGAGTCTGCCACCCACCAGCCCGGGGCTGAAGCCCAACCCCTCCACCCTGGTAAGGTAGGGAACACACACTGGCTGGCTGTTCCTCCAGCTTTTCTGTCTCCACAGGCGGCCGGGGCCCAAGCACTGCTTGCAGCCCCAGGGGAAGGCTGCTGCTTTACATCCTCTTCATTTACCACCCAGGAGGCTATGGCCGCAAGAAAAGCCCCTGGTGGCTGCATCTGAGAAACACTGCAGAATATAAAATGTTTCTTTCTCCCCTCTGCACCACAGAAAACCCTAATTAAACGTTTTGTCTAAACTTCTCAATGCTTTGAAGAACAACAAGTTGTTTGACTTGGCCCTCCTTGTTGAGAATTGTACATTATCACTTATGTGAGTTTTCTTAGTTAGCTTTGAACTTGTGTGACAACAGGTCTCCTGGCTGACATATGAGGGATGAACTGTTGTTCTACAGACCTAAGAGAATGAATAGCTGTGCTTGAACTCAAGAGTCAAATTTCAATAGCAGGGGCCGTAACAACTCATATCCCATGTGGATCAGCACAGCGGGGACCTGTAACCCACACTCCCTAGTGGATTATACTTGTAGACTTTGAGTAATCTCCTTATCCTCATGCTCCTTTTCCATTCACAGTATAAGGACACAAAGTCAGCCCCTGTCTCTTGTTTACTTTGCAAACCTCACTTGCCCATTTTTGTCTCTCTTGTTTTCTTGATGCCTCCTCAATAAGCTCTCACTTTCCCCCTAGACATATTTATGCCTTACAATTTTGTATCATAAATTTTCTTGCCATATATTAAATGCTGCTGTTGCCTCATATTGTGTAAGATTTGTTCTGAAGACCCAGTAAATCTGTGGTTCACAACAAGATAAATGCCCATAATGGATGATACTTCTAATTTGGATCTTGGAATCTGACATACAAAGCACTCAAATAAAATACATGTATATTTATAATAGATTTATAGGGTGCAATTTTCTTGGCCATTCAAATTTCTGCATATGGGCTTTTTTGTAACCCTATCATTATTGCAGAGTGAGATCAATATTCTTATTAGAAAAAAATGCAGGTGACATCAATCTCCTGTGGTTATTTCTTGTGGCTTAACCATGAATTTCTTACTGACAGTGTTAATCTTTTTAGGCCCCAAATCTACTTTCTGCACGGGAAACATACAGACATCATTAGGAAAAATGAAGGGACAAATTGTTGCACAACAGCATGAGGAATTTAAGGCGCCCCTTACCCTGTTGTGCCAGAAAAGCAGCTGGAAGTAGGAGCAGGCTCTGCAGAGGACAGGAATGAATGGGAGGGCAAGAGGAGCAGACAAAGCCATGGCTTTGTATCCCCAATGTACCTGGTGCTGCTGCTATGCCGGCGAGTCATGCAATGTAGACTTGACATAGAATATTCCTGCCTTGGCTCAGCTTAGTTACAATCTCTCCTGGGTTGCCCCGGGGCATTGTGTGTAGCCATGATATAACACTAAGATTGTATGATTAAGCACTCAAAAGTCAGATAGTTATAAAATTAAGGGCCCACATACAATCTTCTGCTCCTTTGTATTTGTGCATTGCAATGCAGTCTTTAATTCCATTATCATATATTGGTTCTCAAATAATACACTGCAATAGAGAATAGAGTACATTCATCCACCACTTTTCAACAACAAGCCCTTATCTGTAGTGGCCCTAAATCTATTCCACACAAAATATCACATTCATTTCTATTATTTTCAAATTGCATATTTTAACTCTTCTTATTCTCAAAAATAACACTTAGTTTTGTTGTTCCAACTTTCACATATAAACAAACAAATAAATAAATAAAATAAATCTGGCAAATTTCAACCTGAAAGGTGAAATGCTATGTGGCAGAACCCTGAGCATTAGTAAAATATATGTAGCTATGAAAGTGTGAGGCTTTGCTTTCTTTCTTTGTTTCTGGATAATGCACCTTTAGGACCTGATACTCCACTCCACTCTACTAAGTTCACATTTTGCCATTGTAAGTTCCCCCAAAACCCATCAAAAAGAGGAGGCAGGGTCAGACTGGGGGATAGGAGAGAGTTCAGTGGTGCCAAGCTCCATTAGCCCCCATTGGTGTAAGCACTGCAGGTTCCCTGCTGCTCTAACTTTCACCAGCGCCAAGAAGCTGAGGATCAGGGAGCTACAGCCAGCTCCCTGCAGCTGCCACTGGAAAATCAGAGCCTTCCTTACATTTCTATCAGGGGCAGCTCTATGTTTTTTGCTGCCCCAAGCACAACAGTCAGGCAGCCTTTGGTGGCGTTTCTGCGGGCGGTCCGCTGGTCACGTGGATTCGGCGGCGGTTCTGTGGGTGATCTTCCGGTCCTGCATCTTCGGCATATCCGCCGCCGAATTACCGCCAAAGATGCGGGACTGGCGGACCTCCCACAGAAACACCACGGAAGGCTGCCTGACTGCAGCCCTCACAGTGACTGACAGGCCGCCCCCCGCAGCTTGCCGCCCCAGGTACACGCTTGCTGCACTGGTGCCTGGAGCCGCCCCAATTTCCATGAATTCTCAGTATGTACAGACTCCATTTTGTTCCCCAATCTGTGGCAGCTTAGCGAAAGGCACACACTGTGCTCTCTCGGAGGTTTTTCTTGTTGTTTTCTTCAATCCATAAGTCATTTCTTAATGACAGCACATATTTTATTCTGTATACATGGAAACATAATGGTGAAAATAGAAAACATTGTGCAATGTTAACTACAGTGGCTGCCAAACTGCTGTAGATAAAGATTTGAATGTCATTTTTAGGGAAAAATGCATTATTTAGGTCTTCAGGGAGGTAATTCTTTTGTTGCTGTCATCAGGGCTGGATTTATACCTTATGCATCCCTAGGCACAGCATCTTGACCACCCCCTGCCTACAGCTGACCTTCATGTTTTCCATAAAAAACAAAACTTTTAACCCACTTTTAACTTTTAGGCACCTCTAGAATGCCAGTGCCCCTATGCACCTGCCGACTGTGCCTAATTGGAAATCCAATCCTGGCTATCATGAATGTTTGTCCCTTGACTAGCTAGGGTGATATACTGGAAATCAAGCTAATTCAGCTGAATCCCAATACAGAATTATTTATTCCTCTCTCTCTCTCTCAGCTTGTCAATAAATATGTCTGTCTCATGCATTTCTCTGGCCATACGTTCTTGTGCACTGGTATATATGTGGTGTTTCTGCATGTCCTTTATTCCTAATAATGTTCTTGTGTTTGTGTTCCATGCTAAACACAGTTCCAGGACCACTCATAGTATAATTTGAATACAGCCGACTTGCACAGATGTATATTTTGCAGCTGGATTTTGCATACTTGTCCATGAGCCTCACTCTCTCTTTTTGACAGCATCTGAGTAAATACCAGTCAGCGTTTGCTTATTTTGCCGCCTGGTGTCCAGCTGCCTCACTGTACATACACGTGCACTGTAGGCAGAGCCCAGCTTGTCTTTATATAACCAGCCTCGTCTCATCTTATTACTCACAATCTCCCCTACAGTTTCCCCACAAAATGCACTGTCCTCAGGAAGTCTGCTCACAGTTTTGGGGGAGTGCTGCAGGTCCATTAGCAGCTGAACAAACATTCCATTTTCATTCTGTTTGTAAATATTGAACACATGCTGCTCAGATACAATATTTTTTCTTGGGAGTACAATAATCCTCCAGCAGTTTTCTCCAGCATGTTAAAATTGCCCATTCCCCATTTTTACACATGAATGTGTTACGAATTTCTGGGATCTATTCTCATGCATATGTGAAGTACAGCAGGTATTTTTGTTTTTGTTTTTGTTTTCTGATTCAGAGTTGCTGTGGTATATTTATATTTATAATCCTGCTACTAACTCTGTGAGTGTAGCGGGGGCCCAACCAAACAGGAACCAGTATGATTTCACTGCACAGGAAGGAAGGGGAGGGGAGTGTGTAGGGAGGCCGCCCAAGGATTGTGCACCCCCTGCATGTCATGGAGATTAAGTCTTTGGGTGTTCCCTGATGTGCAGAGGGAGAGGATTGCAGGGGGAAGCTTAGTTCAGATTCGGGAAGGGAGAGAGGTTGTGGTCTCCTTGCAGTTCAGAAGAATTTCCCCCTACAGAACAGAGGTGCAGGCAGTGTACAGAACAGAGGTGCAGTTCGGTTACTGCAGCCTCAGGGCTTCAATAACATGGGTAAAGACTCCACTGCCATTCTGCAGCCTGGCACATATGATTCCTTCCCATTGCAGCAGTAATCCTTCCCAGTGCTCCCCACATTATCTGAGCAGGGCTTTGAGGCAGAGGATTTGCCCCTTACACTGAACTCTTCTACCTTCCTTTCCCACTTTTCTGACCCATCCCAGGCCTGGTCTACACTAGGCGTTTAAATCGGTTTTAGGACACTAGGAGGCACCTTATATCGATTTTAATGGCTCTTATTAACATATCGGAATAGGGATAGTGTGGGCAGTATCCCACAGTGCACCACTGACCGCTCTGGACAGCATTTTCAACTCGGATGCACTGGCCAGGTAGACAGGAAAAGCCCTGCGAACTTTTGAAATTCATTTCCTGTTTGGCCAGCGTGGAGAGCTCATCATCACAGGTGACCACGCACAGCTCATCAGCACAGTTAACAATGCAGTCTCCTGAGAATCGAAAAGAGCCCCAGCATGAGGTACTGGATCTGATCGCTATATGGGGAGAGGATTCAGTGCAAATGAAAAAGTATTTGAAAGAATTTCTAAGGCTATGACGGCTAAAGGCCACAGCAGGGACTCCGTGCAGTGCAGAGTGAAAGTTAAGGAGCTCAGACAAGCCTACCAGAAAACCAAAGAAGCAAACGGAAGGCCCGGGGCAGGTCGAAAAACATGCCGCTTCTATGCTGAGCTGCATGGAATTTTAGGGGGCTGCGCCACAAGTACCCCACCCCTGACCGTGGATTCCGAGGTGGGGGTTGTAATCTCTGCCATGTCTGAGGATTATGCAGACGGGGAAGATGAAGAGGAAGAAGAAGAGGAAGACCTAGCAGAGAGCACAGCACTCCGTGACCCCCAGCAGCCAGGAGCTTTTTATCACCCTGACGGAATTACCCTGCTCCCAGCCCTCACAAGCAACTATTCCACAGAATGACACCATGGAAGGGAGCTCTGGTGAGTGTACCTTTGCAAATAGCAAACACTGTTTTTAAGCAAGCCTTTTTTAATGATTGATTTGCCCTGAGGACTTGGGATGCATGTCCGGGGATTGAGAGGAAATCCTCCAGGGACATCTCGATGAAGCGCCTTTGCAGAAGGTTTCTGGGCAAGGCATCCTTGTTCCGCCCACCATGGTAGGACACTTTACCATGCCATGCATGTAGCAAGTAATCAGGTATCATTGCGTGGCAAAGCATAGCGGCGTATGGTCCCGGTGACTGCTGGCATTCAAGAATCATCCGCTCTTTATCTTGTTCTGTTATCCTCAGCAAAGTGATATCGTTCAGGATAACCTGGTTAAAAATCAGGAATTCCATTTTTACTGGGGTTCGTGGAATGCAGCAGCTTAAAAACACTTTCCTGCGATGATCTTTTCTGTTTGGTCACGCGATCTTCCCAAGCCACCGGACAAGCAGTGGGTGGGAAGGTTGTTGATTAGCAGGAGCTAGCGTGGTATTAGCCATGTGTTGGGGAGGGGTAAATCACTGAGACAGTGGCTTACGCTGAATTCTGATGCCTGGACCTGATGTGTCTGTGAGATCTGTAAACCCAGAGCTGCAAGCGGTCACTATTAAGATGAAAATGACCTTGTAGGGAAATCACATGTGCTATCCTTAGGGAAATCACATGTGCTAGGTGAATAGTGATGTTCACTGTGAAACAGTATAACCATTGTTCTGTAAAATGTATCTTTCTAAATATTTATCTCCCTCATGCAGCTGCAAATTTTTCAACCATTCCTCCTCCATCCCAAAGGGCACAGACAGAGGAGGGGAAAAAAAAGAAAGAGAGATGAGATGTTCTGGATATTATGGAAGTTACACGCAATGAAAGAGCTCATCTGAATGAGTGGAAGGACGTGGTTTCAAATACAGGAAAGAGGCCAGTGAACGTGAGGACAGGAGGGACAACCGAGATGAGAGGTGGCGGCAGGAAGACCGGCAGGAAAATCAGGCGCGGCAGGAAGATCAGCGCGTGGCGGATGCAACTGGGGCTGCTGCGTGATCAAACTGAGCTTCAGGAACGGCATCAGGATCACAGAGTGCCTCTGCAGCCCTGCTGCATAACCCCCCCCTCACTCATGTTCCTAGCCTCCTCACCCAGACGTGTAAGAATGCGTGGGACAGCCCAACCAAAAGGTTGCCGTTAGTCTGAATTTTTTTAATGGCCTTCTCCATCCCTCCTATCCTCCTCCCAAAGCACCTTACTCTCCCCCTTTTATAATGAATCAATAAAGAATTCATGCTTTTAAATGAGTGACTTTATTACTGAGTCAATCAAGGGTGGGTGGGTGTTCATCAACAAACACAGCAGTCACACTGTACCCTGGCCATTGATGACCTGGTGTGCTCTTCTAATCTCAATCAGCGGCCAGGTGATTTGCCTCAGCCTCCCACCGCGCCATAAGGTCTCACCCTTACTCTCACAGAGATTGTGGAGAATACAGCAAGCAGCAATAACATAGGGGACATTGGTTTGGCTGAGGTCTGAAATGCACATTCCACCACCATTCTGCACTTGCTCAGCCTGTAATTGAACAGATCCTGACCACTGTCCAGACTGCCTGTGTATGGCTTCATGAGCCATGGCATCAAGGGGTAGGCTGGGTCCCCCAGGATAACGACAGGCATTTCAACATCCCCAACGGTTATTTTCTGTTGCTGCAGCCGTTTAAACAGAGTAGTGCTTCTGAACATGAACCCTCCTGGCCATCCACGTGGATGTTTGGATCCACCAGTGCTTGCAGCACCATTGAAAAGCCCCCTTCCGTTTACGTACTGGTGCCCCTGGTGCTGCGGTGCCAAGATAGGGATATGGGTTCCATCTATCGCCCCGCAGTTAGGGAATCCCATTGCAGCAAAGCCATCCACTATGGCCTGCACGTTTCCCAGAGTCACAACCTTCGTAGCAGCAGCTTAGTGATTGCTTTGGCTACTTGCATCACAGCAGCCCCACAGTAGATTTTCCAACTCCAAATTGATTCCCGACTGACCGGTAGCTGTCTGACTGTGAGGGCTGCTCTCATCTTGGTATTATGGCGTTTCAGGGCAGGGGCAAGTCACAAAGTTCCATGAAAGTGCCTCACGCATGTGAAAGTTTTCGCAGCCACTGGGAATCGCCCCACACCTGCAACACAATGCGGTCCCACCAGTCAGTGCTTGTTTCCGGCCCAAAATTCAATGGATAGAATCTGCCCCATTACCATCAGGATGGTCCTGGTTCAGCATATACTGCCATCCACGATTTGCGGTATTGAGCTGAGCACGGTCCATGCTTGCTGTGCTATGGCGCCTGCACAGTTCTCCTAGCAAATTGTCTGCCGCTCAGGAGGAAGGGAGGGAGGGGTGAGGCTGTACCCAGAACCACCAAATGATTTTTGCCCCATCAGGCACTGGGATCTCAACAGAAATCGCGCTAGCCTCGGACCATGGATGCACAACACCGATTTAATGTGTTTAGTGGATTTTATAAAATCTGTTTTACAAAACCGGTTTATGCAAATTCGGAATAGTCCCGTAGTGTAGACGTACCCCCAGTCAAAGCTCAACTGCTTAAATGAGTCAACTACAGCCACATACTGGCAGGACTCCTAACTGCATGTCTTACACCTTTTGTGTTTAAACACATGCCGCAATCCTGAGCTAGAAATCTAGATTTTACCTCTTTCTAGTCCGTCCAGAAATACCGCAATAAGATCCTTAGTGCATTATTTTGGCACTTCTGCTTCTGGTCCCTGATGGAATCTGGAAGTGCGAAAGCAACATATAATGAAAACTATCGGAGAGGAGGAGAATTAACTGCACAGTTTTTAGACATCAGTCAACATCTCGTTCCATCAGAGTGTTGGTGAAAGTTCAGGGAGGGAAGGAAAGAGTGTTCTTTTTTCACTGGAACTAGATCATCATCCTATTATGTCAGACATAAGCATTTATTGAGATTGCTGGTGAACTTGGGGAAGAATTCAGTTCAGTATTTACAAGAAACAGACAGCTATTAGTATTATACCAGTGAAAATTCATGCTGTGATCACATACAATCTTGCCACTTCTAGCATTTGACCTGAGTACATGATGTTTCAGAGCTTCACTGCCCCTTTGGGGATTCAGAAAAGGTGTAGGTAACACCATCATAATCTACTCCTCTAACCAGGATCAAAGGCATTGTGTACCATTCCAGACCTCAAAATCTCATAGCAAATCATGTGGAATTTTGGATGTTATTAGCAGACAGTGGTCTCCATTAAAATGTCAGCATTTGTCAATAGTTACCATATATCTGATACTCTGCCATCATGTCTTATTCTAAGCATAGGAAAAGACTGAGAATTCTCAGATAACACTGCACAGTTCACTTTACATTGGTAGTAGGTGAACTAATAACATCCTATTTTACTAGGCAGGAGGTTTAAAACAAACAAAAGGAAATATTTCTTCACACAACTATTTGCCAGAGGATGTTGTGAAGACCAAGACTATAACAGGGTTCAAAAAAGAACTAGATAAATTTATGGAGGACAGGTCTATCAATGGCTATTTGCCAGGATGGACAGGGATGGTGTCCCTAGCCTCTATTTGCCAGAAGCTGGGAATGGGCGATGAGATGGATCACTTGATGATTACTGTTCTGTTTATTCCCTCTGGGGCACCTGGCGTTGTCCACTGTCAGAAGACAGGATACTGGGCTAGATGGACCTTTGGTCTGACCCAGTATAGACATTCTTATGTTCTTATTTTTAATCAGTTGATGGGATTATGATTTAAATCTGGAGTCTTGTGCCAAAGAAATTTAACACACAAGATCAAAATACATGATCAATGATGGCATAGCGGTAATGGAGCGAGGCATAGATTGTTCAAGTTTTGAGAGTTGTAGAGTTATGAAATACACAGAATACTCTTTGAAACTTTCAGACTCTCATAATGAAATGTAAGTGAAATCTGACAAAGTTTTTTGAGATTTCAATTTTTCATCCCAATTCGAGATACAATTTTTTTTTTCAAAATCTCAATATATTTTCCCCACCTAGCTTTATATAAGACTTCTTTGTGAAGGCCACTTTCCGCTGCACTGCCTGTTTCCCTTATGCTGTTTGCCCCCCTGGACAACTCCTATACATGCCAGACTGCCAGCTGAACTCCCTGACCAAGGCTGCCCCTAGAATCTCCCTCAATAAAGTGCCACAGTATAGAAAATAATGGAAAAATATAAAACTCACAATCCGATTCATATTAGATTGGGAGAAATCTTAACAAACTCTTAATATGTGGTTACTCTGTTTAGCAATATCCCTGGTCACATTTCTAATTAGCTTTATTTTTATTTTTTTTAATGTATGGAAATAACCTATTCTTAAAGTTGTAGGTGTGCGTTAAAACTGATCAGCTAATTGAATTCGAAATAAAAGATTTATAAGCCTGACAGAATAATTCCTGTTATAACAGCAGATCACACATGGAAGCACTGATGAGCACAACTCATAGCTGGGTTTAATTAATTCCAATACATAATAAGAGCTACCTGCGTTTCTCTGACACACAGATTGAAAGTGCATTAAAAGATCTGATTACACCTCCCAAGGCAAATATCAAGACATTACCAGGAGAAAAAGACAAATGAAAGGATCCTGAAGTCAGCAATCAGACAGTTGGGAAAGCTTATGATCTTCCTGTCAGATCTCACGTCATTTCTTTGATAGCTTGGCTGCTGGTGAATCTTGGGGAAATATACAGAGCAAAAGATTGGTGAGGGGAAGGAAGGATAAGAATATTTGGTCTGAGGCCTAGCAACAGGTCATATGGGAATGACAGCAGAGATATGTAATTGAAACCTGGTTGAGAAATAAAGCTACAGAAATGAGTTAACTTTATAGCTGGAGATTTTCCTTAAGCAGCAGTTGTATTTGCCGGTACTTAACAAAGGTTGACAAGCTACCATAAGGACACAAACTACACTGGACAGGGTTGTGAAATTAGAGAAGGATCTAGGACATACAAATCAAATCTGGATTATGAACTCTTGGATGTGCTGGAGGATGGGATTTGAACCCAGAGCTTTGGACTGGCCCATTACAGAGACTGGCAAACACATCACTAGAAGATGCAATAGCAAGAGAATGAATTGTTCAGTTACTGTATAAGACACTGCCTATTTAGACTTCTCTAGTGGTACAGTAGACTCCATAGAGGACATGCCTACACTTGGAAGAAAGGTGTTTTTGTCATGAGTGTTTGTTAACTAACACATTATAATCTGGGTGTAGACAAGGCTGTGGTAGTTTTAAAATGTATTAGCTGATCATGGTCAACCTTAGGAGGGAGCATAGAGTTGACCCCTCCAGCTAACAAGTTAAAATACAAATTACCCTGTCTACATATCTACCCTAGGGTTTTAACACACTAGCTAATATGTTAAAAATACCCTTCTCCCTAGTGAAGACAAAGGTGTTAATCACCTTGCTGCTTAAAGGAAACAATTGAAAAAGAACAGTTTCAATGCAATGCAGTTCAGCTTCAATAAACAACAGCTAACTGGCACATTTGTCCATTGAAATGTGTCTGCAGGTGTGCTCACTGTTGAGTTTACAAGAGCGAACTGGCATTTGTTACTGTAAACTTTAGTTCCCTTCATGCTACTCCTCTGATTCATTAGAGCTGCTAAATGCGTCAGATAGGGTTTTTAATATGATGTATTTAATTATGTTATACCATGCTTTCTTTTTCACTAAAACAAGTCATGAGAGGCAGCAGAATGTTTCGCAGCACAATTTGTTCTTTTGAGTTGCTCATTACTGGAAAGGAGCTAAAATATATGGGCATGCAAAAAAATACAGACAATTTTGTAAACAACTCTGTGACATCTTTGTTCAGTCTGATGTATAGTTTAAGCATGAGTATTGGCACGAGCTTTTGGACCAGATGCAGGAATCACTGGGTGAAATCTATGGCCTGTGTTATGCAGAAGGCCAGATTAGATTATCATAACTGTTCCTTCCATAATCCCCCCTTTCCCTCCTGAGCAGGCAACACTTACTGGTGTGTCCGGATACCTGATGTTGTCGACATTAAAGGAGATCCTCAGTATCCCATGGGTGATGCTGGATAGGTGGGAATACTCCTTCCATCCCTCTGCTGCAGTCCTTTTACTTATAAAGGAAATTAACCTTGGAGGTGCCTCCATGTGGATGGGCCCTGTACATACTCACTGGCATGCCTGGGGAGCCTCCAGGAATAAACCTGTTCTAGTTATAAAAATATATACAACCAATAGCCTCTTAGATTACCTAACAATTTAGAAAAACATGATAGACCAGATTGAGATTAATTAAAATGTCACAACCACTTTAAATCAGCAGGGGGTATGCCAATAAATCAATTAATAAATGCAGTTTACAGAAAGTAAATGCAATTTAAGTTTACATTGACATCATTTATAATAAGTGGCAGAGAAATTCTAACTCGAGATCATTCTAACCTGCACAACCCCTCTGAAGATGGGAGTTGTTTTAACCAGAGATCAGTAATCCTGGATCCTGATTAGACAATAAGACCACTTCATCTCTTCTCAGATTTAGGAAAACCCCTTAAAAGTCTCTTCACTATCCTCCTTCCCCTGCAAGCATGTTGTCAAACAATAGAGGTGGTGCTTACTCATACTGCCTTCACTGCAGGCCAACCTCACTCAATTCTAGACACAGCCAGTGTCTATTCTGGCTTCAATGAAGCTCAGCAATAGCCTCCATAGCTCTTTGTTTGGTTAAAGCCACAGCAGTTTCTCAGCAGCAGCATCTGACTTTCCAACATCAGTTTAGCAGCATCTTCTGGCTTGGACAGAGCTCCCCTGACCAGGATCTTAGCTGGTCTCCAAGATAGAACCCACCAGATGCAATCTGTGCATGCCCTGGGAGTGGAAGTCTCTCTCTTCCCCAAGGCATCATGGGAGTTATAATATCCAAGGCTGGATTGCAGCACACAGGACCCTCCTGGCTGGAACACTCCCAGTTAAGTTCAGAGGCCCCTATACTTCTGGCCTTAAAATGTCTCTGTTTCTTTCCAGGACAGTTATTGAGCTGGCTAAAAATTCTGCACATCAAATTCAAAATATTTCAGGAAAACGCCCTCAGACAGAGTTATTTAGTCTAAAGTAAAAGAGATTAATTTTAATGGTCTGAGCACATATGTGGGAGCCAGGAACTCCTCAGTTCTAATATCAGCTCTGCCACTGAAGCACATGTGGTAGCCTTGGGCAAGTTTCTTTAAAATCTCTCTATTTGAGTTTCTCCTTCTATGCAAATGTGTATAATATTTCCCTACCTTCTCATGGTGACAAGATATAGAGATAAGGTTTGTAAAACCCCTTTAAAGAAGAAAAGTGTTGTCTAAATGCTAAGCATTATTACACACTGTGCTTGCCAGCATATCCAGAGAGAGAGAGTTTTAGTGGATATAGCAGAACTCAAAGGAACCAGAAATATATCATAGAACAGGGATAGGCAACCTATGGCACGGGTGCTGAAGGTGGCACGCGAACTGATTTTCAGTGGCACTCACACTGCCTGGGTCCTGGCCATCGGTCCAGGGGGCTCTGCATTTTAAATTTAATTTTAAATAAAGCTTCAACATTTAGAAACCTTATTTACTTTACATACAACAATAGTTTAGTTATATATTATAGACTTCTAGAAAGAGACCTGCTAAAAAGGTTAAAATGTATTACTGGCACGTGAAACCTTAAGTTAGAGTGAATAAATGAAGACTCAGCACACCACTTCTGAAAGGTTGCTGACCCCTGTCATAGAATCATAGAATATCAGGGTTGGAAGGAACCTCAGGAGGTCATCTAGTCCAACCCACTGCTCAAAGCAGGACCAATTCCCAGACAGATTTTTGCCCCAGATCCCTAAATGCCCCCCTCAAGTTTACAATGCACTGAAAGACTGCAAGAGAGAGAGGTCTCCAGATTTGTTTTTGTTCAGTATAAGCCTAAAACATATGTTTTAATTAAACAATGTTTAATTAAATGGATTCCAATATTCTTAAGAAAAGAAAAAAATAAGCTAAATTTTAGAACATTGATGGCAGCAAGATATTCTATAGATAAACCTGTATTATCTTATCATCTGTTTGTCTTCTTCAGTGTCCCCATCATCATAATCTGTTTGAGTGTAATCCATCCCATGCCCTGATTTCACATCCTACTCTCCTTCTAACTTCTTTTAATTTGTCTTTAAATTATTCCACTTTACACCTACTATGTTTTGAAGAACTCCCACAGCTACTGCCTCCAGCTGTCTGATTTCTGTTTCATTTAATGTAGCTGCTTCCAGATCATAGAGTAATACTGTTAGTACACTGATTTGATACATTTTCATTTTAGGAGCCCAACATAATGTATTTATCAGTCATAATTTCATCAATTTCTGTGCAGCACATTGTTAAAGCACATTTCCTTTTAACCTCACCATCAATGCAATCGTTAGCATTAATCGAACTTCCTAGGTACGCATAAGATTTTACTTGTTCTCTGACTTCACCGCTGCTACATTTCAACACTTTATCTGTTGTCTTTTTTCCAAGATGTAATTACAATGGCATTTATCAGAAGCCCAAGTCAACTACACCAATTTTCTAAGGTAGCGAACAGTATCATAATTAATTCAAGTGTGTCTGCCAATAGTACAATGTCATCTGCATAAACTAAGGGGCTTAACTCTAGATCATCCAATCCAGCAGATGATAAAATGCAAAAGAAAATAATGCAAGCACAACCAAGTTCAGTTCCTCTTTGTCTATGCATACATGCAGAGAACAGGGCAGGGCAACTCATTTAGAAAGACAAAGAAACTTCCAGAACAGGTTGTTTGCAGTGTTGTAGTCATGTTGGTCTCAGGATATTAGAGAGACAAGGTGGGTGAGGTAATATCTTTTACTGGACCAGCTTCTGTTGGTGAAAGAGATAAGCTTTCAAACTGCACAGAGGCGTTCTTCAGATTTGGGAAAGGTACCCAGAGTGTCACAGCTAAATATGAGGTGGAACAGACTGTTTACCATAAATAGTTAACACGTGGTAAGAGACCATTAAAAGTGAAGTGGCAGTCATCAGCTAAAAAAGGAGGAGGTAGTGAGTTAAATTGTTATAATAAGCCATAAATCCATGTGTTTATTTAAATCACAATTTTTAGTATCTAACACAGTTATGGTTTTAAGTTCCCAGGCTCATCCATTGAAGGTGTTGTGAAGATTTCCTTTGAAGATGAGGACAGAGAGGTCAGATATGGAGTGATCATTTTGTGAAAAGTGTTTGCCCACAGGTGACATGATGTTTTTGGCTTTTATAATTTTTCTGGGTTAATTCATTCGAGAGTGTAGTTATTGTCTGGTTTCACTCGCATATTTGTTATTGCATTGGATGAGGTACACCACATGTTGTGATAGACATGTGTAGAACCCATGAATCATGAAAGGTGTGTTGTGGGAGGTATTGATCTTTGTAGCAGTAGAGATATGTCTGCAGGTATTGAATCTGTTGTTATGGCAGTGTCTGGTGCCACTTTGAGTTGGTAGGTCCTTGTCTGTGGGGAGCTTGTTTTTTGATGATGAGCCTGGCAAGGTTGTGGGGTTGTTTGTAGACCATAAGAGGGGGCTCAGGAAAGATTTCTTCAAGATGGGGTCCTATTGAGTATGGGTTGTGATTTTTGATGATATCTCATATAGGTTCCAGTGTGGTATGGTAGGTGACAACTAGGGGTGTGCTGTCAAAGGAGGGGTTTGGTTTTTTTCTGTATTGAAACAGGTTCTTTGGGGATATTTGGGCGGTCCATTCCATGATGTGATCTATTTCTCTGATGGAGTGTCATTGTTTGGTGAAGGTGGTTTTAAGTGTGTTAAGGTGTGTTAATGTAATTGTGAAATATATGTTAACAGGGTGTTGAAGTTACCAGACACGCTCAGTAGTTGTTCTGAGGTGCTATGTGAGTTTTCATTGTGGGAAACACACCTAACAGCTTGCATCTTAGTCACCCTCTGAGAGTTGAGCCCATCAGAGTATAGACAGGGCAGGGAAGTTACGAATACAGTGGTTAAAGACAACTCTGTGGACTCAGTGGCTGATTGACTCAGGACCAAGAGATGTGTCTGCTGTGAGGGGTGGGTCCCAATCCCTGAATCACTTTGGAAACAAATAAGTGCTATTTCATCTTAATTTGCTAGGGAAGCACTCAGTTAGGATAATGTTTTGTCCACCGTGGAGTGTTTTATGGACCTAGAGGGACTGTCCATAAATTACCTAACACATTAGGGGGTGGGTGGGTCCTTAGTTTTGTGTATTTGTTTCAGTATTAAAGTGATATAAGAGGGTGGGTGGGTCTTGAAAAGTCACCAAAAATGTCTTACATAATTGATGGACAGACCCAGATGGAGAGCTGGGGAGAAAGCATTTGTTAGCCGAGAGGCTACAGAAACTGTGGAACTTACATTGCGCTATCAGCTAACTCCTCTAAACTGGGATTCTGTCTCAGTTAATGAGAGAATGAGGCAACACTTACTGAGGTGAGAGTTTGTGAATTTTTGCCTCACTTAGCTGGTCTTATGGGGAGAAGATGGTGTCCTATAGCATAACAGCATTATAGAGATCCAGAGAATGGATAATTTCTATGCTGATCCTAATCCCTGTACCACTTTGAATACAGGCTACAGATTTCTGTTTCATCAGTGTCTGAGAGGCCCAGTCAGCTATTAACCCGAGGGCTGGACTTCTGCGAGTTGTGGCGATCTCTAGAATGTCTTGTTTGCTGATAGGGTACTTGAAAAGTTTGCAAGGACTGAGGTGCTGCCATTTCTCAAGCTCTGAAGAGTCCAGGTGACACACACTTTATACTACGTTCACTCTATAAAGATTGAGAAATCTGTGAGAGAAGATCAGATGGGGGAATGTGTTTTGATTTTTGCAGAAGTATTGAAAATGTTATGTTGAAACCTTGTATTTGAATGGTTGTGGGGGTGGGAAGATGAGGAAAGTCTGTTTAAGGAATATCAGTAAAATTATTCATAGTATTTCAAATACTGTTTACAGTGTTTTATACTATTCACAATATGTTTTGTGTGCACTAAAAGTTGTTTGACTAAGAAATAGTACTCTCTCTTTGAAAATTGATTAGGGATTATTAAGATCTGTTTCTCAAGGGTTTACTTACTATAGCCCTGATGTTGAATTCTATGAAATGCTTTCTGAAAAGTTCTGAAAAGAGAGAACTCTAGCTTGTGCTTCAAAAAAGAGTTATGCTAAAGTGCAGGAAGGAAGGGAATATATAGTTACACAGAGTGTTGCCTGACTGTCCCCTGTCCCTGGCATACAAGCACAAGCGAAGCATTCTAAAAGGAACTAGGTGGGTTTCTAAAGAGAGAGGAGGAAAAGGATAAATTACTTAGTGGAAATGTCAGTTAAACAGAAGATCTGATGCGCAAGTGGTTTTTGAAAGCACTAAATATAAGCAGAAGAAAGTATGACCTGCATGGCCTTCTCTAGACCACAATGAACTGGACTCCTCCACACTCTAACTTTGCTTCATAAATGATCAGACTGGCCATTTTTTATTCCATTGTTTCAGGCTAAAGCTCAGCAGCAGGTAAAATGTTTTGCTGTACTACATTACTCACCAAAGGAATAAAGCATTATACAGAATATGGGCCTGAATCCAATCAGAGGGACCAAGTGACAATTTAATGATGGGAGATTAGCGATGTGCTGAAAATATTCAGCTCTCCAGTTTTCTGGTGCCAAGGAGAAAAAATAAACTCCGCTGGCTCTAAGTGCTGCCAAACAACTATGTATTGATATCAGTCCAGAGACATCATCTCAGTAGGTACCATGAAAAATCTCAGTATTTGCCACTCAGCAGAGATTACAGTACCATAGTGCCTCCTCTTCTAAGTATAGGAAGACATTGCAGATATCCAAAGGGTTTGGTTTTTTATGGATCCCACTGTACTCCAGGAACGATCTATGATGTTTTTACAGGACACAACTCATTTTGCTGGCTGATCACATAGGGTGCAATTCACCCCTGTGTAGAGTGCCATCTCTGCACTTGGGCATCACTTAAGCTTTAGATAAACTCAATTTTGAGGGCTTAAGTGGGTACTGAGTAGTGCACAGACTCCATGCTGGCCCTCTGTGCAGGGATGACTTTATTCATAATGCAAGAAAATTATCAGTTCCATATGATATTAAAAAAAGCCTACACTCAGACATTTATATCTATGAAGACATTTAGCAAAATAAATCAAGAACAAACTAAGATGTCTCCTGCAATCTTTCAGGTTGAATGATTTCTGCAGTATCTCGCACATACTGAAAGTGTTTGTATTATTTTTCTTGCCTCTGCGTGACCTCCCTTTCATGGCCCACTTATGAATATTTTGGTGTTTGTTCATCTCAGCATTGCAATAAAGCTGATTTGAAGCACCATCCTTTAGCCGTCTGTGATAGAGCGATTCACAGGCTAGTGCATACTTATTTTCATATACTTACTTTCTTACTGCCCCAGATCAGCGAAGCAGTAAATAGAAAGAAAAAAAAAAAGCAGCTCTCTTTAAACAGCATCAGTTCAGTGGTGCAAGAAATAGAAAGCAACTCCCCAAAGGAACATATGCATTCTTAGCAAATTCTACCAGCAAATGATAATCATCCAGCTAATTATATTTAATTGCTCACTGTATCAAAACAATAAATAATGTGGGAGTCCAGTACTGCTTGTTGGAGATTGTGACTAGATGTAAATATGAGGAAGACAAACAAAAAAATAAAAACATGAGCAGCTCGCTAAAAAAGGGGAGGTTGGGTGTTAATTAAGGCAATGTTTGCTAAGCTGTATTTAGGGGTCTCTCAGGAATTCCATGTTAAATCCCTTATTTTAGAGGTTTGTGAAAACAGCCATAAGTGTCCTCTTCATTCAGAAACATTGCATACAAGTACTTAAGCATGTAAATATATTAAAGAGGGAGAGAAATGATTTAGACTAATACCAGAAGATGTAAATAGGAGTAGTGAGGTGAAATCAATCAAAAAGCAAATGTAGGCTTATAGGAACAAAGTGATATTGTACACTATTAGTTTCTGTGGGGAAGTGATGGCAGTCCCATTGCTTATACATTTAAAGCGGGATTAGACCAAACCCTTGAGACACATGGGACAATACTGAATAGATAAAAAGTTGGATTTCAGTGATTTTCAGTAATTGGACTTTTCCAGTTGTATGATTCCATAGAAGGCATCAGCCCAGGAGAACATGGATTATTTCATTTATTATAACATTTTCACAACATTCTCTTTAGCTGATTTGAACAAAATTTAGAAGTTCATCCATTTTTGAACCTTTTGGTTTTGACTTCATAAATCCAAAATGCATTCATTTTTTTTTATATTTTGCAGGCTGACATTCAATAATATTTCCTCTTTCACACAGTCCTTCAAGTCTAAAATGGTAGAATTACAGGCATTTGCAAACAGTCTACTGCACATGTACAGGAATTTTTAAATATATTATTCTTTGTTAATTAGCAAAAATCATGTCCTTGACTCAAGAACTTTGCAAACTCATTTAAACAAAGGAAAAAGATATTAACCCCAAATCTATGGTGTCTTCTTCTGAGTTAGAACTGGTACAAGTACTTGTTAAAGGTAACTTTTTAAGACTTTGCAGAAAAGGTATCTTTTGAGGAGGGATTTGAAGGAGCAACTGGAGGTTATTTCTCATAAGAAGAACACTGTTTCACTTTCCCAAAGCTGAGGAAGTTTATAAGCAAAAATGATTGGAAAGAGAAATTCAGACAGAAAAATGTGACTAAAACTGAAGAGTTAATTAAGAAAAGTTTATTAAATGGCCAAAAAGACCTGATTCTACAATTAAGAAGAAGGACAACTTTGGCTAAAAGCCCAACCTAGTTCACTGGTAAAGTGAAGGCAGCAATTAGAAATTAAAAAGCAATGTAGAACAAATGCATACGGGGGAACTAGATAGGAATAAATAGAAATTAGAATTTATGAAGTGCAAAAAAAATTGATAAGGGAAGCTAAAGATATCAGAAAGAAATCCATACCTTGCAGGGCTAAGGACAATAAGGAGGGTGTGGGGTTTTTTTCCAATATATTAGGAGCACAAGAAATCCTAGCAATGTATAGGTCCATTACTAGATGGTGATAGTAATGATGCAAAAAAGGCAGAAGTACTCAATAAATATTTCTATTCTGTATTTGGAAAGAAGCATGAGAATGTACAAATATCATATGAGAATGATGAAGTACTTTTCAGTCCATTAGTAACTAAGGAGGATGTTAGACAACATCTACTAAGGCTAAAGATTTTTAAATCAACAATCCCAGAAAACTTGCACTCAATAATCCTAAAAAAGTTGGCTGGGGAGATCTCTCGATGACTGATAATTTTTAATAAATCTTGGAATACCAGAGAAATTCCAGAAGCCGGAAGAATGTTTGTGATGTGTCCATATTCAAAAAGGGCAAGCAGGATGACATACATAACTATAGGCCAGTTAGCCTGATGTCAGTCCCAGGCAATATAATAGAAAAGCTGATACAGAATTCAGCTGACAAAGAATTAAAGGACAGGAATATAATTAATACCAGTCAGCAGCATGCTTTTATGGAGAATAAATGTTGTTGACAAATGTTATTTTATTCTTTCTTGAGATGACAAGGTTGGTTGATAAAGGTCATTGTGTAGGTGAGTAGGAGTTTTTGCTGGGAGGAAAGGTTGGTGGACATGAAGGAGAAGTGAGGATGGACTCTACCAGTCCCACTCAAGTAACAGGATAGAGGGTCTGTGACCTTCACACCCAACCTCAGATTTACAGGACCTGGGGCCATTCATGCCTGTGGGGATCTTCTCAAGAACAACTCTGCTGGGTAGTTTGGGGGTGGATTATCCTAGTTAGGTAATAGTTGTAAATAAAGTTGCCACCTCTGCATTTAACTGTATTATGGTATGTGCATCTCATTATTTCCATGTCCACATTAAATTATATTTTTGGCCAAATATTTTTTTTTCAAAAAGAGTCTAGTTTGCAGGGAAATTCTGGATTTTCCATTGACAAAGTGAACACTCAAAACCCAAAATGTTTTAGGGTTGTAGATGTAAACCTAAATATTTCAATTTGGATATACTGCTATGGTGCCTCATGGGATTTGTAGTTCCAATGTCTCAAATCCCCACTCTTCTGTGAGAGCCAGATTCCCTGGCCTGACTTTATCTCCCATAATGTACCACAGCTATGGGACTCCCATGCTGTGCTATCTGCCTTCACCAAAAGGAGAGACTGCAGTGCATCATCAAGTGGAAGTCAAATCCTAGTGAGGCAAATAGAAAGGAGCACAAACACTGCCAACTTAAGTGCAAGAGTGTAATAAGAAAAGCCAAAGAGGAGTTTGAAGAACGGCTAGCCAAAAACTCCAAAGGTAATAACAAAATGTTTTTTAAGTACATCAGAAGCAGCTAAACAACCAGTGGGGCCCCTTGACGACCAAAATACAAAAGGAGCGCTTAAAGACGATAAAGTCATTGCGGAGAAACTAAATGGATTCTTTGCTTCAGTCTTCACGGCTGAGGATGTTAGGGAGATTCCCAAACCTGAGCTGGCTTTTGTAGGTGACAAATCTGAGGAACTGTCACAGATTGAAGTGTCACTAGAGGAGGTTTTGGAATTAATTGATAAACTCAACATTAACAAGTCACCGGGACCAGATGGCATTCACCCAAGAGTTCTGAAAGAACTCAAATGTGCAGTTGCGGAACTATTAACAAGGTTTGTAACCTGTCCTTTAAATCGGCTTCGGTACCCAATGACTGGAAGTTAGCTAATGTAACGCCAATATTTAAAAAGGGCTCTAGGGGTGATCCTGGCAATTACAGACCGGTAAGTCTAACGTCAGTACCGGGCAAATTAGTTGAAACAATAGTTAAGAATAAAATTGTCAGACACATAGAAAAACATAAACTGTTGAGCAATAGTCAACATGGTTTCTGTAAAGGGAAATCATGTCTTACTAATCTATTAGTTCTTTGAAGGGGGTCAACAAACATGTGGACAAGGGGGATCCGGTGGACATAGTGTACTTAGATTTCCAGAAAGCCTTTGACAAGGTCCCTCACCAAAGGCTCTTACGTAAATTAAGCTGTCATGGCATAAAAAGGAAGGTCCTTTCATGGACTGAGGACTGGTTAAAGGACAGGGAACAAAGGGTAGGAATTAATGGTAAATTCTCAGAATGGAGAGGGGTAACTAGTGGTGTTCCCCAAGGGTCAGTCCTAGGACCAATCCTATTCAATTTATTCATAAATGATCTGGAAAAAGGGGTAAACAGTGAGGTGGCAAAGTTTGCAGATGATACTAAACTGCTCAAGATAGTTAAGACCAAAGCAGATTGTGAAGAACTTCAAAAAGATCTCACAAAACTAAGTGATTGGGCAACAAAATGGCAAATGAAATTTAATGTGGATAAATGTAAAGTAATGCACATTGGAAAAAATAACCTCAACTATACATACAACATGATGGGGGCTAATTTAGCTACAACGAGTCAGGAAAAAGATCTGGGAGTCATCATGGATAGTTCTCTGAAGATGTCCACGCAGTGTGCAGAGGCAGTCAAAAAAGCAAACAGGATGTTAGGAATCATTAAAAAGGGGATAGAAAATAAGACTGAGAATATATTATTGCCCTTATATAAATCCATGGTACGCCCACATCTCGAATACTGTGTACAGATATGGTCTCCTCACCTCAAAAAAGATATTCTAGCACCAGAAAAGGTTCAGAAAAGGGCAACTAAAATGATTAGGGGTTTAGAGAGGGTCCCATACGAGGAAAGATTAAAGAGGCTAGGACTCTTCAGCTTGGAGAAGAGAAGACTAAGGGGGGATATGATAGAGGTATATAAAATCATGAGTGATGTTGAGAAAGTGGATAAGGAAAAGTTATTTACTTATTCCCATAATACAAGAACTAGGGGTCACCAAATGAAATTAATAGGCAGCAGGTTTAAAACAAATAAAAGGAAGTTCTTCTTCACGCAGTGCACAGTCAACTTGTGGAACTCCTTACCTGAGGAGGTTGTGAAGGCTAGGACTATAACAATGTTTAAAAGGGAACTGGATAAATTCATGGTGGCTAAGTCCATAAATGGCTATTAGCTAGGATGGGTAAGAATGGTGTCCCTAGCCTCTGTTCGTCAGAGGATGGAGATGGATGGCAGGAGAGAGATCACTTGATCATTGCCCGTTAGGTTCACTCCCTCTGGGGCATCTGGCATTGGCCACTGTTAGTAGACAGATACTGGGCTAGATGGACCTTTGGTCTGACCCGGTACGGCTGTTCTTATGTTCTTAATCTTTGATTTTCTGCTGAAAAGTTAAAAGTTTCCATGGAAAAACTTCCCATTTTCTAACAAACCCTATTTCTTTTATCATGGTTATTATCTTGTATCTTCTTAGGGGTTTATAAGAAACCTTAGGGTTTCTATGGTTTTATAAGTGCCCATCACTGTAGTGTCTGAGAACCATGTATATCAACAGTTGTTCTTTATCCAGAAGAGTTAATTGAAGTCAGTGGAGTTACACACCTGGGATGAATTTGGCCAATGATGTTATGTGCACCTGATGTTTAAAACTAATTTTCTGAGGCAAGGTAATGAATTATATTTCGTAGCATGGTAACCTTTGCAACACCGGGTTAGTAAGAGCCATACTCCAAAAGCATTTGCTGATGCTCAATATAATCTATACAAGATTTTAATCAAGTCCAAACACAGTGTATTTAATGACAAGTGCTCCTGTCAAAATAGATTCAAAGCTAATGTAGTAAGTCCACACAATAAATGAGGTGTGATTTCACAACTGATGAGCAGCTGTTCAAATACCCATGTGCTGGGAGCCCCAGCACATGTGCTGCATTGCCAAAAAGTGAAATGATGATGTAATGAGATTTAATATAAAATCACCAAGGCCAAGATTTTAAGCAGAAAGTATTTGACCAGCTCCCAGGGTTTCAGTTTCAATGTACTAAATATTAAAAAATAAAATATAATGAACACTATTTGTAACTGTAAAATAGTAAGTGATAAACACTATAATATCATTTGTGTTTATTGAAATGTCCTTTGACTCTAGGAACCTCAGATGCTTTATGGATATATCTCCAATCTCCATATATCCATAAAGCATCTGAGGTTATGGGTTTATTTCTGTTGTCCTCTTTCATCAAATGCCAAGCACGCTGGCAATTCTCTTGTGTGTAAAGATTATTTTCCGTGCCAAAAACTAGAAGCAAAGTTTGAGAAATCAAGCTCTGAAAGGTCAGGAAATTCCCACAGTTAAGGATGAGTTCAGATAAACATATAACCAAGCTTTGGGGTTCACCCAGCAGCAGCAGCTTCCTCTGATCGATCACTAAAGAAACCCATTATAAGGTTTTCAGCAGAAACTGCCTGAAATTAATATCAAGCTATCGCAATTGTTAAGAAGAGAAATTTGTTCAAGCACCACATGGACGGTATTTCACCCAACAGTGTGAATCCAAGATGGAAAAGGTTGGGATGCATCAACAAGTCCTAAAACATTTGCTCTGCTCTTTACTTTGCCTATGTTCATATTAGGGTTGCCAACTTTCTAATCACACAAAACTGAACACCCTAGCCCTGCCCCTTCTCCTGAGGCCCCGTCCATGCCTCACCCCTTCCCAAAGGCCCTGCCCCTGCTCTCTACATTTCCCCTCCCTCAGTGGCTCACTCTCCCCCACCCTCACTCACTTTCACTGGGCTGGGGCAGGCGTTTGGGGTGCTTCAGGCTTGGGGGTGGGGCCAAGGGATTCAGAATGTGGGAAGGGGCTGTGGGTTGAAGCAAGGGGTTGAAGTGTGGGAGGGGGGACAAGCTCTTGGGTAGGGGTGTAGGCTTTTGGGTGGGGCTAGGAATGAGGCATTCGGGGTGCAGGAGGGGGCTCCAGACTAGGGGTGGAGCCGAGGGATTCGGAGTGTGCAAGGTGGCTCTGGGTGAGGCAGGTGGTTGTGGTGCAGGGGTTCCAGCTGGGGGTGCAGGCTCTAGGGTGGGGCAAGGATGAGGGGTTTTGGAGGGCTTCGGGCTGGAGGGGGCTCCGGGCTCAGGGCTGGGGCAGGGGGCTGGGCCACAGGCATACCTCAGGCAGCTCTCAGTCAGCTGCGCAGCAGGGCTGAGGCAGACTGACTGCCTGTCCTAGCTCTGCGCTGTGCCCGAGAAGCAGCAAGCAGGGCTGGCTCCTAGGCTCCTCTCCACCTGCCAGGACAGGTAGGGACTAGCCTGCCTTAGCCCTGCAGCATTGCCAACCGGACTGTTAATTGCCTGGTCAGCTGTGCTGATGGGAGCCGCCAGGGTCCCTTTTAAACCGGGCGTGCTGGTCGAAAATCAGACACCTGGTATCCCTAGTTCATACCTGCCAAGGCCAAAATGTGGGACAGAGGCCCAAAACAAGGGACACCAAAACATTCCTGATAGAAATGTGAAAGGATGCAAGAGTCATCTCATTAATGTAAAAGCCTCATTTTGTAACTTTAGTTTCATGATTCTTTATTTCTAATGTAAATAAATTCCAACAATAAAAGTGAGGGGAAGCCAAATTGGTGTGTTACATAGGTAAACTTGGTACAAACATGGGCAATGTCCCTGGAAGTGAGAGACATCTGAGAGATATGTATTCATTAACAGCTAGAGAAAGATGGTGTCTTAAATAACAGCTGAAGAATATATTATATAGGAAATGCACCTTCAGTGGAGAAGACCGCCACATCCCACATAAGATAGGACTATATGCAGAGAGTCCTATGCTAACTATGAACTCATATTCCACCCATACTCGGAGCAGCACTCAGCTGCAGTGTTTGTCTGACTTGTTTATGCAAGGTTGGGGAGAATAATACATTGATTTGCTTTTGACCTTAACTTCGCCAGCATTCCATGTGACATTACCCATCACACTATAAGACCAGTTTTGTGTCCTCTTGCCTCGCTGATGTATATCGCAGGATGGAAACATGCCAAGTCAAACTTTTCCCATGCAGGGGAATGCTGGCATTAGAGAGAGTGTTTTCTAGTGGTTAGAGTACAGGCCCAGCAGTCAAGATTCACATGGTCTGTTCTCATCTCTCCCACTGACTTGCTATGTGACTTTTGGCAAGTCACATAACCGTCCCATTCATTGGTTTCCTCATCTGTAAAAGAGAGACAATAAAAAGTATCCACCTCAAGGGATCTCATTAGGCTAAATTCACTAAAGTAGAATGTTTTGAGACCCTCAGATGGAAGGCCTGGTAGAAGTACAAATATTATATAGCCAGGTCATGCCTCCAAGATCCACAAGCGGGAGAAAGGTCAGGGACAGAGTGGGGAATCCCTTGTAGTGTGGTTCCACTGCAGCCATGCAGCGAGAGTCAGAGAGGGAAGGAGTTACAGTGGGTGCACAAGGCCTCTGCAAAGATCCCCAGTTTGGGAAGCTCATTTTCACTTAGAATCCTCCTCAGGCTTTCCTCCTCATTACTCTCCCCTACATGTTTTATTCTGGGAAAGGGTGATTCATCCCATGATGGTTATTTATTTGTAACGAGGAACCCAGTTATGGACTTAATTTTTCAGAGACCTTGAGCACATGCGTCTTCCATCAAGGCAGGGAGGCGCCAGAGCATCACCCATTCCTGCCCCTACTCAGCTGGGGGCCACCTCCTACCTTCGTCAGGCGGCTGCAGCTCCCAACCCCAGATCTGCATGCGAGTCCCTCCTGACCAAGGCTGGGAAGTGAGGGGAAGGGGAAAGCAGTGAGCAATAGGGGGGAGGGAGAAATAGGAGAAGTGGACAGGGGCAGGGCCTTGGGAAGAGGTGGAGCAGGGGTGGGGGATCATGGGAAGAGGTGGGGTAGGAGTGGGGGCTTTGGGGGAAATAGGCGGCATAGGGATGGAGCCTCAGGGGGAAAAGGCAGGGCAGGAGAGGTTCCGGCATTCCTGCTGGAGTGTCCAGTTTTTAAATATTACCAAATTGGCAACCCTACTGCTTAAGTTCTCTTCAGAGCAGGGACTGTCTCTTACTGTGTGTTGTATAGAGCCAAGAACAATCTCTGTTGGAGCCTCTAGGTGCTACTGGAATAAAAACAGTTCATCAGCATCATCTATTGGAATACAAATAATAAATGATGATCATGATAAACTAAAGTACACAGTTTGCTTTTCAATAAAATTATTTTTCTTCATATTTTTTCTTCTCCTGTTGCATATTTGTAGGAGAGCATTCTTTCAAACTGTGTCATCGCAGTAGCTATATGGCATAAATGCCAATCCAAGGACTCAAGAAAATATCACAACTTCTTTGAAGAGAGAGCCCTTTGAAACAAGCCTGATGCAGCCTCTCAGGCACGACTGAGTCTGAATTTATAATGTTGTATGTTGTTTTGGTGTTTTTTATCCTTTATCTTTTTCTCTGCAGGATTGTCTGCATTCTTCTTTATTTCCTGATTGTGGCCAACTATCTGTTTTCATAGCAGTTTACATGATTACTGAAATGTCATGAACGAGAGAGTAAATCCTTAACAGACATATTCTGTTAAGGCTTGTAGGAATCATACACCAGTAATCCTTGTGATTATTGGCAATTGGAGCAGAACATTAGAAACATCAAAAGGAATTTAACTTTAGCTTATTGGAGTTTTCTCTCTCTCTTTTTAAGCCTTCACTGGGTCAGCCTGTTATTTTTTCATTGTTATTTTAGATTGCAATCTTCCAAAATGACACAATTGGCTTTATTGCTTTTTTCTATTAGAAAAATTTCCTCTCTCTCATCAGAAAATTCATTATTTACCTCTGCAAAGCAGCTCCCAAGTAAACTACATAATTTTCTTGGGAGGGATGATTTTTTTTTATTTCTACATTCTTTGGCATTTTACCATGTGATAAACCATTAGCATAAAAATTCTGCCAGCTATTATTTGGTCTCAGTTATACCAGTGTGCTGTATATCCAGTGACTCTGCTGATATTTACACCACTGTGGCCAAAATCAGAATCTATACATGTAAACATAAAGTTATCGGTCATACTGATAATGATTAATTTTAGTTTCAAAAGGATTAATAAACACAGCAGAATAAGGATGACAGGGGAAAGCATAGTTTAGGGATTAGACTATGACACCGAAAGTTAGGTATCTGGGGGTCAGGCAGAGTGTCTCGCATTGGCTCAATATATGTCCTTGGCCAAGTCACATTAGGTTTTATTTTCAAGTGGGCAGCATCCATAATTGAAGCCAGATTTTTAAAAGACTTCAGCTCTGGTTTACGCACCCAGTTAAGGACCAGATTGCACCCAGCAACTCCCATTGTGATTCTTATGGTCAGTTTTCAAAACAGTTCAGTCCCTGAGCTCCTTTAAAAATGTGGCCACTTATTTCAGGTGCCTGCATGGGGTGCTTCGCTCCCCTGAAAATTGAGCCCTGCTTGTGGGTGCTGAGCTCTTTTGAAAGTCAGGCCCCTAAATCTCTCCATGTTTCAGCTTCTCCACACCACAAGAGGGGTACATACCTAACATTTAGGGGTTGTTCAAAGAAGTAAAAAATGTGAGCCCTGGGAATCTGTCATAGCAGGTGAGGAACTGAAAAAAGATTGTCAGCCCTTTACATCTGTCGGTCTCATTTGTCTGCTGTGTCTTTCTAGCTACTTATTTTAGCTAACCCGTTTATCTTAGTGTTGCTTTCAGTAGGAGGCAAAACAGTCTTGTGAAGCATCTTGTCAGTTACATGTCTGGGCAAAAATGACAGTGTTTACATGTAGCAGATATTTTTTTTAGTAACAGTTATGATTGACGTATGTTTCAAATGTTCGCTCCTTTCCTGTGTTATTTTTACATTAGGGCAGTACAGTTGACAGGCAGATAACTCCTGATATCTGTGATGCTGCCACAGCCATCTGACTCAGTGCTAATCAGACATAGATCTCTGCTATGTTACCCTCCATCATATGAAAGCTGGATATAGTGCAGAGCTTCCTGAGGAGTCAACACACTAGTCTAATTATACACTGATTTCCCTTTGTCTCAAGTAGAAAGCAGCTTAAGGGCAGTTGACTCATTAATCTTGTTACAGCTGTATTATTTTATGATTATTTTGTATTTAATGAAGCAATGAGACAACTATGACAATGATATGGGCCAAAACATGCACACACAAATTACTGTAAAGTGTGTATTTCCATGGGAAGATGAAACAAAACAGGGATATCAGGAAAGGACTTCAGCTCTGGGTTGTGGAGAATGGAAGAATCTGAATGTTATGGAATCATATAAGGGCCTTCTCCCAGGAATTAAACAAACACAAGCCAAACCTTGTTTGAGGATCCAAAAGTTCAGTTAACTTTTTTTACTATTGTGTTTTGTTTTCACTCACCTTCATATTTCCTGGTTCCAGTTTGGACCAGACCCAGGAGTGCTGAAATTCTGAGAAAATAAAGTCTATTATTTTGGTGTTACTTTTCTGACCAGGCCCCACCACGCCTGCGGGAGGTCCACCAGAGCCGCGGGACCGGCGACCGGCAGAGCGCCCCCCGCGGCATGCCGCCATGCTTGGAGCGGCGAAATGTCTAGAGCCACCCCTGCTATTATGGTTCCCTAATGCTCATCCATCTCTGTCACGAGATAAACATTCAGCAATAGGCACTGGGTATAAGACTCCCATTAAATCCTTCAACCCACTTTGGAAGTCAGGAGCACACATTTCCCTGTTCTAGTGAGGATTGTACTGAATGAGGTAAGAAATAAAATAGGCTCACCTTTGCAAATAATTTTATGTGGCAATTTGCATTCAACTTGGGGCTCTGGGGAATTACTGTCATTATTTAGGTGGAAGCAAAACTAGGAAGCCAAAGATATAATAATTTATCTTGGAATATAGAAACCTAATCAGATGCCGGCACATTTCAAATATCAGTTATAAAAATAGAGCTGCTTGAAAACGATTAATAATCTTTCACTGATTTTTCCCCCCATTTTTCACTGAAAATATTTTCAATCAAAAATGTTCTGACCAGCTCCAGTTTAGATAACGGAGTGATAGCTGGAAAGATGATGCGTGTTCTGAGCTGGAGTAGGTTCAGCTCATTTGGATCAATAATAGCCAATCAGAAACCTCACTCAAAATATAATTTGCACTCAAACTGAACCTTTTATGCCTTTGTAGCTATCAAAAAGGAAGGTTACCTTATAGTAACTGGAGTTCTTTGAGATGTGTGGTCCCTATGGGCATTCTTCATGGGTCTGAGCACACTCCATGTGCACAGGCCAGAAATTCTTCTATAGCAGTGCCCCTTGGTCCATGCCCGTACCATTTATCTCCATATAAATCCATCTAAGAGCATAAAGAAAGGTGTGCACCAGCTGCTTGCCCTCCAATTCTCACCTTGTGAATCAGGTTGACAAGAGCAGAGGGGAAGGAGGGCGGGTCACGAATAGCCAGAGGGACTACACATCTCAAAGAACTCCAGTCAATATAACATAAGTAACGTTCCTTTCTTCTTCAAGTGCTGATCCCTCTGCTAATCTCCAAGCAGGGAATTCCCTGTACGAAGGCTACTTATGCTGCTTGAGCTCTCAGAAAATGAGCCCTGACGGTTTGAGAACAGAGTGTTCATAATGCCAGACCATAGGGAGATTCAAGAGGATATCCCCTTAGAGAGTCATTGGGAAGAGATAGCTTTTCCTTTCATTCTCTCAGTGATAGTAACAAACAACCTAGAAGACTTCCAAAGGATGCCATTCTTTGCAGAAAGAAGGCAAGAGCCCTTTGCAAATCTAAGTAATGGAGTGTTGCATCCTCCATGCCTTGGTGAGATTTACTGGCAGGTATACAGCACTGGCTAATGTGAAACTCAGAATGCACCCTAGGTATGAACTTAGGATGTAGGCATCTTTGTGAAAAATTGTGTAAGTTGGGGCTGCCATAAGGGTGCCAAGTTTCCCTACCCTTCTGGCAGAGGTAATAGCCATCAGAAAGGCTTCTTTCAAAGTCATGTTCAGAAGGGAACAAGAGGCCAAGGGTTCAAAAGGTGGTCCCATGAGGACAGAAAGGGTGAGGTTCAGGTCCCACGCAGGTTCTGGTTTTGAATCTGGAGGAATTGTCTTTATTATGCCCTTCAGGAAGTTTGTAGTAGTGGGATGAGTAAAAAACAAGCAGCCTTCTACTGGGGGATGGGGGCACAAAGTTCTAATAGCTGCCAAATGCACCCATGGGGAGCTGATCAACAACTGGATACCTTTAGCAATAGAAGATATACCAGTATGAGAGGGATAGCTGACACCTCAACTGATAAGTGATACTGTTGGCACCAAAAGGAAAATTGTTTCCATTTAGCAGAGTGGCATTTTCATGTAAACAACAAGGAGTCCAGTGGCACCTTAAAGACTAACAGATTTTTTGAGCATAAGCTTTTGTGGGTAAAAATTCACTTCTTCAGATGCACAGAGTGAAAATTACACATGCAGGCATTATATACTGACACATGAAGAGAAGGCAGTTGCCTCACAATGTCCTGGACATTCTATAACAGATTTAAAAGTAGCCATACTTGAATAAAAAAACTTCAGAAACAGACTTCAGAGAGAAACTACACAACTAAAATTCATTTGCAAATTTAACACCATTAACCTAGGCTTGAGTAGAGACTGGGAGTGGGAGTGGCTGGCTTATTGCAAAAGCAGCTTTGTCTCTCCTGGAATTAACACCTCCTCATCTATTATTGGGTGTGGACTACATCCACTCTGATCAAATTCGCCCTGTCAACACTCGTTCTCCACCTGTGAGGTAACTCTCTTCTTTTCATGTGTCAGTATATAATGCCTGCATGTGTAATTTTCACTCCATGCATCTGAAGAAGTAGTTTTTTACCCACAAAAGCTTATGCCCAAATAAATTTGTTAGTCTTTAAGGTGCCACCGGACTCCTTGTTGTTTTTGTGGATACAGACTAACATGGCTAACCCCTGATACTTGATTTTCATGTAGTGGGTTTCCTGCTGTGCTGAAGGATGGCTTGAATTCCCTGAGAGCAAGCTTGCTTTGTGCCCATTGTCCATCCAAAGGCTGTGCTGCCAGATGTAGGGAGACTGGATTGGTGTGGTTTGCCCTGCCCCCAGAATGGCTATGGCTAGTTGTAGTATGAAGGTGAACCAGAATTGCTTTACCCACTAGGGTGCTATGATGATCACTGTCGTTCTGTCAAGTTTGATCTCCCTGAGTATCGGAGGAAGCAGATGGATGAAAGGGAGGAAGCAGATGGATGATGGATGCATCAGTGTTTCTGACCACTATACCAAGAAGGTTGAGTACCTGGGCACTCCGTGAATAATAGGCCAGGAACTTTTTGTTGTGTTGGGGTGCAAAGAGGTCCCAAGACGGGAGGCCCATTGCCGGAAGATGTGCTGTGCTATTTATGGGAGAAGTTCCCACTGGTGGTCCCTGTGTAAATGCCTGCTCTGGCTGTCTGCCTGGAAATCCATTACTCCTGGGATGTGTACAGCTGAGAGTGATCAGATGCCTGATGCACCAGTTCTCTGCAGAGTGGGAGAGATCTCACTCCTCCCCGATAGTTTATATAGAGTATGGTGGTCATATTGTCTGACCTGACCTGGATGTGAGTGGACCAAATGATGGGCAGGAATGTCTTGCATGCTTTGAGAGCTGCTCAAAGCTCAAGTAAGTTGATGTGCACATCCTGGATTCATGAGGGAACTAGGAGCTTTCGTTTGTATGGGCACTGAGATGTGCTCCTCATCCTACTAGGGAGATGTCCATGATAAATACCTTTGTAGCTGGTGTGGAAATGAAGGGGGCCCCTACCCATACTGTGTCTTTGTTTTCCCAGCAGGTGAATGATCTCAGCAGGTACTGTGGAAGACAGACCTTCTTGTTCAGAGATTGCTACACCAATTTACATGATTTGAAAATTCTGGCCTGTAATTTCAATGATGCTATATTATTGGTTTTTGGCTTTGAATCAGAGAAAGAATCGAAGGGTCAGAAGTTGGTATGGTCAACCGTTGCATTGTGTGAAAACCACAATCCAGCTCTCTATGCCCAACAGTGTATGTTAGAGCAGAGGTCAGGGAGCTACCAGCATGCTTGTCAGCACAAAAAACTTAGTTGGCTGTAGGAAAGGGCAGCTACTGAACTACTTTACATCTGTATTTATTACTAAACAGGCACACAACAACTCTTGTGAGGAAAAGGAGCCTGCAGCAACTATATTCTCCAGCAGAAATATCAGCACAGTAGCATGAGGCCTTCTAATAAAGAGCATGGAGGGCTGAGGGGAAAAATAAATAAGAGGTTGAGAACATAAAAAAACGAAATACCTTCTCTCTGTGCTTTAGGATAGAGATTTTCATTTACACTGGATTTGACCTTATGAGAACATTTTTAGTGGCCTTAGAGCAAAAAGAGTAACGTTCACTTGAACAGCCCAAACAAGAACACTGTTTACATTGCATTGAAAAGAATACATTCTTTAGCTAGCTCCTTGGCACAGGTGAATCTGATCTAGCCAGTTAACAGCAAGATAAAATTAAACCCTGTAAAATCAGCTATGAGAGTTGACAGTGTTGAAAAGAAGTTTTGAATGTGCTAATTTTCCTCTATACTTTGTATGAATGTTATCAGGGTCCCAGCCACCAATTAATTCAATCCTTTCTACAAAAACCTAACATAAATAGAAAATATTTCCTAAAATTAAACAAACAAAAATCTTTTTTTTTTTTTTAAATCCCTTGATGGGTTTCTGCAGAGTTCAGAAACCAAACATGACAAAATTGTGTTGTGCCTCACTACAAAGTGAAACTAACAACAAAGAGACATGAAAGTAACCAGCTTAGTTTCAATGACCAAGCTGCATGAAATGGCAAAAGGCAAATACACTGTTGCCAATTCTCACTATTTTTCTGGGCGTGTTGTGACATAGCATGTTTTAATGAAAGTCTTCTGGAGACAAGTAATTATGTGAGAATATCAGCTTTCAAGGTAAAAAAGTAAGTTTCTATCCCTCACACAACTCTGTGAAAACTCTGAGAAAACCTTGAACACATGACCTACGGGCACCCTAACGGCTCAAAAACCAAGAGCCTCAAAAAAAAAGAAACTAAAATGTATTATTTTTTAAAGCTGATGATTTTTAAGATTGTCTTATAGTTTTGGGGGGCCTTACTGCTTCTTTTTCAATGTCCAAAGTTGGCATCATTGAAAATAAAAGTTTTAAATTCTCTTCCAGTTTTAATAATCTAGGTTGTTTGTAATACAAGCACGGGCATAATTTTCAAAAATTATCTGGCGTTTTCTGCCACTTGAACTAGATGTAATCGTGAGAAATGCTATAGAAGTCAATGGAGTTATAATGCTGTAACAGTTATGCCAGTTTACATTGGCTGAGGCTGTGGCCCCTAGAGCACAGTAACTGCACTATTTCACAAGAAGAATGATTTCCTAACCAAAATGGATTTCCAAACTCAACTGGAGGCTGTAGATATAGGAATTTTCAACCTGGCCATGTAAACTGCATGCACACATCCTACATTTTCCCAAAGTAACAGGTGCACACTGGCCCATTAAATTGTTCTTTGCCTGTACAAATTAAGAACAAGTTTTTGTTACTGGGCCACATATTGTTGATCAATTGTTCTCCCTGTCCGCAGAGAGTAAGACAAGAAGTAACCGGCTTGGTTTGCAGCAAGAAAGATTCAGGTCTGATATTGGGAAAGCTTTCTAACTATAAGAATATTTAAGCACTAGAACAAGTTACCTAGGAAGATTATGGAATCCCCATCATTGGACATTTTAAAGAACAGATTTGACAAATACCAGTCAAATCCCTGACAAATACCTGGCAGAGATGGTCTAAGTATACTTGCCTTACTGTGGGCAAAAAGACTAGATGACCCCTTGAGGTCCCTTCCATCTCCACAATTCTATGATTATATATTATATGTTTCTAAGAATTAATTTGGCTGGCAATCTGGAAAATTCCAGTCACTAAGGGTTAACGTTCTACTTCATGGAAGCCATAACATTCTTCAGCTTCAGATTTGTCCTGAAAAAACTTTAAATAGATTTTCCTTTTCTTGGACTTCTCAGTCTTAATTGTGAAGCAGGAAAGGGGGTTTTAAATTACTCACATGAAGAATTCCCAGATTAATACCTCGGCTTCCCATCTGGCAAATAGTCTGACAATACCCCATATCAATGAGGTGCTAAATTAATTTGGCAGAAAACTTCTTGGCTGGTAATAATGACACAGGATGTGATCTCACCTCAATTCTGTCTTTCTGGTATGGTATCCAAACTGGTATTCTAGAGTAGACACAGGTGCTTTGTCTCCGAATTTTAATTTATGGGGTATGGCCCTCTGTATTTTGTTCAATATGTTGCCACATCTCTTCTTTTAAAATGTAAAATTCAGCTGTTTTGTATTTATTTGATTTGTTTTTCAGTGTGTTATCAATTCAATAACTAGGAATATGTGAAGCTATATGGATAAAATAAGAACTGACACATCTTGCTCCAAAATTCAAATCCAACCTGAACTGAACTTTTTTTCAAGGTGTGTATGATGGAGTGTTCTCTCCACACAAGGCCTGAAGGGGTTAAGGTGGCGAGGTGGGCCAATGAATGACCTTGGCTGCACCTGGAGGAGGAGCCAGCGAGCAATGAGGCCTAATTAAAGGATGAAGGTCACCTGGACAGGAACAGGCAGGGCTTATAAATGCCAAGTTGTAGAGGGCAGAAAGGGGCTGCAGGAAGGAGGTCTGCAGCCACTCTGTCTGATGCTAAGGAGAGAAGGGAGCCTGGCTCGGAGGGAAGGGCATACCTGGATGTGGGTGGAGAAAGAGCCTGTTAGAGACTATATAGGAAGCAATCCAGGCAAACAGCAGCAAGGTATGGGACAGTGCAGACTTTAACCACTAATTGTAGGGTCCCTGGGCTGGAACATTGTGTAGGACCAGCCCCTTGATTTTGGATAGAATAGCTGGCATTAAACTCTCTCTCTATATATATTAATTCTTCTCCTTGAAGGTTAGAACCCATCCTTATTTTGACAAACTACTTAAGCAACTGATGAAAAAACATTTATCCAGTGTTTGCCCCTGAAGCCTCTAATCTAATCTTGAACGGTGTTACATACATTTGAGCAATGGCACACAGTTCTGAGCGTGGAGGGCTTACTACAATGGCTTTACAACCCTAGCTAACTTCACAAATCATCTCAGAAGTGCTTGGCAAGCCACAACACAGCACACGTCCCATTAACACCATGTTTTCTGCAGTGTGCTGTAGCTTCCATTGTGCTTTTATAGCATCATTTCACGCTGCCCTTTTAGTAAACATGGAAATGTCATTTGGGCCTTTGTGAGTGAAATGCACTTTCCTAGATTAATTTCCGTCAGGTTCACATAGATGAATTGGCTGTGTTTTCTAGGTTTCCAGGAGAAGGCTTTCAGTGAAAACCAAATGAAGGTCATGAAATACTCAAAAGCATCCAGTATAGCACCCAGGGGCCTCATCATAGTTTTGATTTTTTTGAAAAAAATAATATTTTCAAGATTTATTTTCAAGGTGATCAAATGCCCCACCTCCTGCGGGAAATAAGCCTTCCCTTTTAAACTGATGTGCTTTGTTAGTGCATCAACAGCCATAAATGGTTTAACAGAAATTAAATTACTTCAGACACTTAGCATTTTTACCAAGATTGCAAAATTTTTGCCATCAATTCCTTCCCTACATCCTTCCCACACATGCCGCTGTAACAGGCACATGATGGAAGCATTTAAAATAAAGGTAATACTGTTTCTCATAATACAAGAACAAGGGGACAAACAATTAAACTGAAAGACAAAAATGACCAAAGGAAATACTTTGTTACAAAATGCTTACTTAGCCTATGGAACTCATTGCTACAAGATATGACTGAGTAAAATTTAGTAGGTTCCCTAAAAAGATTAGTTATTTATATGGACAATGAGAATATCAAGAACCAGGCTGAGCCTATTTTAGAGAGGTGGCAAATAGTTGAACACATATTGGGCTTCAGTTGAGATATCTCTTTAAGTAGCACTCAAATCTAGCAGAGGGAGAAGATGTAGCAGAGATTTGTATTCTTCTCTGTAGAGTAAGCAATTGTTCCTTTTAATCCATTTATTTGGTGCCCATATGCTATAATGATTTGTATATTTGAAATGTATATAATAATTATTGAATGATTCAAAATATTTAGGCAATATCCATAGCTAAGCAAGCTTAGAAAGTCAAGACAAGATTTAGTGCTTCCATTTCCCCCCCCCAACCCCACATGTGAGTCATGCTTTTCAGACTAGCAGATGTCTTTCTAGTTGTGTTATTTTATTTCCAAGTTTATCAGAAATACAAAGACCCTCAGGCTAAGTACCCTGAAGTAATGTAATGACTATAAAACCCATTTAGAGAGAAAATTACAGCTTTGGTACAGAATTAGCTAAGGATGTTTGTTTCACAAATAGTATTGACTTTAACCATTTTATCTGTAGGTGGTGGAAAAACGTGAAATGGGAAATAGTAAAAAAAGGATAAAAGGAATGTTGAAAGAGGAGTAATGAAAGGAAACTCTGGGGGACGCATTAAAGATTTTGAGAGCTGGTGGGGTGCTGTGGGGGATTGTGGAGGTGTATAAACCCATGTAGGCATGTTGTAGGGCAGTGGTGGGCAGCCTGCGGGCTGCACGCGGCCCATCAGGGTAATCCGCAGGCAGGCCACCAGACACTTTGTTTACATTTGAACGGCTGCCCGCAGCTCCTATTAGCCGGGAACAGAAAACCGCGGCCAGTGGGAGCTGCGATTGGCCGAATGTGCGGATGCTGCAGGTAAACAAACCCTCCCGGCTTGCCAGCAGATTTCCCTGATGGGCCGCATGTCAAAGGTTGCTGATCCCTGATGTAGACGATTTTTTGCCTATGATGAATACTACACTTTCTGGCACTGTCAATCCTACATGAAATTTATATTTTCAAACACAAAAGTTGCTCATTGCTCCTGGATTCACACATTTTGTGGCAAGTTTCTGCCTAGAGCAAAATATAGATAGCTAGATAGCTAGATATAGATATATATTGCTTAGCTGTGGATATCTCCTAAATATTTTGAATCAAAATATATCTATTGCTCCAGGCAGATATATATTCACACTTGCCCACAAAGAGAAGAATTTATAATGGAAACTATGACCCACCCTTAACTAGGACACTGTGAATAGCACTGCTATAATCATTTCCATGCTTTTCACTGATATGACAACATACTACTCAGTAACAGCTGTTTTATTATTGTCTTTAATGGCCATAAAGCAGAAAATATTGCATAATGCAGAGGAAACATCCTGACAGTTCTGGCTGTGTCAGAGTATGTCAGTTTCATAACACCGTTTGGCTTCTGAGGGATTTCGTGACTAACAGGTGCATCATTATACACATCAGCAATTCACTAAGTAGAACAATAATGCAATGTATATTATGCATCTGTAACTGACACACACAAAAATTAACTCACTAAAGAAGTACAATAGATTGTCACTTCCCTTGTTCAAGCGCTATTTGAGCTGATACTGTTTTAGGGATTAGGTGTTTCACTGCATGTTGTTGAGATGAAGTGTTGGCTGGTTTGCCTCGATGAAGTGTGTTGTTGGGTTTTTTGTTTTATTTTTACAGCGAGTCAAACTGTCCTAATGGAAAAGAAGAACCAAACTGGGCCCTGTTTGGATGTTCACAGACATTTGACTGACATCTTCTTTTGGTTTTACTTCATATGTCATACCATCTCACACTAAAATCCTTTGACTATTCAGGAGTTCAGCTAATCAAGGAAATTGAATTCTCCTAACCCTGACCAAGCAGGCTTCCTTGGGTTAGAGAGAGTCGGCAAAACAGCAGCTCTGCGAGAGGACTTTATGGACAGGTCTGCAAAGGGGTATTGCTCTGGAGTTTAGCTGCTCCACAGGAGCAGTTTCTGTCCAGCAGCCTCCTAAACTCTATAGGGCTAAGCCTGTGTTACTGCAGAATTATTTGGTTTCACACGAGCAGAGCTTCTCTACAGCTTTGCCCCCACATCCCTCTTTCTTCCAGCTACACACTCTAAAGGATGTTCTGTGGGCAGACTTTCAGGCTCAGAGGCCCCATGATTCAGCCATATGCCCCATGGTAGGGTCATCTGGTGAAGTCCAGGTGATTTCAGGAGTCACATTTCATGCAAACCTTAGGGCTCATATCTGAGTTCTGCAAATGTTGGGAAAAGGCTTGTTTACTCATCCAGTTTGCCAACTAAAGAGGATGTGCAAATGAGTTCTGATAATATAGGAGGACCAAAGCAAACCCTAACTCTAACTCAAATTTACCTGAACTGAGCCTTGTTGGAAGGTTCAGAAAGTTCAGAGATTTTTCTTTCCTCCTAGTTTCCTTCCCCTCCCTCTTCCATTCAGGGCTCTGGTGGGTCCAGATGCACCAACTTTTCTTATTTTCCTGAAGCCTTCTAACCCAATTTAGCATACCCAGGATGGGCTGGAATAGGTGGTTCTGAGAGGCCAATTATGCGACTGGAGGGTGCATTAGGCTTCATTAAAGATGAAGCCCAGTTGGGGAAGGAGCTGAGTGATGACTATAAAGAAAGGAAGGCTGGACTACAGAGAGAAACTCTGCAATTGTTCTTTAGCAATAGAGAGATTAGGACGATCAGGGAGGAAGCCCATGGAGTGAGTTTACTTTGAGATCCTCTCCTGAGCAGTGAACAGAGAGGAATGAAAGGTCAAGCCTAAGGAGGGCAGAAATGAATTTACATTTGTACCTTGAATTTGGAATTTTGTTGGGGATGCCGGGGGTAGCCCTGTTAGTCCTGGCCCTGAATGAAGGATGAACTTGGAGAGGCCTGCTGACAATCTATGATAGGAAGAAGTCCAGGGAGGCAGCAGATTAGATAGATATCAGATTCAATGGACCCTGGTTGCTGGTTATAGGGTCCCTGGACTGGAAGCTAATGTAGTAGGAGGACCTGGGTTATCCACCCAGCCATTGAGAAAGGTGGTATGAAGCACCTTGAGAAAAGGGCACAAGAATGACTTAAAATTCTGAGAGAAGAGTGTGAGGACCACAGGAAATTTTTGTTACTCCAAAAATTTCTGTTACTCTGGAAGGGGTGGACTTACATGTGAGCTGGCTGGTGGCCTGAGTCATGAAACACAGCAGACCACCACAGGGACCGGAGCAAGTGTCAGCTGGGGGCGTTAGACAAGAAAGAGCTTCTACATCATGTACAGCTAGAAGGGGGAGCAGTGGTGAGTCCACCCTGCTCCTGTTTGTTTGTGCTTAAATTAGCCTCTGATTTTTTGGGTGCTTTTCCCATCTGAATAGGGAAAGGTTTGCCCATGACACATACATAGAAACTTTTGGATCCATTATCAAACTTCCCAGCCATTTGAGATTCTCCCTTCACTAACAGCCTGTTCTATAGTGTTATTCTTCATGTTATTTGGTTTAAGATTAGGTGTAAGTGAATGAAAAGAGTAAAGGTAATTCTAACCAGCTAGACGCAACTGACTTTTGAGGAATAGAAAATAACAAGACAGAATACATGCTGAATCTTAAATCAGTGTAATCAGGACAGAAGAAATGAAAATGAGTGATAGTGGAGAGTCTCAGAAGGAAACACTGCAAAACATGATAAAGTATTTAGATATATTTCTCTTTTTAAAAGAGGGTTCAGACTCATGCATCCATGAAATGATACAAAATACTGTATCAAAATTTTAGATAGTGTGGGCTGATCACTGAAAATGTATCATTTCTGTTTCCCTCACACGCATCCACACCCACTTTGAAGAAACAGCTATTTTTTTTCTGTTTCATTTTAACATGAAGCTTCACACTGGGGAATCAGCAAGCTCTTACCAAGTAACTCCATATTCTGTCTGGCTGTTTAGTGATCTAACTCAGCCTACTACTTTATGTAGCACTTCACCAAGTGAAGGTCAAAAAAGCTTTCAAACTACAAGGCAGTAAGGAACTCAGAGCTGGTTCTAAGTACCTAGATAGATTAGCTAGGTAGACAGGGAGATAGTAAATTCAGAGCAGAGTGAGCTGGGAATAGGAAAAGGGCTCTGGCCCTAAAAATGACAGATATCCAGAAGCCAAAGACATTCATAAAACTCTTCTGCCTCTCTACTGCTTCTTCTTGTCCATACTGCCCTATAGGAGCCATGCTTCTGATACCTAACTAGCAAACCTTATTACCTAACCCGCCTCAGGAAGGAGCAGTTTGCTGTGTGGCAAAGTAAGCAAACGAAGTTAAAGTGAATGGACTCAGCATTCGCTTATGTTAGGAATCCCCGCCCCCCCAGGTGCTAGGTGAGAGAAGCAATGCCATGAGAATACCACACTTCTAATCCTACCCCCTCCTGAACTTTGGAGCATCCCCAGAGGGGCTTTTATAGGATCAAGGGGAAGCAAAGCACATGCTGCAGAGTATCATATAGTGCTGGGCCCCTTATAAGAGGCTAGATCTGCCTCAGCTCTGCTTGGCCTGATACATTCACTCTGCTCACACTAGCAGGGGAAATTGAGGATCAGGTCTTTGTTTTTTGTATATATAATAAACTTCGAACATGTTTATAGAAAACTATACTGCACTTACATTCTTTATCATTTTTACTCTTGTTTATAGTCACTTATTGGTGCCTGTAACTCTCAAAGTACCCCTGGTGTAACTCCATTGACTTCAAAGGATGGATAGTATGAATTTAGCCCCTTAATCTTTTCTTTGCTTTTAATATGTTATTACACAACATTGTCGTCCCTTACTTTCTACAGAACAGCTGCTAGGTATCATCGAACATATAATGATGTACTTATATTTGTAGCTGTGGCTTGCTCTCTAATATGCTACACAGAATAAAAATATCTAAGCTTAACCAGGAGATAAAACCTCTTTATAGCTAAATGACAGTTTATCCCTCCTGCTACCAGGCATCTGAATCCCTTGGTTATAATTAATCACAGTCCTTCCTATAATTATTTAACGTGATCTTAGAGTATTTAAAAATCATTCATTGTTATAAAATTGAGTATGTCAAAAGCCTGCCTTTGCCAAGAGAGTTGGAAAATGACTTAAGCGTGCAGTAAGGCTTTTAACTGCCACACAGGAAGGGTTATTATATAAACATAAAGGCTATAAAATATGCCTTCCAGTGCTCTTATGTATCAAGTGCTGTGGCAAATTGCCCACCCAAGGTTAAGCCCAGAAATCGTCCAAGATTTTTATGCTGTTGCAAAAGACCACCTGGTTCCTAAAACAGAATCACAATCAGTTATTACTCAGGCGAACACCCATCATATTTAATGGGAATTTGCCTGAGAAAAGTGTGAACAAAAATTGAATTAGAATTTCAGGATTTGAATCATTCTCATGGTTCTTCTCTGAATCCTCTCTAATTTATCAACATCCTTCTTGAATAGCAGACACCAAAACTGGACACAGTATTCAAGCAGTGGTTGCATTAGTGCCAAATACAGAAGTAACATAAGCTCTACTCCTACTTGGGATTCCCATGTTTGTGCATCAGAAGATTGCATTAACCCTTTTGTCCATAGCATTGCACTGGGAGCGCATGTTCAACTGATTATCCACCAGGATTCCCAAATCTTTTTCAGAGTCACTGTTGCCCAGGGTAGAATCCCTCATTCTGTAAGCATAGCCAACATTCTTTGTTCCAAGACCCATACTTTTACATTTAGCCATATGAAAACACATTTTTGCTTATATTAAGCTTATCAAGCAATCTAGATCTCTGAAACAGTTTCCTGACCTCTTCATTATTTCCCACACCCCTAATTTTTTTTTTTGGTCATCTGCAAACTTTATCAGTGATGATTTTGTGTCTTCTGCTAGGTCAGTGGTAAAAATTTTAAATAAAACATAGGGCCAAGAATAGATCCCAGTAGGACCCCATTGGAAATACACTTACTCAGTGACAAGTCCCTGTTTACAATTACATTTTGAGACCTATCAGTGTAATCCATTGAATATGCGCTTTGTAAATAAGGAATTGAATCTGAGGGTCAGAGCCAAAGTCAGACATCAAATGCCAAAGCCAAGTATCAATCCAGAGTCTGGGTCAGAAGTTGGAGGCCAGGGTCAGAGCTAGTAACTGATGATTGAAGGCGAGGTGTAAGGGCAGGAACTGGAGGAGAGACAAGTATCAAACAGAGAGCAGGAGCATGGGAAGAACAGGAGTGAAGACAGGGATAAAGCAAGAGCCAGGAGCAGAGCAGGAATCAGTAAGAGAGTTGGATGCAAGAGGCAGGCACAAGCAGGGTCCAATGCATCTACAACAGGAAACCACCTTGTTGCTCGGACAAACTTTTCTGTGCTTCCTTCTGGTTTACCTGGCCTGGTTGGACCAATCAGTGGAGCTGGGAGATTCCCCCAATCAGGGGGGGTGCACTGGCTGAGGCTATAGTCCTATTAGCTTCTCAGCCCACACGTTTCAGTAAGTGTGATTGTTGTTCAGGGATTCCCTGGCCTGGGTTTGGGACCTGGAACATCACAAAAGCAGCCTTATTGAGGACCTGGCACATTTCCTAAGCGAATAGTTCATGAATAACCCTTATGCTGAAATATGTTCATATCAAGTTTCAGTTCAACAATTCCAAATAATGAATAAACTCATCAGAATCAAAGTCTTTCACCCAGCTCTATCTGTAAATTCAGGGGCAGCTCCAGGCCCCAGCACGCCAAGCACGTGCTTGGGGCGGCAAGCCGCGGGAGGCGATCTGCCGGCAAGCCGCGGGAGGGCGGCAGGCAGGGTGCCTTCGGTGGCATGCCTGCGGAGGGTCCGCTGGTCCCACGGCTCAGAGGTCCACTGGAGCCGGGGGACCGGCGACCGGCAGAGCGCCTCCCGCGGCATGACACCGTGCTTGGGGCGGCGAAATGTCTAGAGCCGCCCCTGTGTAAATTACAGACTGCAAGACCTGTTATCCTAGAGACTGGGGGCAGCTATTAGTTTTCAGTGATCACTTGTGTACCACAGAGACTATATTCGGAAAATGCACTCATTTAAGTGAGCCAAGGCATCTAAACCGCCCACTCACCCACATGAATAAAACCTCCATAATGAATGTTTTCTGGCAGCACAGTAAGCACTGTTGTCATGGCTCTGCCCCCTAGCATAATTCTCTTATGTTCTCTGAGTCCTGACTTTCCTGATTCATTTCAAATAGCATGTTTGTTGTTCCCATCCAAGGGCAGGACATCAATTGCAAATGAAGCAAAAACACTGCTCCTTATTTGACCTGACTCACTCATCAAAACTCACCTCTTAAGTATGTCTACACTGCACAGTTCTTCTAGTGACCTGTAGAGTAGCCCCCCCTAGCAAGGGTACAAATAGCAGTGGGCGATTGAAGAGTATGGCTTGTTTTGCAGAGTTTTATTACCTAAGGAAATCACCTTTCAGAAAGTTGCAGACTGTGATGAGACACACTAGTGTGTGGAAGAACACAAGGGGTGATGATCTGTAGTGTCTTTCGGAGACATAGACATAGGTCTCTGTCTGGAGGAATGCTTTAAATTGTGATTTGTAACATAAAAAGGGAGGTCTTGCAAAGCTTCAGCAGAGAAGGTGGTTCTAATGGTAACTGTAAAATATCTGTAGCAGTTTGTCTTTCACTTAGTGTACTATCTTGATCTTGTAATGTAAGAATGAGTAGAAAAATTAAGGAATAAAAAGCCCCTGGTTTTTAGGGCCAGGCAAGTAGATAAGACTAACAGTTTTGTTAAGTATTCATACTCCCAGGAGATCATTACCTTGAAATCATTACCTTTATTTATTTTCTGGTATCCTGAATCCCATAAACTTTGTATGAAATAATACATACAAATGGATTCTGTTCAGCTTCAAATGCCCATTCATTCTTTGTTAATGCAACACATTTTGTTCTTTTTTTTGTTTTTTGTTTTTTTCCTATTTGCTCTCTTGACATTATTATAATGAAGAACAATGTCTTTATAAAAGCAAGTTGTGCAAATACTGTAAATCATGACCTCTTTACAGTTCTTCTAACTTGCTCTGCGCTGAACTTTTTTGTTAATTAACATTCTACTGTTTGTCATTCCAATTAAACAGAAAAGAGCAATTATTTAAAGTGTTGCACAGAGAGCTGGAAAAAAACCTACACAGTGAATACATGAAAAAAAATCTTTAAAAAAAAAAACCCCAAATGCCTGTCAGACCTTCTTGTGAGATTCGCCAAAGTGAATGGACAAAAGACAGGGCACCCCAAAGGTACTGACTAAATAAATCAGATTGCTAGAGTGAAAGAATGTATGGGGCTGGGATGTGGTAGAAAGATATTGGCCTCATTCCTTCAGTAAACTCTGCATGGGCTGACCCTTACACATATGCAGAACCCTATCGATTTGAATGATGCTCCATCAGGGGCAGGGGTTCATCTCTATGAGCAGGGGCGGCTCTAGAAAGTAGGCTGCCCCAAGCAGCGCGGAGCGCTGCGCCGCCCTTCCCCGGTCTCGCGGCGGCTCCCCTCTTCCCGCGGCTCCGGTTGAGCTCCTGCCGGCATGCCTGCGGCAGGTCCACCGGAGCCCGGGACTTGCGGACCTGCCGCAGTCATGCCTGCGGGAGCTCAACCGGAGCCGCGGGAAGAGGGGACCCGCCGCAGTCTTGCCTCCCGTCAGGCGGCGGGTGGACCTGGACCTGGCGGCAGGCATGAGCGGGCGCCACCCACCAGAGCCAAATGCCCGCCCGCCGCCCACGCCACCTGCTTGGCGGGGGCTGGGCTGAGGAGCCTAGAGTCTGTCAGTTCATTAGAGGGGGAGGGATAGCTCCTCAGTGATTTGCTGGCCTGCCTGCTCCCAGGCTTGTGAGTTCACTCCTTAGGGGGGGCCATTTAGGAACTTCTAAAAACTGGGTCTGGGGATTGGTTTTGCTGCTTTGGGGGGGGTAGGAGACCTCCCCCTGAGGTCCCTTCCAACCCTAATATTCTATGATTGTGGGACCACAGCTTTATTGGCATGAGTTTGAGAAAGGTGCCTTGTTTCCAAGAAATCATCTGGGACCCAATCCAGTATGAAAACACATATTTAAGAACATGCTTAACTTCTACTGCAGTCAGTGGGACCTAAGCATATGTTTAATCACATCTATTCAACACAGGCCTTAACTGTGTGCTTAAAGTTAAGTTACTGCTTAAGTGCTTTGCTGAATCAAAGCCATATTCTGTATATGACACATTTCACAACAATACTCTGGTACAGGGATCAGCAACCTTTCTCACGCACCTCACCAGGGTAAGCACTATGGAGTGGCGAACCGCAGCCACTGGGAGCTGCAATCGGCCAAACCTGCGGACGCAGCAGGTAAACAAACCAGCCCGGCCCACCAGGGGGCTTACCCTGGCGAGCCACGTGCCAAAGGTTGCCGATCCCTGCTCTGGTAGGAGCAAAGGCCGAATACCTCATGTTCTACCTGGACCACAGAAAATACATTATCCTGCCAAAAAAAGCAGATTCTGGATTTTTAACAGTGTAAAGCTCTCATTTTTAGCCTTGCTAACATATTATTGAACCTTAAGTTGGCCACTGGCTGAGAAATGAATAGTGTCCATCCTGCATGTCACACCAGTGAGAAATTCACATACAGAGGGGAGCAGAGGAAAACTTTCTGTGGCAATTTGGTGTTGTGGATTTTTTTGTTTTGATCTTTAAATAGTAGCTACTGAAAGCTGTTCAGAGGCTTGGAATTACAGAAGCAGTCCCAGCAGAGATGAATTAGAGGTTACAGTGCAGGTGAGGAAGCCAAAAATGATGATCAATCCAATTTATTAGATGGCTGCAATTTACCATATCACCACCAAACACATGCACACACTGTAGAGGAGACTTAAAAGTAGCATTTCCCTTGTGTAAGTTAATTTAACATGAGTTCACAGTGGATAAAGTTATTGCAAACAATTATACAAACAATTATACTTAGTGGCCTGCACTCTGTGTGAGTGTATGCGTGTATCTGTGTGTATTACTTATGCATGTAGACAATCAACTTCAACAGAAGCAGCAGTTTCCCAGCACATTTGAAAATAAGGGGTGTAACATTCTTATTTCAATGCAGTTATTGATAGCCCTATTGAAGTCAATGGAAGGTTTGTGATTGTCTTCAGTGGGTTCAGAATTTTACCCAATAGCTTTTATTTAGATAGCTATATTTGCATTTTTAGCCTAACTTTAGGAACCCAGGTTAGAAAATTTAATCTGTATATATGAATCAAAAGGTGATATCATGCATTTTACCAACTCTTGGGCTTCTTTCACAATCCGGTGTTCATGTATACATACAGCATATAATATACAAATACACACACTTCTACCAGCAACACAAAAGAGGCACTAAGAATGTTGATGTATTACACTTAGACTTCTATAAGGCATTTGACTTGGTACCACATGATATTTTGATTAAAAATAACTAGAATGATGTAACATTTACATGGCACACATTAAATGGATTCAAAACTGACTAACTGATAGGTCTCAAAATGTAATTGAAAATGGGCAATGTTCATCTAACAGGTATGTTTCTAGAAGGATCTGGCAGGGATAAGTTCTTGGTACTACACTATTTACCATTCTATTAATGATCTGGAAGAAAACATAAAAGCATCCTGATAAAGTTTGTAGATGACAAAAATTGGGGAAGTGGTAAATAGTGAGGAGGACAGGTAAATGATACAGAGTGTTCTAGATCACTCAGTAAGCTGAGTGTATGCAAACAATATGTGTTTTATATGGCTAAATGTAAATGTATACATCTCGGAACAAAGAATACATTGGGGGTCTCTATCCTGGGAAGCAGTGGCTATGAAAAAGATTTGGGGATCTTGGTGGATAATTAGCTGAACATGAACTCCTAGTGCAAGGCTGTGGCCGAAAAGGCTAATGCAATCTTTGAATGCATAAATAGGGGAATCTCAAGGAGTACAGTGGTTATTTTAGCTCTGTATTTGGCACTGGTGCGACCGCTATTGGACTATTGTGTCCAGTTCTGGTGTCCACTATTCAAGAAGGATGTAGATAAATTAGGGAGGATTCAGAGAAGAGCCAGGAGAATGCTTGAAGGATTAGAAAACATGCCTTATAGTGATAGACACAAGGAGCTCAATCTATTTAGGTTAACAACGAGAAGGTTAAGGCATGACTTGATTAGTTTATAAGTGCCTACACAAGGAACAAATATTTAATAATGGTTCTTCAATCTTGCAGAGAAAGATGATAACATGATTCAATGGCTGGAAGTTAAGACAGACAAATTCACACTGGAAATAATATGTACAATTTTAACAGTGAGAGTAATTAACAACTGGATTATTCCAAGGGTCATAGTGGATTCTCCATCATTGACCATTTTTAAATCAAGATGGGATGTTTTTCTAAAAGATATGTTCTCGGAATGATTTTGAGGAAGTGCTTTGGCCTGTGTTATACAGGAGGTCGCTAGACTAGATGCTTACATTGGTCCTTTCAGGTCTTGGAATCTATGAAATTGAGGTGAATTCAGTTCTTTATTTGAATAAATATTCATGTAAATTTTGGTTGCAATTGTGCTGTCCAATAGCTTTACTGCTTCTGTAGTAATAGCTGGAATAACAACTGTTTTTTGACATTAAAGAAAGATTGTAGGACTCAAAGACTCACATGAAGCAGGTATATTAACAAGATGCCATTTTTGGATCGTCACTTTTCTAACCATAACCACAATCTAAGCCCTGGGGAGAGAGTGGGTTGCAATGGTATGACCTTTTGTGGGAACCACTAAAATTTAGGCTCGCAAAGAATTATTTCTGAAAAATGTGAAAGCATTCAGAGAAGTTAGCGATGGAGACATTATAAGGGAGACTGGGTAACAAGCTGCTTGAAGTTATTGAATAATGGCATGTTCTTCCCAGAAGTCAAATGAGCATCATATCATTGAACTCAATAAAGAGACATTGAAGGGAGGTAAAAGGTAAAGGGAGCTTTGAAACTAATACTGTTGGGTTTATAATTAAGTATAAATTGAGTAATATGAAAAAAAAATCTAGTAAGGAAGGGTTGGATTTTGAGCAAGGAAGGTAAATCCCCTGGGAACAGACAGACCGTAGCTGTCAGACTTGGCTTTTTTAATAGAAATATTGTCATGCTAGATCAGACCTGAAAAAAGAGAATGAATGGATGCACCTGGCTGGTATTTTTCTGAGTTACTGTTGCTTTTATTCATGACATTTGTGCTTTTAATAAAGGCTTTTCCCTGTCACAACCCAGCCTCTTTTTCTGCTAGAATCTGCACTACAGTTCAAAGTCTGTGTTTGCAACATCACCATTTCTTGCCCTGATATGATTGGGATATTAACAGTAGAGCATTAGGATTTTATTACAGAGCCAAACTGGAAAAGGTATGGACTGTTATGGAGCAAAACCCAAAGGTGGTTCTGCCCCGAGGCAGCTGTAACATTGTCCCACTCAGAAAAAAATGAAGGTAAAATTATTTTAATCTGGATTCTTGTAGACAAAGGACCCAGACATACCATCAGTACTTCAGAGCATGCTGGGCATATGTCCACATACTAGCAGGAGGCACCAAAGCACCAGCAGGACTTATCTGAACAGCCTGGCAGCCGCAGCAAAGCACTCAGGGCACACTTTCAACGGAGTCCTGAGTTGGGGCCTAATCCAGCACCTACTGAGATCAATGGAGAGACTCCCATTCACTTCAGAGAATATTGGATGAGACCTTTGAAGAGTAGCTAAGGTTACAGTACTACAAATCTGAGTTAACCTAGAGTCTTCACAAGCAAGGCCTTGGATAATATGGCAATGGCTTTAGTGATTGTACCAAGTGGTGACTTGCAGAAGAGATGACGGCAATGACCATCTCCCACTGACCGTCACTTCTCATTCTGGAAGAGAGAATGTTATAAATTGTCTTTTGCTTCGTAAAGCCAAGCTCTTGCAAAGATTTGTGCATATATTTAACTTTACACACTGTGAGTAGTCTGCCTGACTTCATAGCAGGTAAAGTTAAGCATGGGAGTAAGCCTTTGCAAGATCAAGGCCCAAGGACCAGATTTTTAAAGGCATTCAGGTACCTACAGATATAGATAGATGCCTAGTGGGATTTTCATTAGCTTTTGATTTTAATGGAAACTGGGAACTTCTGAAATCCCACCAGGTGCTTACCTGCATCTTTACACTCCTATATACTTTTGAAAATCTAGCCCTAAGTGTTCTATTCACGCATTTATTCACAGTTCTCTATTTTGTTTTTATAGCTAGTATTTCATGAAGCATTATGCTCTTTTTAGTATCTTTCACCTTGTATTTATTTATTATTGCAGTTCTATTTAAATTACCCATGAAGTTGCCCAGGCACTTTTGTTGAGGGAAGAGTGCACTAGAACTACTTTTATGATTATTATTCTTATTAAATTATATTTTAATTGCACGTGTCAATGTCATTTCTCATGAGCACTGCCAGACAGCAGTGCTCTATGCACAGCAAGGGTGGAGCAGAGATAGCAGTGGTGCACGCTTTCCACACTGCCCTGTTAGTGTGGTTCAACCTGACCTGGAAGAACCACTCCAGGGAGAAGAGGATAGTTCAGTCTCCATGCCCACGCACTACATGACTTCTTTGCAGAGATTTGCCAAGAAGGGTGGCAATTATGGCTCGGTGTGGTGATTTGGTTCAGGAGAAAGGGGGACTGAACCATAACCCTGAATCTGACCAAATTCCAAATTTTGTGTAAATGTGAGTCCAGGGCAGAATTGTGCAGGTTACTGCTAGTTCCTGTGTGCAGTAAGAACTGGACCAAGACCACTAAACTAACATCACACAAACCACCCACTAGTCATGAGATAATGGATTTTGGTGACTAATCAAATTGGACTGGATATGAATCATTGACTGCAGGTGAAGAATTATAATAAATCCTGAGTTATAAGAATATACCAAGTCCTGAGATGAGATTTTTTAAACTTTGAAGCCAGTGGGGGATTCACTTGAGTAAGTACTGAGTACAGACCGAAGACCTTAGTATATGGCCTGTTCCTATTATTAATTATTATTATTATTATTACTTAATTTAAGTCTGATGTAATTGAAATTTTACCTTCACTGTGAAATCCCTTCTTTGAAATGTATTCTTAAAAATGAAAGGAAGAGCCAAGGAATAATTTCCCCCTCCATAATATGACTGAAGGTTCCAGAAATAATACCTATAAAGGAGCTTAAACAGGAAGATGAATTGGTTATTGTTCAGTCGTACTCAGGTGGTGAGGCTGAGCATGTCTGTAAAGAGCAGCATCTAAGAAATATGGGGGAACATTTCAGAACTGACAGCTATGAAGAAGCAGCTGAGGCCCAATTAAAATAAAAGTTAAGAAGGAAAAGGAATGCAAAGTTTGGGAAAGTGAAAAGAAAATGGTGGGATAAATGAGGTGTGTGGGGTAGATTTAAGATTGAAAAGGTAGCAGCTAAAATATTAACCAAAACCACAGCCATCAGAGTCAGACTGGGTGCAAATTATTATCAAACAAGGGGCAGCTTTCATGGATTCTGCTTCCACATCAAGGATTATATATCAATGTAACATGAATACTAGCTTATTCTTTGCTCTCTTGTGATAGGATTCTGGAGCTGGATTCCTCTTTTATGAGAATCCACTTAATTAAGGCAGGGGCCGTAGTTCTGGAGTAGATCAACAAAAGATATTTATTCATATGGAGATGTTTTATATTAAGGCACCACAAGGAGAGAGGGCCTCAATGCGGGCTGCCAGAAGTGGCAGCCATTATGTTCCTCACCCCGCGCCATTTCCAACAGCCCCTGTGGCCAGTGGGAGCTGCGATCGGCCAAACCTACAGACACTGCAAGTAAACAAACCGTCCCGGCCCGCAAGCGGATTTCCCTGATGGGCCGCATGCCAAAGGTTACCGATACCTGGTATAGTATCTATGCTGTTTTCTGTTATACCAAGGAAATTACTATAAATAAGTGAGCTAGTCTGAACTGACCCAAAACTTTGTTCAAAACATGAGGCACACACAAACTGAACCCTGGTGCTTTTCTCAACTGAATCCAAAACCTGAACCCTTTGAAGATATCAAATCCTGCCATCGCTAATGATAAGACGTCACTATGTACATTTAGCCATGTTAGAGGGAAGAACTCCCCCTCCCCTCATCACCAGGATTTTGAGGGATTGGCTTGTGAGGAAAGATTCAAAGATTTAGGAGTCTGATCCAATGCCCACTGTAATCAGTTGAAAGTCTCCAATTAACTTCAGTGGGATTTGGATAAGGCCCTGTATATATACACCACTTGGCTAAGAGACATCTGTGAGGTGAGGACAGAATTTTAGGGTGGTAATTTTAGGCCTCTCAGGGCCTGATATAAGGCCCATTGAAGCAGAAGAAATTTAGAGAGCATATCACAAACTCTTCCTGACAGCGAGGGCTACCAGATTGTGGACCAGTCTACAAAAGGAGCTGATGTAAGTTCCATTATTAGAGATTACTAAAAGAGTACTGGACAAAGGATTGGAGAAAACAAAATATACTGTAAAGAACAATCCTGCATTGGCAGGGATGGTGTAAATCAGCGTTTCTCAACGAACAGTCCGTGGGCCAGCAATGGTCCCTGAGATCTTCCTGTCATAGTTTAGGAAGGCAGCAAGTTGGTCCCTGGTATCAAAAAGGTAGAGAAACACTGGTCTAAATGACCCAAAATGTCCCTTCTATGTCTAATTTCTATGATTCAGGCCACGTTTCAACTAATTAACTGTTTACATTAGCTGGGTTAATATCAAGAGGAGGATTTATAGCAATTTCTGGCTGAATACAATAGGGCCAGATTATCATTTGGTGTAAAGTGGCATAGTTCCATTGGCTTTAATGGAGCTATGCCACTTTATGCTAGGTAAAGATCTGGCCCATAATGTCTACCTTGTAGCTAACATTTAAGTTAATTTTGTAATTGTGATTTCCATTAAAAAATAAATCCTTTATCGGTTACTCATAACTTTAGAAATTGAAATTCTTTTAGCCTGAAATTTTCCACATTTATTCGCACAAATACCTGTGAAGTGAAACTTCTAGGGAGAGGTGAATGTTTGAAGATTATTTTTAAAAAGAACACTTTAAGTGCTTTGCCCATCACTAATCACTGGCTCTGGACTATTGGAAAAACTTCTATTGGCCCAGGTTCACAGGTTTCATCTGTAATCTCAGTCTTCAGGCCCTTCCCTTCCCCTAAACTGACTGCCACCAAATATTTCAAGACATGAAATGAAAGCAAATGAACAGAGGTGGGGGAGAGAAAAGGCAATAAAGGGGACACAGAGTGGAAAACAATGCTTTTTATTTGAAATCTGTGAGTTAAATGTTGGGTAACAAAAGAGACCAGTCTTCTGTTTTATTCCATTCATCTTAAATGGCTTCTTGTGAGTCATGCTTTCTTACTTTTATTTTTTACAGAGTGGAAGTGGCAGCCGTAAAGTCTGGTAAAGACTTCTATAAAACAGGTAACAAAACTTCAGCTTCGAATCTTCATGAAAATTGAACACATCTAGTTTTTAATATAGCAATGGAATGGCATTTAAAGCTGTCTTTTACTCTTTTTGCAGGTAAAATGACATAAATAACATATGAAGTTATTCAAAGTCAGAGGTGAAAGCAAGTTGGTTTGGTCCGGTCTGGGGTACCGGTAAGAAAGTGGCTGCCGATACACAGCTGACCGTACCGGCAGGGCTGCTGATGGGGGGAAGCAAAAGGGGAAGCTGCCTTGGGGCCCAGCGATTTAAAAGGGCCCGGAGCTCCAGGCAGCAGCCGGAGCCCCTGGACTTCTAAATCGCTGCCAGAGTCCTGGGGCTCCCAGCTGCTGCCGCTGCTACCCAGAGCTCTGGCAGTGATTTAAAGGGCCCAGGGCTCCCAGTCGGCACCACTACCCCTGCGCTCCAGCGGTGATAAAAGGGACCGGGCCTCCAGCCGCTGCCATGGTAGCAGCAGCAGCAGCTGGGAGCCCCAGGTCTATGGCAATTATTGAAAGGTCTCTGGCCACCTTGCATACTGGTAAGTCCGTTAAGTTACTTTCACTTCTGTTCAAAGTGCACAAGATCCTCAGTGCAGAGATCCTACTCCTTGGAGTATCTGACTGTATGCATCACTTACTTGTCTTACTACACTACGCTTTACCTAACAGATGAAAAGAGATAATGATAGAGGTGAAGATAAATACTACAGCACTGATTCCATATCAACCAGGAACTGCCTGATAATTGTAACCTACAGCATAATCACTGGCAGACACTACAAGAAGAATAAACACAGTATTCATCATACAGCTGCTGCTTAGACAGTGGAATGATTTTACTACCTAAATAGAGACGGGTTGATTCAAAGATCATTAATGTCAATGGGAAAACTTACTGACTTCAGTGAGCTTTGGATCAGGCAGATAATGCAGATGTCACATGGTTCTAACAGGCAGTTTGGTCAGCAAGCTGCTCCCTCTTGGCTCACATAAGGAGCCATTTGGAGTTAACAGAAAATTTACCATTGACTTCATAGAACTGTTGCCTCCTGACACAAAGGTCCTGGCTCAAGGGTCATCTCTGCTAAGGTTCTGGATGCGCACACAGCAAGTCCAGCAGCCAGATGGGAGATTGTGCCAATTGCTTATCAGGTCACTAACTTCTAGACACAACAGCAAGGAAGCCATCTCAAGTACTGTTTAAAACCATTATACAACATACATCTTCTAAAACATAATATCTACATGAACACTATTCTGTTGCCAACCTGTATCTACTCTGAGATCAAAGTGTCAGCTAAGAAAGTCGGGCTACAAGAAAAATATCTTGTTGGTCTCACCTTGAATAATTTGTATCTTTCCATTGAAATGCTAAAATGGTTCTTTAAAAACAAATCAGAACAGTCTGCCCAGAACTCTTGAACATTTCCACAACAAATATGCCCTGACCAGTAGCTGTGGATAACCCTACAATAACAAACCAATGCAGGCAGCTCTGTGCTTTTGACAGTATCAAACTATTAGGGAAAATCTGAGAAATGCACCTCTCTGTATGGAAACAGATTTTATTTTTAAGCTTGATAGGGTTGTTATTTATAAACAGTAAGAGATAAAAAAGTTATTAAAATGATGAAAAATATCTTGAAAGTGTGCATTTCATTCTATTTGCTGCCTCAGTTGTTGTTTTAGATGAATGAGAAAGCTCAAGATGAAAGACAAAATCCACCACTAAGAAAGAAGAGAAATCTAAGAACTGGGTAAGAGCATAGTGGAACCTGTCTGGGTGGTATGACAAATGTGGAAGATTGCTTTGGCAAATATTAGTGGAGAGCCATTTTAGTTCCAAATCAAGGCCAAACTTGGGTCCCATATATCTTTCAAAGGCAAATTTTTAGTCCAGTTCTTCACTGTCACATGTCTTTCTGTACATATAATTGCCTAATTTTCTCAGTTGCTGTAGCTCTCCCATCAGCTACCAAAGGATGACCAATATTCAAAACATAGGGCTGGGTACACAGATGTCAATAGATATTCAGTCTTTTCTGAGCAGAACAGAGTCAGAAGCTCAAGTAATTACTCATACAGCCTGCCACAGGCTCTATTAAGCCTACATTTAACACCCGGAGGCAGTGAAATGTAAACAGGGGTTATACAAGAATCATGGATCACAGCACAGCTCTCTTGTGGGGGGAAAAGGAAAGTCAATTTCATTTATACGCTCTGATAACTGATTACCATGCTGCTTAACAAGGGCTTTCTAGGAAAATTATTTAATATAATTTTTCTTGCACTTTCTCTTTTCTCTTAGTTTTCAAAGTGTCTTAGCTGATTAGAAAGTTGTGGAAAGGGGCTTCACTTGTATATCTTCCAAACGTATTTACATTTTTCTTTTTCCAATTGTAAAATTAGATTAGTTTTTGACATTTGGTAAAATAGTCAATCTTACTACATTAGAAATATAATCAGATGGTGGCTTTTTTGTTAATCAGATGTTGCAATGCAAATATTCGGGATTTCCGAGGACTGATGTGGTTTCATGTAAAAGGGATGAATGGAGTCAGTGCAGTTCAGTCAAGATTTTGTGATCTTCACTATTCTTCCCAGGACTTTTGAGAAATTACCTTTCTCCCTCCCTGCAAACCCTCATAAATTAAGTTCATGGTTATTGTAACTGGAAGCCATTTAAAAATTCAGCATAGAGGAGAACTGTGTAGATGGTGAAACTCACCCGTGGTGCAGACAGCCTGCACAAGGATCCTTCACACCTCTTACCTCCTTCATAGGGGCTGTACTGGTGGCAGACACACAAGGATGCCTGCACAACCCCTTTGCACTAGAGAAAGGTTCTGTGCACTGGCAAGATGTAATGGGAGTGGGCCAGGGGAAAGCAAGGGTGAGGGCTCCAGGCAAATGTTTAAGTGCATGCAGTGGCCCTAGTAGCCTATATGACTGGTGTGCAGGGGCTGCAGTTGCTTTTTCATCCCAGAAGAGCTGCTAGTCCAGCCCAGAGAAGCTGTCAGACCCTGGCCTTAAAGTAGTGCTGAGAGGATTCCTTCACCCTGGTTTTGGGCCTAGATATATCTGCACAGGACCAGATCATCAGCTGATGTATACCAAAATAGCTCCATTGAAGTCAATAGAGCATTAAAGTCAGTGAAACTACACTTTCCTGCCAGAGGAGAATGTGGACCTCACACTTTATGTGGCTTGAGGGAATTTCACCAAGAGTGAATGCGACTTGAAAAAAAAAAACTTTGTTGGCTGCTTGTTATTCTAAAAACCAGTCTAGTGGCCATGTGCCATAGAGTTTGGGCAGCTTCTAGAAACTGTGCTGTAAATTAAATTACCACACATGCAGAATTAGAGTTCAATCAAGTCACAAATTTCTGATCTGGGCCCTAATTCTCCCAAAGCTTAGTGCTATTTGAATACAGGGATTTGAGTCTGAACACATCATAAAAAATACAGAGTCTGGCAGCAGGACTAGCATATTGTTGCCAGCCAAGTCCCTGCTGGTACATAATATATTATCAAATGATGCATTTTTCTGACCCAGAGTCCTTCTGTGTAGTACTATAGAATACAGACTGCTGCTCTCCTCCTCAGTCTTCACAGACACCTTAAAGAATACAAAGCCAAATTGTCAACCACTACAGCTCAACATAGCTCCACTGACTTCAATGATTTTTATACCAGCTGAGGATCTGGTCCTCTGGCAACACAGCAGGCCAATCAAGTCAGCAGAAAGGTCACCTGATTCTAGTAATTGAAACCACTTTTGTTGGGACTAGTGATATGCTAATGTGCTCTCCTTCGCTTGCCATATATTTCTGCATGATTCATCATGCAGTTCAAAATCTAGTCCACAGCCAGGAAATCTTTCACATCAGGCTACCTGATACTTACTCTCTGGCCTGACATAACTCCAATCCCATCGACTGGCTTATGGCCTGTTTGTGTGCAGCTTTTATTTTTTGGCTCCCTCTCTTCTTTTAGGTTTTTCCCAACTAACTGTTATATCCAGGGCTTGAAGTGATCCCAGGAGAACTGTCACTACTCCAGAGCAATCCATGTTTTATGCCCACACAGCTAAAGCTCGTTGACATTTTGTTGAAAAATGTAGTTTTGATTATGGTGATATTTTTCATGGAACAAAAAATTGTCATTGACATTTTTCATTTTTGACTAAATTTCAAAAGGAAATGTCAGTAAAACATTAAATATTTTTGAAACTGTGGGGGAGCAATGCCACTCACTCTCTCGTTTTCTTTCATTCTTGCGTTCTCTCTTTTCTTTTTCACTTTTTAAAAACGATTTTCTCCACTGGATAATGCTAGAAAAAAGTGAGAGAAAGTGGTGAAAACAAACCACTTTCTCTCACTTCCCCCCCTTTTTTCCAATGAATGAACGAGAGATCAGGTAAACTTATGTATACTAAATCATAGCAATCCAAATCCAATCTGAAATTCCAGTTCAATTTCACATTTCCTAGCTTCTGAAAACATAGGTTTGATCCTTGTTTATTATGCTGTTTACTTTTTTCAGTCCAGTAAAATATATAAAAGGTTATAGGCCTCTTATATTAGTAAACAGTGGACTTCCCTCCCTCACAGTCCATCATTTCCTCCTAATATTAGATTCTGCAGTGAAGATAATATTGGTCTTTGGATATCACAATCATTTCTATTACACCAGGCTGTGATGTCATAAACACAGATTTAGGATTTGGATACAGGATTTCTCTGCCTATGAGCACTAGGTTTTTGGTAATATCTAGGCTATACATGAACAGAGGCCTGTTACAGGGCTTTTGTTAAGTATCTTCAAACTTCATTTGATGTTTATTAAGGGGAAGGGGAATGGAGTCTAGAAAGTACCATGAAGTCTTTTACAGAAGCCTTGGGATATGGAGTATTCCTATGTGAGTTGGAAGGGCAATGTCCCCACCTGCTCTAAAGGTTGCCAAACCCTCCACCCTGACTGCACAATGTGATGGAAACACCCTGGCCTTGAGGATATGGATTTTACCCCCTAGCTTCAGCATTTCTGTAGGTCTTTCATTATGTGATATTGCCCATTCAAACCTTGGTAGGGGTTCCTATGTGCCCTCATGCAAGGGCTCTGATGAGCAGAAGCCCTGGAGCAGAGGCAGCCTACTCAAAGTCTGATGAGAGGGAGAACTTTGTACCTGTGTGGCCAGTGATCAGAAAAAGATGTAGCTCTGACTAGCTGGAGTGAGGTTACTGAAGCATGGAACCAGAGGTCCATCACAAAACTAGTGCAGATACCCATTCAGGGGAAAGATTCTCTGATGATGAGTGTGGTATAAAAACCTATATACAATAGAAACATTTATAGAACGGGTGTATTGAGGGTAAATAAAGTATAGTGACACCAGGCTCAAACTGAATCTCACTTATTATTATAAACATAGGGAGAATTACTTTTCCAAAGTAATAACATTACATAACATTCAACTCTTAATAGTGTAGATCCAAATACTCACATGCTCAAGCATTCAGAAGTACAGTATTATAGTAGTGCATATAGGCTCCAGTGAAAGGCCCCATTGCATTAGGCCCTGGGCAAAATATACAGTAGGATACAATCCCTGCATTTTGAATAGACTAGACAGACAAAGCCTGCAAGAAAGGAAGTGTTATTATAAGGAATGGAGGAGGCCCAGGGAGATGAAGTGTAACATTTTTTAAAGCACCTACGTTACTTACTTAGGCAGTTTTGAAAACTTTCCCCAACTGGCTTACCCAGGGTAACATAGAAAGTCTGTATAAGTGCTGAGAAATGGACCCAGACCTCCTTAGTCCCACTCCGTGCCATAAAATTCATTCTCTGCATTAATGCTCCAAGCTGCTCTTATTTTTACTTGCGTTCCCATGTATTTTACACAAGATACTCTGCAAAGCAGCAATTTGCGCTAGATTAGTTGGCAGCAGGAAATGTGCTACACAGACTATATATATAATATATGTATGATGAGAGAAAGGTAATACAGTAAATAGATAAGTATCAATACACACCTATGCACAAGAGCTTTTCTTTGCATAGCGACCTGATACATAGGCTCTATGTCAGTTCCTAGCCTCTTATAAGGCATACTCAGTTATTCACCTAACTGACCACTTAAAAACTATGTAGTCAGTACTTGAATAGTAATTTCATTTTTAAGAGTTCTGCCTTTTTTTTTTTCTTTGTCCCCTGGGTGTAATTGTGCATGCTGTTAATTAATGAACAACTATGGTAAGAGGCCTGCATTTAAGCAATCAGTAATGCGGGAGCTTGAATCTAGTCAATATGAAAACCTACCTTTTCAGTCACTGAGTACACACAAACTAGATAAGTATTGATTTTATTCCTTTTAATTTCTTTTCATTGAAACTGTAGAAGTTTGAGGTATTTGGTTAGACTATATGGAATACTGTGAAACAATATTCATAATCAGATATAATTCAGTATACTTAGTCCTATTTCTAAGACTTTGTCTCATTCAGGGGAAATCAATGGAGGGAAGGGGAGGACTATTTATGTGCTAAGCAGGACCATTAGCATGCCTTTAAATTTGCACAGAGGGTTTTAAGGTGGCTCATTTAAACCCCAGAGCCAGAGTATTATTTAGTCAATTCGTCGATGGCTACTATTATCATTACTTATTATTTGTATTCCCATAGTGCCTAGAAGCTCTAGGCGTGGACCAGAACCCCTTTGTGCTACATGTTATAAAAACATACAACAGAACAGTCCCAGCCCTAATGAGCTTACAATCTAAGTATAAAACAAGAGACAACCAATGGATACAGACACACTGGTGAGGGTGTACAAGGAAACAATGAGACAATTCCCATCAGTTTGTAGGCAGCACTCACAGCACACCAGCAGCCTGTAAGTTTCTGTAGCCTCCAGCAAAGGTGAGAGTTAAGGAGGGTTTTGAAGGAGGATAATGAGTTCATTTAGTTGATATTTATGGGAGCCTCTCCAAAGCATGAGGGGCTGTGTGGGAAAGCAGAAAGGTGCTTGTTGGAAAATTTAACAAGTGGACAGTGGAGGAGGGTATCCTGGGCCAATTTGAGGCAGGAGTTGACTGTTTGACACAGAATGAGAGATGACAGGTAGGCTGAGGATAGGTTGTGAAAGGCCTTGAAAGTGAAGACAAATTTGATACAACAGAGAAGAAGGAGCCAGTGAAAGGATGCAAAAAGAGTGGTGACAGTCAAAGCGATTAGCTAGGAAAATGATCTTTGCAGCACCATTCTGAATGGATTTAGGAGGGTCAGGGCTACCTTTGTCAAGGCCAGAGAAAATGTTGCAATAATCAAGACACAAGATGTTGAGACCGTGGATGAGAGTTTTAGCTGTACGGGTGGATAGGAAAGACCGTATCTTACAGATGTCATGCAGGAAGAATCTGCAAGACTTAGACATAGCCTGGATGTGAGGACCTAGAGAGAGGTCTGAATTGAAGATGGCACCCAGGTTATGGGCCTGAGTGATAGGTAGGATTGTGATGTGGCCCACACTGTTTGAGGAAGGATGCTTTTTGGTGAAAGATTAAGAGCCTTCTTTTAGCCAGGCTGAGCTTGAACAGATGGCTAAACATCTCTGAAGAGATGTCAGAGAGACAGGCTGAGATTTTAGTTGGGACAAAAGGAGACAGATCTGGAGTAGGCAGGTAGATCTGTGATTAGTTAGTTTAGAGATAGGATTTGAATTTGTGTTTGCAGATGAAGTTATCCAGAGATAAACTGTAGAGGGAGAAGAGAAGAGGACCAAGAACAGAGCCCTGTGGAATCCCCACTGAAAGCTGCGGCGGGAAGAAGGGAGGGTGAGGAGGTTTGTCAGAAGGACATGCTGATGGAGGTAGGAGGAGAACCATCATTAAGTATTATAAAATGACATGTAGGGCCTGCATTTTTTTAAAGTTTTGCTCCACATGATTTCCAGTTTTGCAGGTGCAAGTTTTGGTTTTGGTTTCCAGTTTTGACTCATATAGAAAAAGAACCAAAGCCCTTTATTGAAGAAAGGATGCAGAGCAAGAACATGGAGTCTAATGATCAGAGCCAGTTCAGGAACGATTTGGATCTCCTGCTTACCCATTTGCTTAGGGACCCCTGTGTAATCATTCAATTCCTCCATCCTGCCTCCCCTTCTCCACACACATTCTGTAGAGGCAAACTCGGGAAGGAAACAGGTGCAGTCTCAGTGACTGTAAATAGTGGGTGCTGGAGTTGTAATTCCAGCCAGGGATGGGGGAGAGAGTAGTGGAAACATCTGGGAGGCACTTGAGATGCACCCAAGCCAAAGGAGCAAGATCATAAAGCCAGAAATAAGAAAGGACCACCCCTCCCAAACAAGTATCCTAAGTATTAGTAGATGGAGGGCCAGCACCTATATGATAGGGTGATTGGCACTAGATGGGAGTTGTATCTGACTGGCTGACTAGGCTTGAGACAGTCACAGGCACCAGGAATATTTCCATAATGCCTGTGCAGCAGTGTGCAAGGGCTCAGGGTAAAATTCACTCCAATGCAGAAGGCCTTCACAATGCCCTATTCAACATATAATTTAAGCCATTCACATGCATATGGTATTCTACAGGCCCTTTGCACAGGGGAGAATTTCATCCTTCCTGTCATGAGGAGCTATCCAAAAATTACATAATGTATTGAAGTGGATGGTTCCTTAAACTTGCGTGTTTGTTTTAGTGTAAAAAATGTTGTGGGGACGGGGTCTTGCAAAATCACCCTTCTCTCCCTTCTCTCCCTGTGAGGACCTTGCAGAACCTGCAGTCCCTTCCCACTACAGGTTCAACAGCCTGTCAGAGTCGGCTCTGACAGCCACCAATAGTTCATGCACATGCTAGCTGCCCTACATACAGTCTTGAATATCCATTTCCCAAGTAACACATAAAGGGTTATTTATTGTTAGACACACAATAAGTGTTTTTTTAAATAAAATCTAATAGCATGATAACATGAATGATTTTGCAAGGAAAGGAACAATTTCACTAGGGGCAGGTAGACATTTGAATTAGGAGGGGAGACGGACATGGTGTCTGAGGCTTTGCAAATCTCTCTTACTCAGTTCTGTGAAGCCAAAAATATGTTGGCATTTGGAAACTTTTCTTCCTTGAATTTACATTCAGGGGGGTTTCTTCATCATAAATGTAAACCCATCTGTCCTCTCCCTCCGCCCCCACCCCCATTCACATGGGTGTTTCAGTAAAACAAAATAAAAACATGCGTTTCCAGCTCAACTAAAGCTTGTGCTATAGAAGAACAACTCCCACAAGCTACACTGGTACTGTTCAAGTGTGTGCCTTACACAGAGTACGATCTATAGAGAGTAATTGTGTTTATTAGGAGCAAAGACAGGAACGACCTTCTGCCCTATTTTCAACCTGTGATTTCAATTAACCTTTTTCCTCTCATCATGCTCCCCGCACCCACGCACAGACACAGCTATGCCAAATAAGAATGCAACAATATTGGAGTTCATTTTGCCTGGGCTCAAACCCACTCAAATATTGCTTTGAATTTACCTGCCCCTAATAACATCAATGTAAAAAATGATATCCCTAGCCAGCTGGCTGTACTTTAAATTTCCACCTGCCCTGTTGGAGGAGGTGTCCTGTCCTTCATCATGAATTCCATTGAACAACACAAAGGGACAGATCCATCACTGGCCCCTTTACACTCCTCCAGCAGCACAAGGGGGCCAGAAGTCTGGTATAACCTCCCTCGGTGGAATTCCCTCAATGGACAGGAATGCCTATATCATGTAGAGCAAGTGTTGCTGGGTCTATACCACCCCTTCACAGTCACTGGAGAAGTTGGGTGCCTGAGAGAAAGGGGTGCTGCTGGTCTCCGATGATACCTGGCTGGCCCAATGCTCCACTGGAGGCTGTACCCAGCCACTGAAAGTTGTTGCAATCGTGAGGTTGCTCTTACTTGCACCACTGGGGACTGGGAACACAAAGGGCTAGATTCACAAAGGAGGTTAGGCATGGTGATGCTAAGCACTGACACGCCTAGAAAATCAGGATTCACAAAGCCTGAGTTCAGCCCTAGGCTCCCCATACACTGAATGGGGATAGAGAGGAGCCTCAGAATGGGGTTCACAAAAGCCAGCTAGACAGCCTGGAGTGGGGGGACAAAGGGGCAGTTTGTCTTGTGCCCCCTGTTCCCCAAATCCATGGAACAACATTGTGGGGGTTGGCCCACATTTGAGTGAGTGGCATTGAGATCTGGCACACGGGGTCACAGAATCACTATATCTAGAGTGTTGCAAGCCAAGCCCTCACCTGCTGGCTGCTGAAACCATAGCAGCTCTTCTCAGTGTGGGACTGGCCAGGAAGCAGAATAGACCCATCATTCAAGGGTGAGGCTCACCAACGAGGAATGGTAAGGAAAGGAGCAGGGAGGGGAGGCAGGGATCCTGGGAGGGACCAGTAGAGGGGCTCGCTCGAGGGCTGAGCTTCCTGGGAGGGTGTAGTGTAGAGTTCATGGGCCAGGGGGACCAGGCTTTTGGAAGAGCGAGTGGAGCTCAGTTTCAGATTTTACCCCGGGGTTCCAGAAACCTCTGTGTGGCCCTGCCAACCAGAGCACAGCTGAATCTGAGGAATGAGGCCTGAGATTCTATATAAACCCACTCCTTTCCACCGGGATCAGGGAGCACTTTAAAGGGCCAGGACTCAGCTAGCTAGCTAACTAGCTGTTGTAGATATTTCTAAAGTATCTTGATAACTAAGCACAGATTGAAATGATAATTATATATCCATAACAAGTGCTAAATCTCACAAAGAAATATCATTACATTTTATTGTCCTTTAGGGCTGCGTACAACAGCACCACCAAAATGTTGACCTTGTGGTCTTGTTCAGGGTCATTAGGATAATTCTCATTGTCTTTATGCTCATTTTAGTGCATAGAAAAACCGGCAGACCCTCTTTAATGAGGCTATTTTTCAAATCCAAACGGAAAAGAAAGTAGAAGGCCAGAGAAGGAAACAAGACAGTTTGTAAGTGGCAACCATTTTTATTGCCACCACTCTCACATCATAAGCCTTTTTGCTTTGAAAGCCAGTTAGGGATAGGAGAAAACATTTGATTTCAATCCACCTTCCCTGCTATTGTAAGTTAACTCATTGTGATGCAGGCTTTATAATACTATACTTCTGTGCAGTTTGTGCAGCAAATCTCCTGTCCTTGTCCTATTAAGGCCAATTTGTGGAGCAAACCATCCAGCAAAATCCTCAACAGGTCAGTAATAAAGACTTTTCAGTTCATCAGGTTATTTTTTAATGTTAATCTCATTCAGCCTCACTAAAGGAACTTTTTAGCTGAGAGCTAATTAGTTGTCATTTAGGTATTTCGCTCTTACCAGAGTGAAAGACATTTACAAGTTTCAATGTCAGTTTACACTTTTAAATGAATCCCTCCTCTGCTAGATGAAAAGCCTGTTAGGTGTCTAAAGGGACACTGAAATGAAATGCAGCTGTACTGCAGCAATTTTAAGAAAGTGTTGATTGAAAAACATAACACACTTTAGTGAAGAACTAAGGCCAACCCTATTGCTTCACTGCATGCAGGATACCCACTGATGTCAATGAGAGTACAGTGCACAAGACCATGCATGATTGTGTTCTAAGTGTCATAGTTATTAATCCTGGAGCAAAGCTGTCATAATCAATCCCAAATTCATAAGGAATTCACATAGCTTTGAGTCTGGTTACACAAGAGAAACTCAGGCTGGGCTGTGCCAACCCAAGAATTCCACTCTCACTCTATGAAACCTTCCCTCAACGTTTTCCCAGGTCAGCTCCCAATACTTTCAAGGGGCAGTTAACTGGTATAAAAGAGATTGCCTTTGGCAGAATGCATTATGGGACTGTCTCTCAGCCCCAAGTGCAAATTCAGGACCATAAGAATCAGGGGAATTTCAGGGACCAGCCCACAAGATCTGGGAAGGGGAAAGGCAATTGAGTTTTGTCAGGTCAGATGAAAAGTAATGGAATTTGCATGATATCCACTGAATTTCTCAGTGACTTCTCAGATTCATGCCAAATTCAAATCAAAATTCAGCTGTCCCCAAAATGTCCAGTGATTGGGGCACTACTGGAGGATGAGGGAAATCTGGCTTCAAGACCCTGCTCAGCCACAACTTTTCTGCATGACCTTGTGCAAGTTACCTACGGACAGATTGCAGATAGGCACCCAATGGGATTTTCAACAGATCCTAGTGCCTGACTCCCAATGGGAGCTTTTGAAAATCCCATTAGATGCCTATTTATATCTATAAAAAGCACCAAAGAGTCCTGTGGCACTTTATAGACTAACAGAAGTATTGGAGCATAAGCTTTTGTGGGTGAATACTTGTGCTCCAATACTTCTGTTAGTCTATAAGGTGCCACAGGACTCTTTGGCGCTTTTTACGATCCAGACTAGCACGGCTACCCCTCTGATATGTATATCTATAAGTGCCTAAATATCTTTAAAAGCCTGGCCTTTCGCCTCTGTGTGTCTCAGTCTCCATCTGTTAAATAGCACTTCCCTACCTCATAGGGGTGTTGTGAGAACAATTATATTACAGACAGTGAGGTGCCCACATACTACAGCAATGGGGGCCAGATAGGTAGGTAGATATTTGACCAGAATCTTCCAGGCTGGAAGAAATTGATGAATCATTTTGAATGACACTAAAATTCAAGAATTTTGCCATTAATTTTCACACAGTTCGTAAGTAAAAAAAGAGGCAAAAATCATCGAAGTACCTTTTTATGAATAGATGGAGCTGGTTACAATCTGTTGACCTTTGAAACTGACAAAATTGAGATTTTGAATTTCAACAGTTGAATACCAACACTATGTTCAACATTCACATCCCCCCCGCCCCGCTCCCTGTTTTTTGGCTAGCTTTTAGTTCTGAATTATCTGCCCAGCTCTACTTCATATATTTAAGGGTCAGAGCCACGAGACAGGTGTGACATTCCAAACTAGGGAGAGATTTTTGTCCATACCATCCATGGGTATGGCTACACTTTAATTAAAAGCCCGCAGGTGGCCCAAGCGAGCTGATTTGGGTTCATAGGGCTCAGGCTGCAGGGCTGTGTAATTGCAGTATAGATAGCTCTTGGACCCTGTGTGAGGGGGATGGTCCTAGAGCTCAGGCCGCAGTCAAAGTCAGAATGTCTGCACCACTGTTAAAACAGTCCCACGGCCTGTGCCTCACAAGCCTGAGTCATCTGGCATGGACCAGCTGTGGTCATCTAATTGCAGTGTAGGCATACCGTAAGGATCTGATTCTGATCCAGCTTACACTGGGTCATTATTGCTAACCCCAAACATTCAAAAATCATTAGTCAGCCCCCTCAAAATCATGAGAGCTTATAAATATTAGAAAAACAATAATTTGAGGTTATTTTGATGGACTCACTGGGGTCATGTTTCCAGGTTTATCTCTGCAACCATGTGGGCTAAACATTGACTTTTTATTTGTAACGATAGCAAAGATCCTCACTTATTCACATGAATTCAAGAACTGGAGCTTTAAAACCTATTATTGGAAGAGTTGGCAAACACTACCTATTGTACACCAATGTAATACCATCTACTTCTGTGTTGTCAGCACTTTCACAAGGAGCAGAACCAGGCTCTAGAATTCAGAAGTAGACGGGCTGAGTTGAAGTGCTATTTGTAACTTTGTGCACTTGCTTAACAAAGTCTGCAAACAGAAGCTTCTCTCTGAGTATCAGGTAGTCTGAACTTTAGAGGAAAGTTATTATTAGTAAGTGCGGTTTCAAGAGATTTCACTGGCACTCTCAGGAGCCTCAAAGCTAAAAGCAAATTGAAATGTGCTATGTCAAGGCAAAAATAAAGAAATAAAAGTCACTGCATATTACATGTTTGAAAACGGTGTGAGAACAATTCCAAAGCAGCAGCATCGTATCCCCTTTAGAGAGTATAGAGGAGACCTAGCATATATTCAGACTTCTGACTGGATATGGGAAACTAGAACAATTAATAGTTAATTTTCTCTTTGCCAAAGGCAGTCATGGTTTGCCAAGCTTAATTTCAAGCCCAAATGAGTTTGGAACCATAATAACTGAGACTCTCATGTGTTTAGTTTAACTGTTAAATGTTCTTTTTTTTTTGCAAGATTATTAAAATGATTTTGCATATATGTTGGCAGTAGTGAGGCAAATGTTTAGAATGATCTTGTTCATAATTTGTTTCAGCCAAGAAAGGTTGGTTGGTTCTATTTCCATATTCTATATGTAAACAAATTCCCATGGGGGCAATGTTTTATTTTATTTTACAAGGAAATCAGGGGATTAGCAAAGAGGTATATAAATTACTTGCAACATAGTCAAAATTGAGGGTGATCAGTGATCTGCAGAAAATACCTTTGGTGTCTTATCTTTTAAACTGGATTGCATTCAGATACTGGGTTGTGATCAGTGCAGCACAGTGGAGTGGATGCAAAGGTGGCTTTAAATCCTTTGGCTGTCTGGCACCCAGATCAGCCTCCAGGATCAAGAAGAGCAGCCTCAGTGCTGCTCTACTTTACACCAGTACACTAATGCAGCTAGAGATGGTGACATATAGGGATGCCCTGGCCATGTCTCCTATACTCTAGTCATGACCCCAGCACTTAGGGTGACCGGACAGCAAGTGTGAAAAATTGGGACATGGGGTGGGGGGGTAATAGGATCCTATATAAGAAAAAGCCCCAAATATCGGGACTGTCCCTATAAAATCGGGACATCTGGCCACCCTACCGGCACTAGGAAATGGAACAGGGGAGTAACATAGAACTACTATGTGACCCGGACAATCCTCAAGGAACCTTGTAACATTAGCATGTTGTAGCCACAGAGAAGCCAGGTCCAAACAGTAAATGAAAAATGTGTTTTACAAGTGTGTCCCCAGTGATTCTGCTGAACTGTCAATGTTATATTCCTGTGAATAAACTCGTGAACAATTTTATAAACTGAGAGCAAAATTATCAGTCCAAAATGTTACAGAGCTGCTCCCTGTCTTCAGCTTAGTAGAGATGGGAGAGGAGAGGTCAAATCTAAAAGTAAACTATATTTAAAACATTATTTGCTTTAAGAACATCCATGTCTAGAGAGAGAATATGAGATCCAGATTTAGTGTTTTTGTGCAAGCACCATGACAGATAGTATAGAGCGGTGTCAGCCTTTAGCCTTAACCTATTACATGGGAGCATTGCAAGGGCCTTATCATGTTTCACAGGCAGAGATGATCTCCCATCTAGAGTGTTGTTGTTTTTTATCAGAAACTGTTAACATTCTCTTTCAGTCAGGGGTATAACCTGTAATGAGACGAAAATGTAAACAGTGCAGGACGGAGGGGAAATCTACCTCCTGTTTGTGGGAGGTGGTGGATATTCCACGTAAAAGAGTTCAAAACCAGAAGGAAATTCCCCATATATACATCCTTTCAAAAAAGATTTTAATAAACTTGGTTTTATATTAATGCACTAGTGATGAACGAGATTGAAAGAGATCAGAAGTCTAGTTTAGTTAAGTACCTTTTCCAAACCTTGCCCAAACCACATGGATTTCTAAAATGGGGCAGAAAATCTCAGTGAACAGTAGAGAAATGTCTTCTGGTTTTGAATAACAACAATATCGTGCAAAAGCTAACAGAAATCACTGAGATTGTATGTCCCACTTAGAAACCCAAGTGGTTTGGGTAAGGTTTGGAAAGGGTGCTTAAACAAACTAGACCTCTGATCTCTTCCAATCTCATCCATCATTAGTGCATGTAAAAACAAAGTACTATCTTATTATTAATTATTATTATTATTGTATTTTCATAATTTGCTGGACACCATCAACATTCTACAATACAGAGAGGAAAAAATGGGTGCATCCACAGACGGCTTAGCAACATAAAGCCAACACAAACTTATTTTTGAAGTCTTTGCTCAGCCTTTACTTAAGCAAAATGCTCATTGAAGTCATGGAAAATTTTGCTTGACCAAGGACTGTATAAAAGCTGAGAAGAAACTTCAGGATTTGATCCTCAGTGAAAGTATCAAGTATTATGGTTTCTCTATATATCAATTTATGTAGTATCCAAACTCTAATGAGTACTTTACAGGCAAATAAAAGACGGTCCCTGACCCATGCAGCTTCCAATCTAACCAAAGACAAGACAAATGAAGATAAACACAAAAGAATATGATCGAGGCACGGGGGAGGAGAAGAGCAGAAGTGTTATAGGAGCAAGTGTTTACTGTGGGGTTACTGTAAGCTGTTTTTCTCAATCAATTGTATCTATACACTGTATAATATTTCAAATCTGGGTATTTTAGTTTCTGTTAGTTATTCTTGTTTTTAAGCTCACACAGTGGTTACATTTGTGCTTTTGTGCACACGGCACATTTCAGCAACAGCCGCTGTTGCCAATGAGACTCTGAGAAGCTTCAATAGGGTCTGCCTTAATCAGCAGGATCTTGCCTCTGACTAACGTAGCTGCAGGCAGCCCCAATTTCATAAGCAAAAAGTTGGGTCAAGCTGACACGCTACTCCCTGCTCTGTCTCACCACTTTGCCAAGAACACCATGATCCAGATAGGCTCTGCTTATTCTTCTTCTTCAAATGCCCAGAATGATTAGCTGCCAGCAGGAACATACTGAACTCTCACAAGCCCAGGAGAGGCTACAACCCCTGGACCTTGTTTTTAATGAGCAGTCATGATGACACAGAAGTACTACTGCTAAAACAATAAACATACTGGTAAGGAAAAAGAAATCATTATTTCCCCTTTCCTTTCAAAAAGTGCTTTAAAAGAGATTTTAAACCTGTTGGTACTGATATGTTTAGAATGCATATTGTCAGATCATCCCAGCATTTTAGTTCTCATGAGCAAACTCATCCATCACGTGTCAGATCTCAGTTTAGGATGTGGGCTGAGAGATATTCCCATAATGTACAAGGCCTAAGGAAATCTGTCTGAAATGATCTGGATGAAATAATAGCCAACCCAATCAAAATTCCATCCACAACTGAACTAGAAGCTTTACTGAGGCTCAAAAAAAGTCCAGATATTTTCTTTTCCCCGTTAGGTTTCATTTTTGATGCTACTTCTGCACTTCCTGGCTACATGCAGTTCTGGAAGCAGAAGTTGCAAAATGCCACAGAAAAGTCTGTCCTTGGGGCACTTCTGACTTAGCTGGCAGGGAGGTAGTGGAAGTCTCCTGGGAAAGCATGTTCTTGTGAAACATCTAACTCACTTTTAGTGACCCAAGGACTGGATTAAAAATGTAATCGTGCATGTACTACTTGATGTCAACATGTGCAAAGTGCGCTGTGGCCACCTGTGCCAAGAATATTTGCCCCCCCACACACACAAAAAACACCTTAAACAGTGTGTGGGTGATGTGTTAATTCACAGCCCTTTTAAAGGGACACTTCCTCCCTCAGGTTTACAAATACTAACTAACTAGTTCATCAGTATTATCAGTAAAAATTATAAGCACCTGAAAATAGAGTCTTATAATGAAAAAATGTCAGGCCTTCTTACCTACAGGCAATGCTATCTGTACCAGCTATTATTAAAACATCTAGACTGGCATTCCTGGTTCCCCTAGTCATGTCTTCAGTCTCATCTAATATTGTCAGCTGCATGAAGAGGGCATCTTCTTTCCGCAGCATCTTGCAAAACACTGTTAGTGCATAACGTAAATTAACGTGATAAAATACATCCAGCCTGAGGAGAGTATTTTTTTAAATGAAAGATTTGTGAAGATGGAATCCATTCAATAAATTGCTGAAGGCTGATTGCCAGAGATTCAGGGGCAATTTCAGAGCTGAGTCTAAAGGCCCAATTCAGCATTCCTTCTTCAGGTGAAGTAGTCCCTTATTCCGTGAGCAGTCCTACTGGAGTGAGTGTAACTACTTGGATGATAAGATCGTACACAGCAATAAGTGGCAGAAGAATGTGTAGCTATTTTAATTGGTATAATTTACTCCTTCTTCTGACCCCTGGTACACTAGCTAAGACTCGCCTATCCCAACGTTAGCCTAATTTGGATGCCCACACACTCACTAACATGTAACTCAGATCTTCCTGTAATGACTTCTTCTGAATTTGGCCCTCTGCATCTAACTGCATATCAGGGAGACTAAGAGCTTGTCTGCAGGGACAGTTAGTGTCCGGTAAGCTGGGATGTAAATCTACAGCATGCTAGCCTGCTGCACTCTAACTGTCCATGTGGACCCTGTTCCTGGGCATATAGACATGGCCAAAATGGATCATTTTCCAGACAGGGGTTTATATGTACTTGTCTTTCCAGTTATAAACCAATGCACAGTAAAACACTTTTTTTTTGGACAAGGGTCTTCTTCCTGTTAAATATTTCAGTGTATTTTGGCAATGAACTATAAATAAATATACCAAAGATTTTTCTGTTTGCTGATTTTTAAAAATCCCATCAGCATCTACTTTATCTTTTCTCGAGTATCAAAATCTTATGATCATAGAACAAATAGGAGAAATTCATTAGAATAAAGACTATAATGTATGAATAATGTAAAGTGATTTGGAATTACAATCACTGTCCTTTATCCAAGACAATGAATTAAGGAAGATGTACTTTAACTTCCAGAAGTGACTAAGACAAATCATTTAATATCTAATGCACCCGATCCAGGAGGGAACAAAAATCCTTAAATTACACTTAACAGCAAAAAACCAAAAGGTTTCATTGTAATTCTGTACAATGTAAAGAACTAATACTCCTGAAATTGGCATAATTATGAGTAATTTGCAGAATGGTTAAAGGTGAACTGAAATGAGCTTTTTTTATTATTCTTAAGAAAAGAAAGAAACTGATTGAGACCTGAAATCATTAGCAGAATGCCTAAGGTTTATGGGCTACAAATAAATACTTTTTTTAAAAAATAGAATTGTATTGAAATTAGTTCCTTTGCTTACCTCCCAAAAACCAGATTCAGGATCTCAAAGGGTTCAGTTTGACCATGATGGAGTTTGTGATATCGGAAACATCCTAAGCAGTGTTTGCAGGGAATGCACCCTTCTGCACTGTTTATGATTATGGTTATCCTAGAACATAAGGACCCAAAAAGGAGATTAGGACTCTAACACAGAGACCCAGATATACAAGTATCACTGACCCAGAGAATTCAGAGACTGAGCTTTAAATATTATGCAATAGGGACGTGATTCAGTAAAGCACAGAATCATGTGCATAACTGTTAAGCATATGCTCTAGTCTGTCTTAGTTCAGTAAAGCACTTACACATGTGCTTAAGTCCCACCAAAGGCAGTGGGATAAATCCTAACTCCATTGAAGTCAATTGCAAAATTCCTGTTGACTTCAGTGGGACCAGGATTTTATACAATGGACCTAAGTGCATAATTAAAGTTAAAGTGAATCAGGACCCAGGTAAAAAACCAATCAAAAGGGTGGCAGCAGAGATGGGGTGATAGCGTATATTACTAGATACTGATTTAGGCCCCCTTCCTGCAATTTACAACAAACTGGGTGGACTGCTGAGCCAATGACATCAATGGGACTCCATGCAAGTGCAGCAATTCACCTATACTTCATAAACTGCAGAATTGGGACTTCAGGCATTTGTCATGTTCTCAGACATAAGAGAAACCTAGCAACTTGACAGGATTTTTGAAACCTACTCCAGTTTATGTGGGTGCTCAGGCAATCTGTGCAAAAGCATTTAAGAAACTAAAGTATATTCACTGTTGTAGACTTTGCTCTAGGGTCACAGTCCTGTTATAACAGCTTATGGTAATAATATAATTGTACATGATAATTGTCATGACTATAATTAGTGGGACATTGAGAGGAATATAACTCCACTCATCTTAAATGTTTAAAGTGAAATGCTGCTCTGAAAAGTGGCTACAATAGCACCAGAAGATTCCATTTTTATTTTATCTCTGAGATTTCAGAACTATTTTACTTAATTTGTAAGGCAGAAGATTCCCCCACCACCACTTTGGCAGCCCTGCATACTCAACTCTAGTTTTCCATCTGTAAAAAAGCATTTATTTACTTACTCATTAGATTTAAAGCATAATACAAAGATACACCCATGCATGAGCTTTAGGAGTCCTAGCACAAATTAAGTTTAAAGCCAATTAAAATATTGGCAACCCAATAGAATAGAAAACTTAACATTCCACACAGTATGTACAACAGCAAAACACAGAACATCCAATGCCCAGGCCCTCAACTCTCCCCAGAAACCCTATCACATAGATGGCTTTTGCCCATGACATGAATGTTTGTTTCAAATTGTTTTTATTTTGCATTAGATCAAGAATGTTTTTGACTGACAAAAAATGTTTTTTTCAATTTTCCTTCACACAGAATTTTGAAATTTGAGGGTTTTTGTTCTGATTCTGCATGAAACCAAATTTAAAAATCTCAAAATCCTTCACATAATGGAATTTCTGTGCTCCTCACAGCTCTAGAAATTACACACAAATCAAACTGCAGTGTTGTACCCCAGTGCTTACTACTTTAAAAGGTATAGCACAAGTGGGAAGAAAGCCTCGATATATGCAAATATTATAGAAGCAACTAGCAGGGATCTCAAGACAGACATAAAATACCTTGCTGTGTATTGAATAGAGACAAATGAATTACACCTCCCAGAAAAAAAAATAACTTGCATATGAGCTTTGGGGTACAAACAAAATAAGATGCTTGGGAGATATCAAACATAAGCTGCTTATCTTCACTTTCAGGGGCCTTCACAGTCACTCCTCCCTAGGTATCATCTCTCATTTGCTACTGAGTTGTTGACACTCACCTTCAATCAGCCCTCCACTGCACACCTGTTAAATTTTCAAACAAGCACCTTTATGCTTCACCCACCAGGAGCAGCCTTAGCCATTTTGCCAGCCAGGGCAGAAAATATTTTCGACACCCTCTCCCACCCCAAGCAGCCGAGGACAGGGGGAAACAAAAGCAGCACACCAGTGCAGTGCCCCCTGAAAGTTGGCACCAATGGCAACAGCACTGTTTGCCCGGTCCTAGAACTGCCCCGTCTCCCACACTGCCTTTCACAATTGGGAGATGTTCCATGTAAAGCTCCGTAAAGCAATCTCATTATCCACCTTCAGATCTCTCATTAAACTCGCCTTTGCTGTGATGCCTACCAACAATGTGGCAACAGTAAGCTGCTGGTATGCTGAGACCTCTGACTACCATGCTGATCAATATTGTCTCATTGTTTCCTTGTACTCTCCTTTCTGTCAGGATCCAGGAGTTGTCTCTTGTCTTAGACTAAGATTTTAAGAGCTGGGACAGGAACTGTATTTTGTTCTGTACTTGTGCAGCACTTAGTACAATGGAATCCTGATCCATGACTAGGGTTTCTAGTAATACAAATAATAATAAAAGATCTGGCTCCATAAGTAACTGTGTAACCTAACCAAACAAACTACGTGCATTAAACTCCAGAATGCAACTTTACCCAGTGCTGAGTGTAATTAGTCTATAATTCCTTGGATTTCCCCCCATCCCTCTTCCCTTCTCCTTTTTGAAGATTATTGCAGTGTTTTTGCAATTCATCTCTGTGCTCTGTCTCGTCACTTGCTCTCTATAGGTTCTCTAATATGCCTAGTGGATTGTCATTGTTCCTCTGACAGTTCCTTACAAACCTTTGGCTAAATGTCATCAGGCCCTCACTGATTTATAGATATTTTAAATTATTGAAGTGTTCTTTTACCTATTTCTTATTAATTCTCTTTCCTCATATTCCCAGACCTTCATTCACATTTATCTCACTTAGCTGCCTCCTGTCTTCTCTCTCCTCTCCCTTTGTGTTGAAGACTGAAACAAAGTAGATGTTGAGAATGTCATCTATCTCCAGACCATCTATTATTTAGACTCTTCATTCAAAGACACTGGATGACTCAGGGGATTTTTTAATTAGATAGAATCTTTCACTAATTGGTTGCTAGTTTGCATCTAGCATAGGTAAATGGTGACCAAAAGTTGGCATCTGCATAATGAGGTGGTGATCTCAGTCCATATAAAACTAATGGTGGGATAATAAACTTTCAGGTTTATATCACCAGCTTAAATCTGGCCCAGCTCAGTGGGGTCTCAAAGCCATCTGCCATCTGTTCAATAGCCTATGAGTCAATAGCCATCTTATTGGAAATTTTAGACCAGTTCCTAGTGAACAGGTGTCTGCAGAAAAAAAATCACCACAGTCGGCACTAATTGGTATTCTCAGCAGAGAAGCAAATGATTGAATGGATGAGGAAATTAGACAGCTATATAGAGCAGGATTGAGGCACACTGAGAAGACAGTGAAGGCTGAGCTTGTATTGATACTACTCATGCTGTATTTATTCTGTAGACCTATAGCAAAGTTCATTTCTCACAGCTGAAAGTTGGGAACCTTTGACCAACACTATTTGCACTGGGTTCACTTATTTCCCAGTGTTCCACAATGGTCTGATATATTTGGAAAATATTCATGTTTCTTTACACCATTAATATATATTTTGAGCTCTTTTGTGACTGACCCCTACATAGGAAAGCAAGTGGAAGGAGGGCACAAGGATTTTTTTCTCCTGTTGCAGCTTTGCACAGGAGGGAAGCACAGTTCTTTGGAAGAGTCCCTTCTGTGCTGGGGAGTTACCTTAAACAGGAATTTTAAGGGCAGGCATCAAATAATGAATCCTTGGTAGCATGGGTACTTGCTAGGGTACTTGGGAGTGGGACAAGAGCTGCAGAGACCCAAAGCCAATGTACAGGCATTCAGCTTTCTGCATGGATGGATTTATGCCCTTGATGGAGTCACAAGACCCACCTGAAACAGAGAATATAAATGGGCAGGAAGCAGGAAGCCCACCATCATTATATTGTTTAGGGCAGAGCAAACTACATTGCACACACACACACACACACATACACACACAGGAGCCCTCACAAAGATTCCTGATACCTATGCAGGTATTGCAATGTAGAGGACTGAGAGGTAAACTGGGTTGCTCAGGATCACACAACAAGTCATGGCAGAGGCATGAACAGAATCCTGGAATCCTGCTTCTGAATCCTCTGCTTTAACATCATTTCTACCCCTAGCTTATTATGTTGGTGATTTAGCCTCATTCTTGTGATTTTGGACATCAGAATCCCCTGACGGAATTATAGCCCTGAAATTCACAGATATCTGTTATTTAGTCAGTCTATAACCTTTAAGTTATATTTAAGCCTCTTGGCCTCCCATGCATATAGCAACTGTATGATTGACTACTGTCTCACTGTTCATGGCATATTGCTAGCATATCATGCTGTGCATCACCAAATACCACAAGGATAAATGGTTTTATAGGTTTCTCAAAATCCTTTGTTTAAAAAACAAGGAATCAATGTTCATTGTTAGACCATCAAATAATTATCCCCTCTACCCTCTGCCATCTGATTTAAAAATGTGACAGGATGTATGATTTTGATGTTAGGAGCATTTTTCACATAGTCATCTTGTATGTTAATCTGTTGTGTTTGATCAATCTGTGTCTGCCAATCTTCAGAGAAAAATTGCACACACTCCCCAGAAACAGAGCAAATTATTGGCATGAAACTGATTTTGGAAGGCAGCTGCTATCTTGCTAACAGTTTAACGGAGCATTTATTTTGCATCTTTTAACATTATTTTCCTTGGCTCCCTCACTTAGCAGATCCCCTTTGTCTGACTTAAGAAGCAGGCAGTGATTTCTGAAGTGCTGTGTAACCCTGCCATAAAAAAGCCCAAGTTGTCAATGTAAAATCAAAGATGAAAATTCAAGCAGGATAAAGAAAATCTGAGCCAGAATTCTATCACCAAGTTTAAATCTGTACTCACATTCCCACTGACCTTCCATATACAGGCCCTTCAAGCCTTAATTGCCCTTTGCACATATGTATATTCCAATTAGTCTTTCATTATTTAATCAGCTAATTCTGACCAATGGCTACACTAGGCCAAAAACAAACCCTGCTTGTCTTAATTGCATCAGCAGTCTCACTGGCATCAACAGAATTACTGACATAAGTTGAGAAGAATTTGATTCACTATCAGATACTGTATATATTTAAGTGGCCATTACTATTTTTATCCAGACTGTTTAATTAATTTATTATTATGATTATTATTATCTAAATGTTTTAATATTTTTATTTCAAAATAATATTACCCATATTGCGTAAGGAAATTATCTAAACAGTCAATAGATAGGTGAAAAACGACATCCCTGTAGATAGGGTCCTCATGTGCATGGTATCATATGAAGGAGATGGGTTATCTTTGGTAAGAATGAGAGAGAGACAAGATTGGTGAAGCAATATCTTTTCTTCTGTAAGGATGGCAGAATGAGCACTATTGGTCTAACAGATGTGGCCCAGTACATTGGAAAAGTAAAAGTTTACATCACATTATTGTAGGTGCATTTGTCTGTCTTTCTTTGAGGGTGGGGACAGAGATGGGGAATAGACTCTGTAAACATCTGAATTGAAAATTAAGGAAGGATTGCAGAAATACATATGCCATGGTCTTAACATGGCTCTTGGTTGTCCCTAGTAATAGATTATCTAGGCTGTAATACTAATATCTAACTCTTAGGGTACGTCTATACTACAGGACTATTCCGAATTTGCATAAACCGGTTTTGTAAAACAGATTGTATAAAATCGATTGCGCGCGGCCACACTAAGCCCATTAATTCGGTGGTGTGCGTCCGCGGTCCGAGGCTAGCATCGGCTTCTGGAGCGTTGCACTGTGGGTAGCTATTCCCTAGCTATCCCATAGTTCCCGCAGCCTCCCCCGCCCCTTGGAACTTCCGGGTTGAGATCCCAGTGCCTGATGGGGCAAAAATCATTGTCATGGTGGTTCTGGGTAAATGTCAGTCACTCCTTCCTCTGGGAAAGCAACGGCAGACAAGCATTTCGCGCCTTTTTCCCCTGGATTGCCCTGGCAGATGCCATAGCATGGCAATCATGGAGCTTGTTTTGCCTTTTGTGACTCTCACCGTATGTGTACTAGATGCCGCTCACAGAGGCGATTCAGCAGCGCTACACAGAAGCATGCTTTTGCTTTTGCATGACAGCAGAGATGGTTACCAGCCATACTTCACCATCCAAACCCTTCCATAAATTGGAACTAAGATGATCATGGCTACCAGTCCTTTTGTACCATTTGCTGCTGTCATAAGTGCCCCTGGCTGCTCTTAGCCAGGGGCGCAAAAGCCAAAATTGGGAATGACTCCCTGAGTCAATCCCTCCTTTTTGGTATCTAAAAATAGAATCAGTCCTGCCTAGAATATAGGCAAGTGTACTAGATAACCACTGTATCATAGAACCAGAGAGCACAGCTGCTCTGTGTCAGATCCTGCAGAAACTATGATCTGTATGCTATTCACAGGGGGTGCTCCTGTAACAACCCCACCTGTTGATTCCGTTCTTCCCCCAGCCTTTCTGGGCTACCGTAGCATTGTCCCCCCACTTGTGTGATGAAGTAATAAAGAATGCAGGAATAAAAAGACATGGTGACTTGTTAGTGAGAAATGAGTGGAAGGCAGCCTCCAGCTGCTATGATAGTCCAGACAGGACATTAAGCAGTGTGTAGGAGAGAAGCCCAGCATCCCTCTGCTAGTCCAGGGGCAACTGAATCTGTTCTTTACACATGAAGGGTGAGGGCTGATGGAGCTCAGCCCCCTGTTGCTATGATGACGATGGTTACCAGCCATACTTCACCATCCAACAGAAAAAATTAGGGCCAGGCACCCTTGATCGACCTGACGGATGCTAGTCAGCATGGTTACTGCCCCATGTGCCAATAGGCTGATGACAAGGATGGTTACCAGTCCTTTTGTACCATCAGCCACCCATGGCAGGGGGGGAGTGAGGATGTTGGTGTTGACGGCTGCAGCATCGTGTCTATCTGCAGCATTCAGTAAAGATAGGGTGACATGTAAAAGAGTCAGAGGATTGTTTTCCCTTTCGCTTCTGGGGGTGGGTGGGGGGGTGAGTAGATTGCCAAGCTATGCCCTGACCCACCACGGACACTGTGTTTGACCCTAGAAGCATTTGGAGCTCAGCCAAGAATGCAAATACTTTTCGGAGGCTGCAGGAACTGTGGGATAGCTTCAGTCCTCCAGTCCATGAGCGTCCTTGATTCTTTGGCTTTCCGTTTTGCTTGTCACGCTGCAGTGCGCTGAGTCCCTGCTATGGCGTCTGTCTGGAGATTTTTAAAAAAGGATTCTGAATTTCATCTTCTGTAATGGAGCGCTGATAGAACGGATTTGCCTGCCCTTACAGCGATCACATCCGCATGGTCCGTGCTGGAGCTCTTTCTTTATTTTGATTTCGGACTGCATCGCCACCCGTGCTGATTGGAGCTCCACGCTGGGCAAACAGAAAATATTCAAAAGTTCGCGGGGCTTTTCCTGTCTACCTGACCACTGCATCCGAGTTCAGACTGCGGTCCAGAGCGGTCACTGGTGCACTGTGGGATAGCTCCCGGAGGCCAATACCGTCGATCAGCGTCCACACTAACCCTAATCCGATATGTTAATACCGATACTAGCGTTACTCCTCTCGTTAGGGAGGAGTACAAAAACCGGTTTAAAGAGCCATTAAAATCGATATATGGTGCCTCCTAGTGTGGACGGTTGTGGCGTTAAATCGGTTTTACGCTCCTAAAACCGGTTTAAACGCCTAGTGTAGACCAGGCTTTATATAGGACTCTTCATCAGTAGATCTCAAAGAGTTTTACAAAGGAGATCAGCATCATTATCCCCATTTTACAGATGGGAAAAAATGAGGCATAGAACAGCACACAGCAGTGGAAGAGCCAGGAGTTGAACCAGCATCTCCTATCCTCCACCCACTCCAGCATCCTATCCACTAGGCAACATCTTCCCTTGAATAAATTGTCAGTCTCATATTTCTCCAGTATGAAACAGAAACATGTTGCTGATTTCATAACGTACATCTTATGGAGAAAAAATAACCCTCACAACAGAAATTTAAATATACATAAGAGATAGCCTGGAGTAATGACTCCATCACCCATGAAATGTAGTAATCCCTTTGATTGAGAAGGCAGCATTAGCATTTTATTGAGATGCAGCCACAATACATTTCTCTCTGAGAATGTCAGTCTATAATATTTGTTCTGCTTCATGGGCTGTTATGATAACACACAGGGATGATGCCTTTACTGTTTGTTTGAGAAGGCAATGAGGAGTGGAATCTTTTCAATTACATTATTCTTAGTAAAATTAGAACATTGTACACGATTTAAAGAAGATGAAAGTAAATTAGAGGGAGAAACTAAGCAGATATGACTCGGATGATCTCAGAAGCAGTGACATGGAGATTATATGAAACCAAGGTTATAATCAGGGTTATTCCTTACAGTTCCTCTGACAATCTTTGTCCTGTAATCCTGAACAAATTCCCAATTTAGGTAATTGCATTTTCCTTAGATAAAAAGCCCCCTGCAATTTCAGTGGGATGTGATATGTTCTGTGCTTCTCCAACCTGGATATACAGTGTAACTGGGCTCTTTTAAGCAGCTGCTATGTTTCCTTCCATGTATGTTGTCATTGACAGTCCATGTTGTGTTAGGGCACTAGTATCCGAGTCAAAAGACATGGAGTAAAATCCTGGTTCCACTGAAGTTAATGACAAAACTCCAATTAGCTTCAACAAGGCTAGGATTTTGCCCCTGGGTTATACTCCTGGCTCTGCCACTGAGCAGCAGTGTAGTCTTGAACAAGTCACTTCATCTCTCTGTTTCCCCCTCTCATGTTTTGTCTGTCCCATCGATTTATATCACGGAGCATTTTGGAGCAGGGACTCTACTCTGGGGTTGCCCAGTGCCTAACACAATGGACCCCTGATCTCAGTTGGGCCTTGAGGGGCTGTTGTAATACAAACAATAAATAAAACAATTTCAGTGTAATCCTCAGGTTGAAGCATACAAAAATACCTAGGCCTTTACCTCCTTTGTAAGAGTGCTTCGAGATCTTCTGATGAAAAGCACTACAGAAGAGGTCTTGACCAAGGAAAGTATCTGACACCTCCCAAAAATGCCTGCATGACTCCTAAAAAAGGTTCAAGGGGCTACAGCAAAATCCAGGCAGATGGGAATTGCCACTGTACAGAGACTGGCAAAGCACATTCATTTGTAAAATATATCTTATATGTGCATACCTTCTGTGAGAAATAGAACATTTATTTATGTCTAATCTATTATCAGTATATTAATACAATACAGCCAGACTGAACATTCAACTATTCTGGGAGGCTGCACTTTGTACCCCTTAGACCTGTGTAGGCAGCTACATCCCGGAAGGGATTCATTTCTGGCAGTGAGTGGTAGCAGTACCACTGCCAACTTCCTCTGGGAATTCTGCTGGGAGAGCACAGAGGTAAATCCTGCCAAGTTCTGAGGAGACCATATAGGAGAGCCAGTGAACCTGTGCAGCTCCACCTGACCTGGCTTTTCTGCTCTGGGGCTCATTTTAGGCCTGCACCAGTTGGCTTTGTGCCACCCATGCAAAGTGAGATAGTGAGGACCCCTGCTTGAGGCAGATTTACCACCACCAAGAGCTCACAGCCTGGGTTCAACCAGGGTAAATCAGTGGAACTTAAGGAGCAAATCCAGACCTTATTTAGCAAAAGCAATTAATGGGCAACATATAAATGAGATCTTGATTGCCTCAATCTTATTACCTCCTGTGCTGATTATGTCAGGACTTTGATGCTTATGTTTTGCAAAATATGGGACTAATCTTGCAAGCATTACCCACAGGAGGAGTTCTCACTCACATGAACAATGCCAGTGAAGTCAATGGGGTGTTTTCTGAGGGTACATCTACACTACGGGATTATTCCGATTTTACATAAACCAGTTTAGTAAAACAGATTGTATAAAATCGAGTGCACGCGGACACACTAAGCATATTAATTCGATGGTGTGCGTCCACGGTCCGAGGCTAGCATCGATTTCTGGAGCGTTGCACTGTGGGTAGCTATTCCGTAGCTATCCCATAGTTCCCGCAGTCTCTCCCGCCCCTTGGAATTCTGGGTTGAGGTCCCAGTGCCTGATGGGGCAAAAATCATTGTAGTGGGTGGTTCTGGGTAAATGTCATCAGTCACTCCTTCCTCTGGTGTCAAGTATCAGAGGGGTAGCCGTGTTAGTCTGGATCTGTAAAAGCAGCAAAGAATCCTGTGGCACCTTATAGACTAACAGATGTTTTGCAGCATGCGCTTTCGTGGGTGAATACCCACTTCTTCGAATGCAAGAAGAAGAAGTGGGTATTCACCCACGAAAGCTCATGCTGCAAAACGTCTGTTAGTCTATAAGGTGCCACAGGATTCTTTGCTCCTTCCTCTGGGAAAGCAATGGCAGACAATAATTTCACGCCCTTTTTCCCTGGATTGCCCTGGCAGACGCCATAACATGGCAACCTTGTAGCCTGTTTTGCCGTTTGTCAGTCACCGTATGTGTACTGGATGCCACTGACAGTGGCGATTCAGCAGCGCTACACAGCAGCATTCATTTGCCTTTGCAAGATAGCAGAGACGGTCACCAGTCATATTGCACCGTCTGCCATTGTAAATTGGCAATGAGATGATGGTTATCAGTCGCTCTGTACCGTCTGCTGCTATCATGGGTGCCCCTGGCTGAGGCACCCATGGCCAGGGGCGCAAAAGACAAAAATGGGAATGACTCCCCGAGTCAATCCCTCCTTTATGGTATCTAAAAATAGAATCAGTCCTGCCTAGAATATGGGGCAAGTGTCCTAGAGAACCCGTGTATCAGAGAACCAGAGAGCACAGCTGCTCCGTGTCAGATCCCGCAGAAATGATGAGCTGCATGCCATTCACAGGGGGTGCCCCTGCAACAACCCCACCTGTTGATTCCGTCCTCCCCCAGCCTTCCTGGGCTACCGTTGCAGTGTTCCCCCATTTGTGTGATGAAGTAATAAAGAATGCAGGAATAAGAAACAGTGACTTGTTAGTGAGATAAAATGAGGGGAAGGCAGTCTCCAGCTGCTATGATAGTCCAGACAGGACATTAAGCAGTGTGGGGGAGAGGAGCCCAGCATCCCGCTGCTATGATAGTCCAGGCAGTACAGAATCTTTTCTTTACACATGAAGGGCGGGGGCTGATGGAGCTCAGCCCCCTATTGCTACGATGACGATGGTTACCAGCCGTTCTGTACCATCTACTGGGAATGATCAGGAGTTTTTTACCCAGGCGCCCCCGGCCGACCTCACCTGAAGCCAGCCAGGAGCACTCACGGGCTGATGATGAGGACGGATACCAGTCATATTGCACCATCTGCCACCAGGGAGGGGGAAAGAGGATACTGCAATTGAGTGCCGCAGCATCGCGTCTACCAGCAGCATTCAGTAAACATAGGGTGACATTTAAAAGAGTCAAGAGAGGATTTTTTTCCCTTTTACTTCTGGGGCTGGGAGGGGGGTAAATTGACAAGCTATGCCCTGAACCACCGCGGACAATGTGTTTGACCCTACAGGCATTTGGAGCACAGCCAAGAATGCAAATGCTTTTCGGAGACTGCAGGAACTGTGCGATAGCTTGAGTCCTCAGTCCCCCCTCCCTCCATGAGCGTCCATTTGATTCTTTGGCTTTCCGTTACGCTTGTCACGCAGCAGTGCGCTGAGTCCCTGCTATGGCGTCTGTCTGGAGATTTTTTTAAAATGCTTTGGAATTTCGTCTTCTGTAACGCAGCTCTGATAGAACAGATTTGCCTGCCCATACAGCGATCACATCCGTACGGTCCATGCTGGAGCTCTTTTTGGATTTTGATTTCGGACTGCATCGCCACCCGTGCTGATCGGAGCTCCACGCTGGGCAAACAGGAAATGATATTCAAAAGTTTGCGGGGCTTTTCCTGTCTACCTGGCCACTGCATCCGAGTTCAGATTGCTGTCCAGAGCGGTCAGTGGTGCACTGTGGGATACCGCCCGGAGGCCAATACTGTCGATTTGTGGCCACACTAACCCTAATCCGATATGGTAATACCGATATTAGCGCTACTCCTCTCATTAGGGAGGAGTACAGAAACCGGTTTAAAGAGCCCTTTATATCGATATAAAGGGCCTCTTAGTGTGGACGGGTGTGGCATTAAATCAGTTTAATGCTCCTAAAACCGGTTTAAACGCATAGTGTAGACCAGGCCTGAGAGTAAGAGCTGGTTATAAGATCAGGTCTGTTTGGCTACGTCTGTATATACAGGACATCCCACAGTTCTTCATGAATAAAAATATCACTTTTCAACAATATAATTAAACTCCACATTCAAATTGAGTTCTTATGCTAAATATAATCTGTACAACATATATTCCTGCATGTCAATGCCATCACAAGCCTGGCAGTGCCCTAACCATTCTGCTGTCTTCTATAATGGAGCATAAACCTAACATTCTGCATTACTCCAGCCATCCTCCGATTTGACAATTTTCCTCACTAAATGCTTCTGGCTGGCTTTCCCCAGGACTCCTCTTCCATTATCACTGTCCATATCCTTATTTTTCCCACCTAACAAACTCATCTAAGTTCTGCTCTGCACAAAGCAAGCACCTTTCATGCTCACTGTTTGATTCCAGTTACAGAGTGTCCTCTGTTTATGTGAGGTTTGAGCCTTTTCCCAGCTAACTCTGTATGCTACTTGCCTGCTCTGTGGGTGTTTCCCAATTTGGTTCATTGTTTGCAGGGCAATTTGGGATAAAAAAGCACTTGATACATGGGTGATGCCATTTTGATGATCAATACAACAGTAGCACAATCAGCCAAAGGAGAACTGAAGTGAGGATGTCTGTCTCACTGAGAAGGAAGATGAGCTTAGGATGCCTTCACCTCACAAAAATAAGTTTGTGAAATTGCCCAGAAATTGGTTTTTAGCTGCATTTAATGCAGCTAGTGAATGGGCTGTGGTGTTGAAAATCTCATTTGAAGTATGAAAGAAGGTGGTAGGGACACTTTTTCCCTCAGGCTATTATTTGAGAAAAATAAGAAGAAAGTACATAATCTTGCTTCCAGGTGTTTAAAATAGTTCAGAATCCCTCCAAGCACAATATTCTATCTTCCTCGAGGCCCGACTTAACTATGGAGCAATGTGAAAGATTAATTACCAGCCTGAGAAGCATCACTAATAATAGCCAGTTATAACATATCCTTCACAACCCAAGACAGTGCTGGGGAGTTCATTTCATCTCTGGATCAGCAAGGTTTTTGTTTTTCAAACAGAAAATGTAGATCGAACGTTTCTAACCCTGAGTGACTGGTAAAGGCATTGTTTTTACTTGCATGCAACAGCCCAGAGTTTTCAGATACCGGGACAGATCCTGGCCCATCCTACAGTCCCGCTGCGCTGAGGATTCCACTGGCATGGAGAACTTCTGGAGAGATTAGAGACAGCATAGACAGATTTGTGCCTTCGCCTCCAGAATGTCCTGGTATAGGGAGCATCTCAGTGGAATGTCTTCAGTGAGGGGGATGCAGCTGCTCAAATTTATACTGCGGGATGGTTGAGCCCTCAGCAGCTCCAGAGATTAAGGCCATCAGATCCTGTGCCAAGCACAGCTCAGCCAAATCCAAGGAAAAGAGCCAGAGTCTTTAACTTAGTTATTACTAGAGATGTGTCCAAGTCACAATATTTGGATCTGGATCCAGAGCACCCCAAATTTCACTAGTGTTCGTATCTGGGGTTTTGCTTCAGTGTGTTGCAGAGATGAGGAAATGCTGCAGAAATTCAAATCCGGACACAGGTTCAGATTTCAGATCTGACAATGTTTGGGAGAGTTCAAGCGTAGGATTCCCATTGACCCATAAGTTTATTCAAAGAACAACTTTGGCAAAAAGTTATGTTCTAGTTTATCAAGCAATTAATGTTAGGAAAAGAATGAAAGTGAATTTAGTTACTGTAGCAATGGGAGACAAGCAGAACTAACATCAGTAAAGCATGGTCAGGTCAGTAGCTTTCCCAGATCTTCCCAGCCCATTTTGACAATGCCCTTCACTGCCTACCTGCATCATCCCCTGCTATTCAGTCCTGAATCTTATTGATCAAAGCTGCCTATGGTGACAAAGTTTTGGGATGTAGAAAACATAAACTTGGTTAAAAACATCACCTTCCTTTTTTATGTATCCTGAACAGCATTTGAATCCAAATCTAATTTGAATCCATGGCAGGTTAAAAAAAATCACATACAAAATAAAATCTGCAAATGTAGGGCTTCTTGCAAATTCTCCTTTCCAGGTATTTTGCCATTACTTTTAATTTTATTTTTCAGTGGACTGAAGATAAAAACTGTTTTTCCTGATCCTCGTCTTTGGAAGTCTACACTTTGTCCAGGCTCTGTATTCCATGTAGCCTAGCATGCAAATATATGTATATTTTTAAACCCAAATTTTAACCCACATCTACATTTCATAGTTCTGAAAAGCACCAAAAATGCCAGTATAGTGGGAAAAGTTGTTTTTTGTGGTACCTTAGTTGTGACCTGACTAGAAGCAAAATAAAGACTGGAAATCTTGTTAGAGATTCTGTTTTGGTGAGATTTCCAAACTAATTTTGCTGACTCAAGTGTTTTGGATACAATGCTGTAGTTCCCACTGACTTCCTATAGGCATCCAAGAAAATCTACACTATCCAATCTAATAACGATTGACTACCATTGATAATTTTGCCTAGAAGTGGCATGAACTACCTCTGCTGATGCACCATGGACATGGTAAGATATCATAGCACCGCTTCCTGCTTCATTCCAAGCCGCAGGTCCTAATCACAGTGCCTTGCCTTGTTATGCTAGTATGCAAGACATACATATGGCTTATAAGAACACACTGTACTTGTTCGTTCATTTACAGGATCTATTTTCTGATATTTCAACATCTACCCACACAGTTTTTGCAAGCCTTCCATGTTAAGATTCTGCCCAGGGACTGTGAAGTCACAGATCATCCTAAAACATTATGATAATTAGGTAATCAATACAATTCTCTGGAGTCAAAAGGCATTCTTAAAATATTTCATAATTCAAAACAAGCACTTCATGAATCAGAAACATATCAATGTCAGATCAGCAGTAAAGTCAAAGAGAATAATGGGCTAATGTTATGGGAGATATAACGTACTACAATGGGACTATATTCCTCATTAGCGACTCTGCTTAAATACATGATGCATTGTGTATCCCCATCATCGACCTGAGGGATGCAAAATGAAACAACGCAACAGACAATGACTAAAATAACCTGTAGAAACACAAACTCATACACATGCACACTTTGATGCTGTAACTCTGTGCACAACGTACAGCAGAATACATATGGTTGTGTGTCAGTACAAATGCAAGTGGGAGATGTGTGTGCACACAAGTGAAGTTAAGGACTAGGGATAGTTCCTCTATACTGAGCAATAGTAAGTCTCAAGCATGATGTGTGGCGGCTCACCTGCTTTTTAAAAGTTTAAGGTAAAAAAAGGGCCGAATGTAGGGAGAGAATGGACGTGTCTGAAGAGTCATAGGCTTACGTATGGCCCTCATGCTAATGAGGTGCTAGACTATGTGCACTCCTCTTAAGTCTCGCTCCAGCTGCAAACTAGTCACTTGCTGGCTGGACAGCAGGGCTCTCAGTGATGAAGAATCAGCATCACCTGCCCACTCCATCTTGTCAATCACTCTACCTTGCCCTTATTCATGTGACACTGTTACTCTGTAATGTGCAGTGTCAAGCCCACACAGCTAAATTATACTCTCATCAGGGGGGGGCGGGGCAGCGCCGCCCAGGCAGCGGGCGCGGCGGCCGGCGGGGGGGCGCGGCGCATGGGTGGGTGGGCTCCGCCCGGCGCATGGCGGGGACGGGCCAGCGCGCGGGACCGCGGCGGAGCCGAGCGGGCATGACTGCCCGTCCGGTCTTCCAGCCGCTCGGTTGAGCTCGCTCGCGCGGCGCGCGGGCTCGTCCGCCGCTCCGGCTCGGGTGGACCTGCCGCGGGCGCGCGGAGCAACCGGAAAGCCGGAGGAAGAGGACCCCGCCCGGGGGGAAGAAGGCGGCGGCGCTCCGCGGCGCGCTTGGGGCAGCCCGATTTCTAGAGCCGCCCCTGACTCTCATTTACCCTGGTATAAATCAAAAACAGCTCTGTCAACTCCAATGAGAATTAAAACATGATTACCATGGCTCACTTGATCCCTGGTATGTAACCACATCAATGCTATCACCAATGCTAGAATACAAGGAATGTATTGAGGAATGAGGGACTATGAGGAGCAGGATAGCAGTTGCAAGGAATATAAGAGAGCAAAGGCAAATTGTACTAGCACTTTACGCTGAGCAATTTTTCACCCCGCAACGCTATACACTGAGTCACTCCATTGCCTGTGTCAGCCTTGAACTTCTTGCTATAATCTGAACAAAACCAGACCTAATTCTAAAACTGATCCTTCGGGTACTCCACTAGTCAACTCATTCCATCTCTCTATATAAACCCTCCATTTTACTTCCAGGCCCATTATTCAAGTTGCTCATCCCCACTATAATTTCACACTTACTGACCATGTGATTGTTTTTAATGTAGTACCAGATGAATGTTAATTTACTTGACCATTTGGCAGGAACCCTTTCAGTCTAAATGATCAGATTTGTTAGATATGATTTTCCGTTTGTGAATCTGTTCTGATTATCTCCATTTAAATCATAGCTGCCTCAGTGCCCCCCTGCACTCTCCCTTTAATTAATATCTGTGATCATCTATTTTGCCTGTGGCTGAAGTCAAGCTCAAGTCTATAGAACACTTGTTCAATAGCCTATATTGTACTTTCCCTTTGTCCATATGGACTTTCCTCTTTTTCCAAAATACCTCTGATCAGTATCCCAGACCCATGGGGTCAAAATCCTTTTGATAGATGTATATTGTGTGAACCAAAGGCTAATTAAGGGGAGCTGGCCAAGCTTTTAGGTTGACCAGCTGGTGTCCACCCAGGTCCTCAAAGGTTTTGGATCCGTGTTTTATAAATTTGATTAAAATTATTAAAATAAAACCAACAAAATACATCACCAAAGCTTAGCTGCTGCTACTAAACTAAGAATAAAGTAAATACGACCTTTAAATCAAGATCAAATCAGTACATTAGTTTCAATATTGGATTGAAATTAAATCATCAAATTAGTTAAATCATTAGATTAATAAAACAAATAATTAGTCTTTACTTCCCTTATTAGAATTTCTAAGGAGATGGCTTTCTGGTTGGTTATAAACCCTAAGTCAAAAATTTCACTCAAGTCAATCAATTCTATAACTTAGAGCTGGCTAAATATTTTAATGCTGAAACCAAATTGTTATCTAATGTTTAAATTAGGACCATAAAGCCAATTATAAAGCTGCCGCTTTTTGTTTCAGTTCTTGTTTTGTTGCTAACCCTTTTCTCCCTACCCCAAAAAAGATATTGTAATACTGACTTTAACAGAGCACCGATAAGCAAAAGTTTGACACCTCTGAACTACTATTATTTACATATGACAGTTTTAAGTTTCTAAGGACCTTTAACACAGAATACTGAATAAACCTTTACTTCTAGGATACTTGAGTACTTATTATTTTCTCTTCTCAACACAGCAAGCCTGTACCCATTTGCCACTCAGTCTGCTACACTCTTTATACTTCAGACCTTTTGCTGTGGGTGACTCTCCAAACCCATCCCGTATGAATTGTTAAATTCTCATTCTGATCTCTGTAAAATCTGGGTGCAAAATTTTCTCACAAAACCTTTCACCTTGTTCAGGAATTATTTCCAGAACACCATACAGAGGCATATTTTATAGTCCGCCTAGATATCTCCATCCAGAGAATATCACCAGATCTTACACTGCACAAGGATGACTGAATTTGTTTCTGCCTAGAGATGAGCCTAGCCACAAACTTCAGATCTATATTTTAAACTCCCCACAATTTAGGGATATTTGGATCTATGGTTTTGGTTCAGACTATGGTAAACAGAGAAGTCAGGTGAAAAAAATCTCTCTCTCAAAGACCAGCAGTGATTGGATACAATGTTTTGGTTCAGGACTGTCTCTGTTTATGAGCAACCCAAAGGAAAAAACAAAAAAAAATATAGGAAGGGATTGATAAACAATAGCAAACATCCAATCAGGCAGTTAAAAAAAAAACACATCAGATGCCATCAACACCAGCTGTAGCCCAGTCAAAGCCAACAATCTGCAGGTGGTTTTAAGAATAATTTTAGCAGCAAAGCTCTTCAAAGTTTATACAACAACATCAAACAAAACTCTAAGCAAGTTGAAAGATGGAAATGAGATGCAGTGGGGAAAAAACTATCAATCCACATCATCTGTTGCCCAACTAAACAACAACTGACAGGTGTTCAGAAGAAAAGTACAGAGCTGAGGGGAAAAAATTTCACACAAACTAGTTTGCTTTCGCAGGGGAATTCTTTTCCCCCACGTGGGGAAAAAAAGTGACATTTTTGCTAAATATTTTCCCCTCACCTGGTTGTTTTTTGCTTTGACAACTATCAGGCCTGCATGACAACAATTACTTCAACCGTTACGAAAGAAAACAACCTAAAGCTAAAAATAAAAGATTTATTTCAGAATGGAATGGAGTTCACTTAGAAATTAAACACTGAGCATACAAATTACAGTAATTAAAGTAGGCCCTAATTATGTGAAGATGTATGCACATGCTTAACTTTGTGCATGTGAGTAGTCTCACTGAAGTCATTGGAATTACTCACGTACTCTAAATGAAGCACCTGTGTATGTCTTTGCAGGATTAAGCCAGGTTGGGCTCTTGTGGGTTTGTTTTTTGTTGCAGGCATACTGGTTCTGTTTTTTAAACAAATTAACAAGTGGATGCTTAATTTAGATGTATGACCATGACTACTTACCCAAACCAGGGAACCGAGTGTGTAAATGGTAATGTACGATAATTTACACAGATAAGGGGGTGAGTAATATCTTTTATTGGACCAACTTCTACTGGTGAAACAGACAAGAGAAGGAAAGAGTAGTTGCATAAGCCAACAGGATCCTGAACAATGCAGAGTGGAACTACTCCTCAACTAAGAAAGAGCTGTTGGCAGTGGTGACCTTCACCAGACATTTTTGGCACATCCTCCTGGGTAAAAAATTCCTGTTGCAGACACATCACCATTCACTCAGATGGCTCCATAATTTCCATGAACCCCAAAGACAACTGGCATGGTTTCTGTCGGAAGTAGCCTTTGCTGCCACATCTCCAACATCATAGATCTGCTTTCCTGTGGGAAGGCTATTGATCAGGGTACAGCTTTCTGTGTCCTTATCTTCCTCTGTCTGTTCTTTCTAGGTTATAGGGCCCCCTTCCAGCTTTCAACTGGTTAATATCACACTGCATTGTTCTAATGCCCTCAATCAGTTCTCAGAGGTCTAAGTCTCATGTCTTTCCAGTAGCAGCAGTGACTTCCAGTTCATCCTCAAGTACTTGTGCCCTGGGGCTGGGCCTCCTCTTCTGAAGCCTATATGCTAGTTCTAGCTCTGCAGCAATCCTGATGGCCACTTCCAACCCATTAGGTCTCTCCTTATCATGAGGTATACAGATCTCTCTCTCAGCTGCATGTGTCACAAAAAAGTCTCTGACCAGTAAATCCCACATTCAGTCATCAGTCTAGGAATGCCTTGGTGACCAGGTGATGGAGGACATACCCAAAAATCACTGATGGATTCTCCTTTTTCTTGTCTTTGCTTGTTGAAGGCTCCTTGGTTACTCTTAGAATCTGCAATCTTATACAGAGATTGCTTTAGAGCGTCCTTGACACAGGCAAGTTCTCCTGAGGTATCATGTAACAGTCCTTCAAACACCTCTTGGGCCTTGTCTTGGAGCAGCAAGCCAAGGAAATCCAGCCTGGGGTCCTCATCCCACCTATATATTCAGGCTGCTCATTCAAAATGGTTGATCTGACTGGCGCAGTCAAGCTGTCACCAGTATAAGCTGTGGCTATGAAGATGGGCCACCATACCTCTCCATCTGCACTGCCCTATTTTAACTCTCAGAACTCTGATGCTTCAATTGTCAGAGCTGTTCATTTCCAAGTAACCCTCATACCTATGGCACCTGCCCCTTAAACTCTGCCTGCCAAATGTTCCAGTTAGCACCCCACCACTAGCACCTGTGTAATTATTGAGGTGGCCCAGTATACCAAACCCCTAGTGTACCTATCACATGCCAAGTGTACAGCAATGGAGGCAAGTACCATATGTGCTTCAGCAGCTAGGCCTTGTAGATGCTAGTCCTGGGGGTTCCAATAACCATTCAGAAACATGGCAAAGCGAAAGGGTATTTTACTAGGGCTGGCAGGAAAGGGAAAGGGTGCAGATGCTCTAGGTACAGAAGCTTAACTGAGAGTTCAAAGTGAGCAATAGCAATAGATGTTTGGGTCCTTGGAGCAGTCCAATCAAGAGTCAGGGCTCTTCAGACCTAATGCCTGGGGTGCCCTTTCCAATCCAGTCTCTGTTCAAAGCAAATAGGAGCTTGCAGGTTTCCAAGCCATGGTCAGTTAGTGTCTCTCATTGGGACTCCCTGCCCAATCACTGATGCTTTCCCATAAGTCCCACACACACATGCACCCAGCTGTAATGTCCAGCAGTCACAGCTTATTCTACACATGGCTCTGCCCACACTTACTGGGGCTTCTTTCCAGTTCAGTGTTTGCCATGTGACTCCTGTTGCAGTTCCTCCACAATCTCCTTTTTGACATATGGCCCTGCAGCCAAAGAAAGCCGAGCCACTTCCTGGCCTGGGGAAAGAGAATTGCAGTGGGGAGGGGACTGTTAGGAGATCGCTTAGCAGATCGATCACAGTATATTATTTTTATATTTACAGTTGATTTGTTATTGCTTTGTTCTCCCATGCTGATTCTGTGTCCCCTTCTCCACTAATTAATTCTCCTAGTTTTACACATTGACTCAGTACTGGAAGTGGGAGGGTGCTCACGGAAGGTATGCAGTTTTTCCAGATTTCTGGGTGGAGGCTCAGACCAGTCATGTTTGTTAATTTTAATAGGAACCATTAGATACACCTCTACCTTGATATAACCCTGTCCTCGGGAGCCAAAAAATCTTACCGTGTTATAGGTGAAACCGTGTTATATCGAACTTGCTTTGATCCATCTGAGTGCACAGCCCCTCCCCCCTGGAGCACTGCTTTATCACGTTATATCCGAATTCGTGTTATATCGGCTCATGTTATATCGAGGTAGAGGTGTATTTCAATTTGGCATCTATTATGACTGACAACACCTGGCAGAAGGGATATTAGTGATCATTAGTATTAATAATAACGATAATAATGTTATATGAGCCAAAGATGACTTAGGCTCTTCACTGAAAACAAAGGACTGTGTTTCTGCTTCAGATTACTAACAATCTTTATTTTAGATGTGGCATATTGTCTTTCTGTCTGGCAGTGACACCTAGGAGCCCCAGTAGTGGACCAGGACCCCATTGTGTTAAGCACTGTACAAATAGACCAAAAATGCAGCCCCTGCCCCAAATAGCTTACACACTAAGACCCAGTCATGGTAGGGAGACAACCAATAAGGTGGGCTGCAGAACAATAAAATTCTATGGTTACTCTGTATAGGCATGTCCATATTATGATGCTTTGGTTAACATATACATCTGTGAGGTAAATAAGTAACAGTGGACTCTCAATTGCACTCAGCTGATTTACAGAAGCTGAGGTTCTGTCCTTCTATCTCAATATTCTATAGCTGAGTAAGCAGAAGCACAGAGGACCAGATTCTACCATGCTTATTCACATTGAGCTATACCTTGCTCATAGATTTCAGTGGGACTACTTGTGGAGTTAAGTACTTCTCAGTCAGAAATGCCATGTATCAGAGTAATACATACAACTAAAGCGTATACTGTTGTCTCCCTGCTGCAGTTATTAAGTGTTATTTATGTACCTTATTTATTCACGTATCGACTTCTCTTTCTGAAATAAACATCCATCTAATGAAAAGGTAAGTGCCCACGAAGTTCCATAAACTGGTGAATAAAAGGCTTACATCACATGTAACCATATTATGTCCCTATAAACCAAATGGCCCATCTGAAGATGCTGTGAGGGCATTCACATCATACTGTTGTGTGTAGCAGCAACTCTGTGATTTACTGTGCTCCACATGGCTCACAACGGCTGTTTTTCTGCCATTTTATAGGACTCTAGCTTTTGTTGCTGTTATCTATTTCTTAACTGGAGCATCCCAGCTAGAAAACACTTAGCAGAAGCCACCACTTCACTTGCTTAGGGAAAGACACAGCTGGAAAGAATGAGGATGTGATGATTCAAGGCATTGGTTGTGATCTTTATAAACTTGAATTGGCTGGGACGTAGCTGTCCAAGATGTCCCTTCCCCTGCCTGACCATTGAGATCAGCTGAGACTCCATTGTCATTTCTAGATATGGAACTTTCTCAGACAGGTAGAAGGTAATTTGCAGCAGAGCATCCTGGCCTGTGGAACTTCTTTCCTCTAAGGCTACATCTATACTCTAGCCAGGATCGACACTCTGAGATCGATCCACCTGCGGTCAAGTTAGCAGGTCTAGTGAAGACCCACCAAATCAACAGCAGATCATTCTCCAGTTGACTCCTGTACTCTACCCCTGACAAGAAGAGTAAGGTAAGTCAACAGGAGAGTTTCTCTCATCAAGCCCTTGTGGTGTAGATCCCACGGTAACTCGACCTAAGGTACGTCAACTCCAACTACGTTATTCACGTAGCTGGAGTTGCGTAGTGGAGGTCGACTTACTGTGGTAGTGTAGACATAGCCTAAGAGTTCACCAAAGCTCAGGTCAAGTGAGCTACAGACTTAAGGCCTTTTGTTTTTAATTTTTACTGAAAAATTAATGAGATTTTACAAAAGCTAATCATTTTTTAAATCAATTTTCACCTGAATATTGGACCACTCAAGTACTTGAAAATCCTATGTTAAGATAATCCAATACATTACATAAAGTAGATGTGTTTATGTTAATAGTAAATTAGTCTAAGTGTAAATGCAAGGCTGTATGTTAAAGTGAGGTAAGATACACACACACACACAACATTAGACATTTTTAAGACAGCAGATCCAGATAATTTGCATCCAAGAGTTTTAAAGCAGGTGGCTGAGGAGACTGCTGAGCCATTAATGTTGATTTTCAATAGGTCTTGAAGCACTGGGGCGTTCCAGAAGACTGGAGGAAAGCTAATGTTGTGCCAATTTTTTAAAAAAGTAAATGGGCCTACAAGGATAATTGTAGGCCTGTCAGCGATCCCAGAAAAGATAATGAATCATCTGATATGGGACTTGATTAATAAGGAATTAAAAGAGGGTAATGTATTTATTGTAAATCAACATGGGTTTGTGGAAAATAGATCCTGTCAAACTCACTTGATGTCTTTTTTTGATGAGATTACAATTTTGGCTGATAAAGGTAACAGTTTTGACATAATATACTTAGATTCATATAAGGTATTTGATTTGGTACCACACAACATTTTTATTAAAAAATCTAGAATGATATAAAACTAACATGGCACATATTAAATGGATTAAAAACTGGCTCATTGATAGGTCTCAAAATAAAGTTGTACGTGGTGAATTGTCATCAAGTGGGTGTATTTCCACTGGGGTAGGGCCAAGAATAGATTTATGCAGGACACTATTTAACATTTTTATTAATGATCTAGAAGAAAACATAAAACAATCATTGATAAAGTTTGCAGATGACAAAAAAATTAGGAGCATGGGAAATAATGAAGATGGCAGGAAACTACACCTCTACTTCGATATAAAGCGACCCAATAGAACACGAATTCGGCTATAACGCGGTAAAGCAGTGCTCCGGGTGGGGGAGGGGGCTGTGCACTCCGGTGGATCAAAGCAAGTTCAATATAATGCGGTTTCACCTATAACAGTAAGATTTTTTGGCTCCTGAGGACAGTGTTATATCGAGGTAGATTTCTAGATCTAGATTGCTCGATAAGTTGAGGGTAAGCAAACAGTATGTGTCTGGGATCCAGGCAAGATGCAGCAAGGAGCAGTGAGCGGGGTCTGAGGCAGAAGCACATCAGAGGTCTTCATTGTTCAGACATCTCCCAGAAATGGCTTCCTGGTTTATATGAAGAGTGACAGCCAATCAGGGAATCATGGAAACAGGACTTCTTGCAGGGCTTAGTCTATCAACATTTCTCGGTGGTAAACCTGCCTGAGCCCATAGTGCAGATGAGGAAATGGTATCTGCCTTAGACCCTATAGTCCCTGGTTCTAGGTCTGTGAGTTCTTACATCATCCCTGCTTCAGGGTCAGACTTGTCTGGGTGAGCCTCATGAAACTCTCTCACAAGGTTGGGGGCATTAACAGGAAAGGCAGGTTCCCAAGGGAACTCTTCAGGTCTGTATTCCTCCCAGTCTACAAGATAGTACAGGTGTCCTTGGCTACATTTGGAATGAAGGATAGCATGCATCTTGTATTTTTAATGGTCCATGACTTCAAATGGCAGAGGTGGAGCACTAGTTCAGCCAAGGTATGGGTTTGCAGCACAGGGTTTTAGGAGGGACATGTGGAAAACATTTGAAAGCAACTGGGTTGACTTTCCGGCATATCCAGAAAGGTCCCAGAAACTGGTGGTCCAGCTTCCAGGAGGGTCTATTAGACAGAAGATGCTTCAAAGAGAGCCAGACTTTTCAGCCTATGAAGAGGTCTGGGGCCTCCTAGTGCCTCTGGTCAGTGTATCAGGTGTAATCAGGGGTGAAACAATAATTTATGAAGAAAGAACTCCAACCTGCTATGGTATAGTCCATATTGTTGTAAGAAAACTCAGCAAGTGATAAGAGGTTGTATCAGTTATGTTGGTGATAGTTAGTGAAACATCTGAGGTACTGTTCCAGTACCTAGTTCACCCTCTCAGTCTGTCCAACCTAAACCTCCGTTGCTCCAGTTTAAGCCCATTGCTTCTTATTCTATCCTTAGAGGCTAAGATGAACAAGTTTTCTCCATCCTCCTTATGACACCCTTTTAGATACCTGAAAACTGCTATCATGTCCCCTCTCAGTCTTCTCTTTTCCAAACTAAACAAACCCAATTCTTTCTGCCTTCCTCCACAGGGTCATGTTCTTTAGACCTTTAATGATTCTTGTTGCTCTTCTCTGTACCCTTTCCAATTTCTCCACATCTTTCTTGAAATGCGGTGCCCAGAACTGGACACAATACTCAAGCTGAGGCCTAACCAGCGCAGAGTAGAACAGAAGAATGACTTCTCGTGTCTTGCTCACAACACACCTGTTAATGCATCTCAGAATCATGTTTGCTTTTTTTGCAACAGCATTACACTGTTGACTCACATTTAGCTTGTGGTCCACTAGAACCCCTAGATCCCTTTCTGCCGTACTCCTTCCTAAAGAGTCACTTCCTGTTCTGTATGTGTGAAACTGAGTGGAGCACTTTGCATTTGTCTTTATTAAACTTCATCCTGTTTACCTCAGACCATTTCTCCAATTTGTCCAGATCATTTTGAATTATGACCCTGTCCTCCAAAGCGGTTGCAATCCCTCCCAGTTTGGTATCATCTGTAAACTTAATAAGCGTACTTTCTATGCCACTATCTAAATCATTGATGAAGATATTGAACAGAGCCAGTCCCAAAACAGACCTCTGCGGAACCCCACTTGTCATACTTTTCCAGCAGGATTGGGAACCATTAATAACTACTCTCTGGTTATCCAGCTAGTTATGCACCCGAGGTTCTTATGATCTGTGAAGACCCATACTGGAAGCCCCCTCGAGATGGTGATGCCACTCATCAAATGCAGCTTTAATTGTGAACAGCTCCTTATCAAATATTTTGTAGTTTTCCACTGGGATAAGCTTGTGGGAGTAAAATGCCCAGGGGTGCAAGACTTGCTGCTATCTGTGAGAGTGCCACTCCAAGGGCCATGTTGGATACATCAGCCTCCACTATGAATGGGCAGGTTGGGTCAGGATGCAACAGAATGGGGGCCATTTTGAAGGCAGTTTTGAGCTGGTATGCTGTGCTTTGGGTGACCAAATGAACCAGACTGTCTTAAGTAGCAACGAAGTTAGGGGGATGATTTTTCCTGAGAATTCAGCAATAAACCACAAATAAAAATTGGCAATGCCTAGGAAGCATTGTAATTCACAGAGTTCCAGGGAGCTTCCCAGTTACTGCCCTTTTGGGATCTATCTGAATGCCCTCTGTAAAGATGATATAGCCTAAAAATTCAATGGAAGACTGGCCAAAGAGGCACTTTTCCCAGACTGGCATACAGTCCATACTTCCTCAGCATTTTTAGAACAGATTGAACGTGATGACAGTGTTGTTCCTGATTTTCGAAAAATACTAGGATATCATCAAGATAAATGACAAGATATTGATCCAATATGTCCCTGAACACATCATTCACAAAGTGGTGGGAAGTTGCGGGGCACTGGTTACACTGAATGGCATTATTAGGTGCGTTCGAGGACGTATCAGGAAAAGCAACCAACACTGATTTAGGAAACAATGTTTCCAGATGTCCCCATAAAATAAACCATGTCATTATAGACTAACAGATGCTTTTTTTGCAGATGAACTGGAGCTCACAGTTTCTCTATTTGTTGCTTTTTTTGCTGTAGGATTCCCATCCCCAAATCTGCTATTGACTGGCCAGGAGGTTGAAGTGTTCTACTCAAGAAATTGTGACATTTAATGTTTTGCATTGATTTTCACCCATTTTTAATTGTTTGTAATAAACACTGATAAATCCCCAGGAAATTTTAAAGAACATACAAACTGAAAACTAAGGGCCTGCTACAGAGCATGATGAAAGGCTCATGTAATTCGAGTTTTTCTTCATCTTGGATGTGGCAGCAGGGAGGTGGTTTGTTTTTTGTCAGCTGAGCTTATTTGACTAGTTACTAAAATCTACAGGGTTTTTTTCTTTTGGCCACATGATGGTTGGACTCTCTGTCAGGCTCACAAAGAGTCTTCTTCCCAGGGCTGCTGGGGGGGGGGGGGGAATGGGGCAATTTGCCCCAGGGCCTGAGCCCTGCAGGGGCCCCCACAAGAATATAGTATTCTATACCATTGCATCTTTTTTTTGGAAAGGGCCCCCAAAATTGCTTTGCCCTAGGCCCCCTGAATCCTCTGGACAGCCCTGCTTCTTCCCACCTTCTTGTTTGCCATTTTCTAACCACAACTGCAGTTCTGTGGACAGAGCCATCCTCACCACCACCTCTTTATTAGTTAGTTTTGCAGTCTCACTGTGCAAGGGTGTGTTGCAAAGGGCTCTCTACCCACGTTCATTGAGAGTTCCAGCACAATCCTTCCCATGCTTTCACTTTTCTGTGTGCCTGCACAATGCTACCAACATAGTACTGTGGCCGAAGGCTACAATAGGTTCCTTGCTTGGCTGCATGGTTGTTCTATGTGGCTGTTTAATTTTAGAAGCCATAAGGTAACTAGATGCCAAAGCCATGGGCACAAAACAAATTTAACTGCACGTAAAATAAATAAACTGTGAATCAGACAGGTGCTTTTCTCATTATTTTCTGAATTTCTGTTCTATTTTATCAAATGGCTCATCATTAGGAAAAGAAAGGGGAAGGAAATACTGTACCAGTGCCATATTTTAACAGGATAACTTTAATTTGCTGTGTAGAGAGTGATAACAGCATTAAGATTTTCTCAGTTTGCTGTCTCACTTTGACAACCAGGGGTCACCATTACATTGTTATGTTACTTCCTCAGGAAGAATGAGAGTTTCATTATTTGGCAAGACACAAATCACAGTAGGATGACCAGACAGCAAGTGTGAAAAATCGGGATGGGGTGGGGGGGTAAAAGGATCCTATATAAGAAAAAGACCCCAAAATCGGGACTGTCTCTATAAAATCGGGACATCTGGTCACCCTAAATCACAGTGATACTGTTTAACAAAAGCTGATATTAGCATCCGGTTTGTTTGTTTTGCTTTTCTTTTCTGTTAAAGTATTGAAATGCTACCCTACACTGTACAACATCAATAATACAAGAGTGCTTTCTTTTGCATAGCATCTTTCATACAAAGCATAATCCAAATCCTCCACAGAATTAAACAAGGCAGGATAGCAAATAATATATGGTATACGTGATAGAAAACCATAGTAAGGAACCTGTATGGGGCCAGATTCTGAGGTCCTTATATAGCTTGTAGTCAGGTGTTCCATTGTTCATTGTTCAGCACCTCTAAAAATCAAGGAAAATTATTTCGAACACATTTGAATATGTTGATCTTAACTTTTCTTTTCTTTCGCCTTAGGTTTTCCATGTACAAAACAGGGGAATTATACTTATCCAACTCTTTAATGAACTTTGAGATCTGTGCTTTGAGCACTGCATGGTGCTAAGTAGTAACATACTTGAGCCAGTAACATTTTAACCCAGAAGAAGTGTGCAGCACAATAAAAGATGTCAGGAGAAACAGACCATTACCGAGTCTGGCAAAAAGTAGCTTTCAGTGATAGGAACAATAAAATGTCTCAATTTCATATGGGCAAGTGTGTTAAAAGGAAGAAAATATTAGTTGTTGGCTGGAGCGGGCAGAGTTACAGCAACCTGGAATGGACTGGTGACCATGGGCCTGATTCTCTGTTGTTCTGTACCTTGTATAGACATTTTACATCAGTGTGAAGTGGGCATAAATTGCTACCATTCTGGTCTATTAACATTTTGCCGCCAGATGCTCCATGTGTAAGAGGCAGCATGGAAGAAAGCATGAAAATGGTTGGAGGAAATAGGACAAATGGGCAGACAAGAATGGCAGTGCTATTGAAGTGGAGGTAATGAGGGCCAAGAGTCAAGAAGAAATAAGTGGGGAGAAGAATTATGGAATGGCCTTGAAAGCAAGCAACTTGGTGTGACAGAACTGCCACAAGTCACTGTCCCTACCTATGAGCATTTCAATATTTAAAAGTTTTGGTTAGTCCAGAATACAGCAACCTCCCCCTTCAACACCATCAGCTGGCAAGACCAGATGATCACAGTGCTCTGCTCACTCCATGGGCTTCCAGTAGAATGTTGTCAAACTCAGCGTCTTGGTGTTCATATTCAAAGCCCAAGACATTGAAGACAGCATCCCTCCATTCACAAGCATGACCATCCCCAACAGCTAAATCCTCAAGAGTCATGACACTGTCAGCTTCAAGAGTGTCAGAGGGAGAAGGCTTCTTCAGCAAAAGGGATAAGGCTTTGGGATTCATTACATCACGGCCTTCAAAATAAAGTGTAAAACTTGATTTTTCAACTTAGCTTTCCCACAGACACAACCCTAAGCAACAAAGAAGAGGAGAGAAGGACGAAAAGGAGGAAAAAGGAAGCGGAGGCAAAAAAGAAGTAAAGGCAAGAAAAGCAGGAAGAAGGAAGAGGAAGAGAGAGAGAGAGAAGGAAGTATATTTGGAAAAAAATTAGAAAAATTTGACCACTGACCTATTGTGATTTTGCTTATTATCTTTTTGGAGATAATAAGATATCACAGTGATGGGCCCCACAATAGAAAGAAAGAAAGAAAGAAAGAAAGAAAGAAAGCGGAGGAGGCTGATATGGGAAGGGCAATGTGCAAATGACTTTAGCATCTATCTATCTATCTATCTATCTATCTATCTATCTATCTATCTATCTATCTAATGCACTGGATGGAGATCAGATGGGTATCAGGCAGGCCAGAGAGTAGGGTATGGGAGATAATGAAGAACTGCACAAAAGTTTTAGCTATGTGATCAGAAAGAAAAGGCTAGCTCTGAGAGATGTTATAGAGGAAAAGAGCAGAATTTGAACACAGCCTGGGTGTGAAGGATGTGGCAGAGGGAGGAGTTGACAATGACCCACAGATTATGGACCTGAATGAATGGGGAGAATGTACCACTTCAAAAAAAAATCTAAAAGCAAAATTGGATTTGAAATGGTGACTATTTCACACACACATATTTGCTGTTTTCTCACAGTCCTGGCTGCAAGCATTGTAACAATTATCTTTGAAGCAAGGAAGAACGCTCCAAATATACCCCTCTTCCAGCTCCATTTGTATACTTAGCATGGGGCAGGCAACCTATAATAACAGCAATAAAAGTGAATTGATGGTTCCCTGGGGCTCATATTTGTAGAAGAATCCCAGGAACACAATGACAAAAACATTCTTTAAATTATACTGTTTTGCCTTTTTATGTTTTTATAGGATCTGTTATTGATTTGTTTATATTCCATTTACTTGTTAATGGTCTAGAAATACATTGTACAGTATGTAACGTATCATTATCATACTTAGCTCTTTACTCTTCCAAGCCATTATTTGGATTCCATTTTCCTGTCTTGTATCTGGGGACCAAAGTAGCTGATGTACATACAGTTACTACGTTGAAGGAAAATGGTTGTATCCTGCATGGGTAACTATATACATATATGAAAGACATTTTTCTATTGTCAAATTGACATTAGTGTAAAGAGAACACTCTTTAAAAAACTCAGTGAGGATTAACAGCAAAAACAAACATAGACAGCTACTTTGGCCTTTTTTTCCCCTGGCTTCACTACTCACAGTTTTAATCATCCATCCAGGCATTGGGCACCTCTCTGTCTTGTTGATGTAGCATATTGTTTTAAGATATAATCTTGCAAAGTGTGTTTTGCATCTTGTTTGAGCAGTGAGGCTATATTTACACTGCAGATGGAAGTATGCATCCCAGCGCAGGTAGGCAGACACATGCTAGCTCTGTTTGAGCTAGCGTGCTAAAAGTAATAGTAAAAGTAGTGTAGGTGGCAGCTTGTGCTAGCCACCTGAGTATGAACTCACCCAGACCCTATGGGTATGTGCTTGGTGAGTAGCCTAAGCCACCACCTATGCTACCACCAGCTACACTGTGCTTCATCAGAATTTTCCAACCAGCTCTGTTTTTCACCAGGATTTTCTGGCTAGGTTGTTTAAGGACGGAAGTGATTTGCTTCCAGAGTCACATGTTAAATCTGTGGAACAACTGGGATGAAAGAAAACCCAAGATAATCCTGCTTTTGCTTTAACCACTAGACAATATGGCATCTTTTCTACTAAAATAACCCCTTCAGATTCAAAGGCTCAGGTTCCTAATGAGCCAACAGGCGAAAATCTTCCCAAAAGTAGCTAAAGCCATATTCTGTGCTAACTGTGAGCTCTTGTCAAGGGAAAAAAATGATCTCCTTTAGAAAGGAGGTTAGCCTCTCTGTGGCTAACCTATTTGACAGAAAGATCAGGATGTCTCAAAAATTCCCATACCAATGAAATGACATTGTCCCACTTAAAAGATGTCTTGTTCTGATGCAAACTGCATTGCGCTGTTGTCTTTAGATTTGCTTCCACTTCCATTGAAATCAATGGCAAAACTCCCATTGACTTCAGTGGAGGGCAGGATATATAACCCTCTGGCCAAAACCTTACTGAAATAAGGATTAATTCAATACAAGCACAAAGCTTGAATAGCAAAAACAACCATTTATGCCATTGACTTCACCATCAATATTGCAGAATTAATGGCTGGTGTACATAATAGTCCATCTAAGATGGTCTCAAAGGCTTATGGCAGTAAGGACCAGTGGAGTTAAGAGCGGAGCAATGTGAAATGCCTGATGTGGTGTTCCAAGGTCCATAGAAGAAATATAATTTCCCTAGATAAATCACAGTTAGTCCCTGAAGGTTGCATAACACAGGAGGCCCATGGAGTTCGAGCTTGATTCTCTTCTCGCACTGGTGTAATTCCTTTGATTTCGATAGTTCCTCCTGATTTACACCAATGTAAAAAGAGAATCAGGCTCTAAAGCTGCAGAAGATTTTTCTGCTAGAGTGAGCTCTAACTGTTTACCATTAAGATATCATATTATTGTAAGCTTGAAATGTCATTCTGTTACAGTAAAAGCTTTATTAGAATGGCTTCATCATTGCTACTCAAGTTCAGGTTGAATTGGCGATTCCATTATAAATCATAATTTTCCAGGGTCCCTGGGCCATTTCAAATTGCATCAAACTCTGAAATTTGATATTCAAGGAGCTTTCAGGCCAAATGCAAATTTCTCTCTCCCTTTGTGTTTGATGTCTTTCACCACAAATGGCTGAAATCGGAGAGGTCGTTTTTTAATGTGGGTATGTAAGAAAATGGCAGTTAGACAAGGTCTAAGCGGCTGTTCTGACAAAATGGAATAATTAAATAAGGAGAGAAAATGTGAAAGGTAAAGAAAAATTAAAAGTGAACACAAGAATGCTAGTGAATGGAAAGATAAAAACTCTCTCTAAAATGACTCAGGCATGTTGAGATAGATCTACTGAACACATACACAAGTCAGTATTCTACTGTATTGTTTTCTTATTATAGGTCAGGGTATATCCTTTTTAATTCCCTTTTCTTTAATTGCTTATTTCACAGTGATGAATACACTGTAAGTATCTAGAGAGAAGACAGACCAGAGTTTGTAACACTAGCTGCCATCTGGTTGGGAGAATGCATGAAAGCTTCTCCCACCTTGCACCTTCTGCTCAGTGGCCAAGCACAACTGCACTTCCTGCACTTCCCTGGGCATAGGAACAGGTCCCCACTAGCACCACTTATGGTGCTATCAACCCACAGAGAGTGGAGGTAAGGTGAATTATGACACTGCATCATGGCTGCCTCTTGACCAGACAGCATAATTGCTGGCCACAATGCATGCTCCTGTGAGGTGGCAAAGTAGTCACACTGGCCCTGCACACCGGGGAACTCTAGGAGGCATAATGAATTCTTCAGGTGCACTGATTCTTGGAGCCCCCTCTGGGCAGCATTGCTCTGGCCCAAAATGGTACAATCTGCCCATCTAGCTGAAACAACCAATCAGAGATGTCATTTCAGAAAACTTCAGGGTTTAGGGGGCAAAGTTGTGTCAACATATAGAACATTATATATGATTATATAATATTATATCCGGCAAGGTTGGGGAGAGGAGAGAGTAGAAGACATAATATAGGATATAGATCTATGAAAAGTCTGAGGGGGTGCACACCAACATTGCGGGGGCAACTACCCCCCCTTACGCAATAGCAAATGATGTCCCTAAAACCAATAAAGGTTCATATTCTCGACTGCCTTGTGGTCCTTTATTTGGTGACTCGTGCTGGCACAAAGAGCTAGAAAGCAGCTAGAGCTGACAATTCTCTTGGCACGAGGGAGCTCTTAGCTAATGCAAAGAGTGTAGCTGCCTTTTGCACCAGCCCCCCATTCAACCCTGGTGTGGGGAGGCACATTGGGGTAGAGTGGAACTGAGATGAGCCCAGAACATGATAGGCTTTGGCTTCTTCCAACTGGCATCCAGGCCTGTGAGGACTGTTGCAAGCTGGAGTAGGTTGGAGCAGCCTTTAGGCCAGAACTCAGTTGGCACTGATCAGCTCTGAAAACAAGGGATCTGATGGTTCCATTCCCTATCTGCTGCACCGAAGGCAGCAGAGAGTCTGGGCCAATGTGCTCAGTTGTCCTTAACTCACCCCGTTCCCCGAGTTACTGCAGATAATCTGACATTAGATGAGCCTGTGTATATGTGTACATGTGCGCTTTAGTCCCTAGAGGCCAAAAGGGTGAAAGATTCCTTAGCTCATCACTTCCTGTCAGTTTGGTTGGATCTCAACCTGTACTTATTTACTAATTTTTTTAATAACCTTTATCGTAAGAGGTTTTGGCATGACAAAAGAAACATCTGGAGGAACGTACAGGAACCTTAGCAGGTCTGCATACTGTACTTACCGTAAAAGAGAAATTGATCATTTATTGTGATTAATTAACCAAAAAGTCACAACACCCATCAGTAGGCAGAGAAACCTGGAAGGCCACCATATGTTTTCATTATCAGATGCGACTGTGAACAGTAGAGGGTTTTCTACTAGGGAACATGTGAAACTTAATTAGACAGTAAGTGAAATCTCATGACAGATGGCATTCTAACTTTTTTTAATGGATTCTGGCAAAAAATTTTTGTTTTTGTTTTTTGCCTCCATAAAAGGTATAAACTTTTAGTAGCAATCACTGAAGTTGGGCAAATTAATCAGGGCAGATTAACATTTGGCTTCAGATAAAAAATACAAAACCAGTGAAAATATTATGAGGACGTTGCTCTTTTTTATTTATACTTCATAAGAAGATTAAAAAATCTTAGTAAGAGAGTCTCTCCCTGAGGAGTATAAGTAAATCTGGTTTGCCTCAATACATTTATCTGCTTTTCTTTATTATGCCACAAAGGGATTTTTTTTCTCAGTGCATTTGAATGAGGAATTCAGAAATCAGAGCCATGGGGAAAAAAATCACACTTCTCTTAGATCTCATTAGACAGCATATTAATTAATTGTGTTTGATCATGATACAGGCCATGTGGTTAATGGTAAATTAAATAACAGGTGTGATGTAAAACCAAAGTCCTGCCCACTTGTGGTCAATAAAGATCTCAAGCTACTTGATACAAGGGTAGGGATATTACTCTGGTGTCCTGGCTACATTCCAGCGTTGGTAGTCACATTCTGCTTATCTAAAATTCCCCTTCAATTTCAGCTGAAGGAGTCATTCTTTCATCCAACTGACTAGGGGTCACCAAGTGAAATTAATTGGAAGCAGGTTTAAAACAAACAAAATAAAGTATTTTTTCACACAATGCATAGTCAACCTGTGGAACTCCTTGCTGGAGGATGTTGTGAAGGCCAGGACTATAACAGCATTCACAAAATAACTAGATAAGTTCATGGAGTATAGGTCCATCAATGGCTATTAGCCAGGATGGACAGGAATGGTATCCCTAGCCTCTGTTTGAGAGAAGCTGGGAATGAGCCACAGGGGATGGGTCACTTGATGATTACCTGTTCATTCCCTTTGGGGGACCTGGCATTGGCCACTGTCAGAAGACAGGATAGTGGGCTACATGGACCTTTGGTCTGACCCAGTATGGCCGTTCTTATGTTCAGACTACTTGTGTGCTTAGGTATGTGCCTAAGTACCTTGCCAAATCAGGGCTGTGTTGCTGGTGCAGGATGGCTAGTGTTTCAGCAGTGAATGAGTGCTACATCTGGAGAATATATCTCTTTCTTTGATTCATCCTACGGAAAGTGGTGTAGTCTGATCAGAAAGCATTTCATTTGGAGTGTGAAAATCTTGCTTTGTAAAGATATTGGGCAAAAGTATTACTGGTTGTAGTAGCTTGAAAAAAAAATGAGGACAAAGAATATCAAGGGACGAGTCAAAAGCCCAAGTTCAATCTAAAGCTTTTCATGAGAAAACGGAAATCAGCAATGATGTTTTTCACCACAAACAATGCAGTTGTCATTTGTGGCTCCCCACTGAAACCAGAAATTGAAGTAAGTGTTAAAGAAAGAAGGGGAAATGGAAATTTCATCCATGTACAATTTAAGGCACTCATCTTTTCTAATGTAAAGTTACAAAAGTAGTCACCTGTTAAGAAAATGAAATCCAATTGCATTCTTCCTCCCTCTGAGAAATCATTACATTCAGTTAACTGAAAAATGCCCATGCACAACAAATGAGCTGTTGTCCATAGTTACAATAAAAAGAACTGCAGGCTGTAGCCAGTTTTGGGCAGTTATGTTTGGGTTTATTATAACAAGAATTCATATTAATAATGCACTATGCAGACCTAGCATAGGAGAAGCAACATTGTACATAAAGAACACACTGCTCCAAATTCAGAGGTGATGTGTATGTTAGACCACCTTTATAGTCAATTGGATTTCCTTACACTATGATGCCCTTAAAACTACTCCCACCACTTTATTGATGTCTAAAAGAGACTAAGGGCTACTTATTTAGCGCAGCAGCAGGGTGGGAAACACACACACTCTCCAGCGCTGCAGCCTCGCAGGCAAAGCGCCAGTGTGTGCAGCAGGTCAGCCAGCTGCAGCGCGCGCGCCCAGCGCCCAGCGCCCGCACCCCACAGAGTGGGGAGGTGGAGAGCGGGAGAGAGCTCTCCAGGCGCTGCGCTGCTGACACTTGGCGCTAGCGCTGCTGCGGCTGGGGGGCTGCGGGCAGCGCGCAGCGTAAGTGTAGCCAAAGCCTAAGTTGGTGCCACACATCTGTTGAGAAGATATAGAAAAGCAAACCTTAAAGATACTGCTACTCTAATTTAACATACACCTTCTTCCAACATTTCAGTTTGTCGGTTAAACCCACTTTGATTCCTTTAGACATCGGTAGATTGAGTGTAAGTAGCTGTAAAGGAATCTAAGTTAGTATAAGGGAGTGTTACACAGTTTAGAGTGGCTCATGACCATGACTGCCAGCCTCAGAGCAGAATGTCTAGAAGCAGGACAGAGATCCCAAACTGGTGGTATGTTCTGTAATTAGGCTTCACCATCCCAGTAACAAGTGTGAACTCCTAACGCACCCTAACTGTCTTACCATGGAGTCACAGGCATCCCTTTGGGCATGCCAGTCTATCTTGCCACCCAGGCAAGATGGTCTTAGTGATAGTCAATTGCTATACACCAAAGATCACAAAATATTCAGGTTGCTTCCAGTCCCAAGAGACCAATCACTTGTTCAATTTGTATCTTAGATAGCTCACCAAAGACAATGCTTTGTAGCCAATCCTGTAATAAACTAACTATAGATTTAGTAACAAGGAAAAAGAAGTGAGAGAGTCATTACAAGGTTAAATTAGACAAACATATACACACAAATGAGTTACAGTCTATGGTTTTAAAGGTGACAGAGTTGTAGTAATCTGTCAGCTCTTATGTCTCTGTCACCTTTAAAACCATAGACTGTAACTCTGTCCTGCTTCTAGACATTCTGCTCTGAGGCTGGCAGAGGAAAATATGAATAGCTGACAGGAAAAATTTTCATCTCTTTTGCTGTTTGGACTCTCACAGCGCTGGAACTATGGACAAAAAGCAGTGATTCCCCAGAGGAAGCCTAAATTGGTGATACGTTAATATTGAATTGGAAGAAACTGGAAATTACATCAAGATCATTTTGGGCATGTATATAATCTTTACGATAGCCACAGGCATTATTACTGAGACAGCTTCTTAACTACTTGTATTTACAGAAAAGCTGTTAAACACAAATACAAATACTAGATGAAATACTAGATGAAACATCCCAAATATTGATATTCTCTACCACCCTCAACACATACATCCTCATTGGCAATCCCTCAATTCGAGGATGATCTCTACCACAGATTTACATATGGGTCCTCCTAAGATGACTCAGGAGTCTGATCCTGAAACCACAGATCCATCCTCAGTAGGTACAGACATTTCCTGGCAGGTCAGCTGCCTCCTGGGATAAAGTTCTTTTTTTCCCTTCCTTCTCTCTCTATCTCTTTTCAGCATCGAGGGCAAGATGCTTCTCCTCGAAGTGAACAACTGCCTGATGGAGGATGTGACACCACTGAGGTCAGTTGGTGACTTGCTCTGCCTAGCTTGTGATGTCCACATTAGTTGTCTTGATATATGCTTTCAGTGTATCTTTGTAGCATTACATTCTAAAATGTATTCAAAGACCTATAATAAGGCCTGGCAGAATTCTATTTTTTATTATTTTTTGACAGATATTGATGTTTATTTTAAGCATTTTTAAAACATTTTTATCAATTTAAGTTTGTACAATTGTGTGACATTTAGGGTTTTAAGCATTTTTATTATTATTTTTATCAATTTAAATTTCCACAGTTGCAGAAAATTATGGTGGGGAGGGCGGGGTCAGACAATATTTAATGACAGAAGTTGAGATTCCAAAATTTAAGACTTTATAGCCATTAAAACACAAACTGTCAACATCATATGCCAAAATATATAAAGTACATATCTTTAAATCAAACTCTAATATGTTCTCAAGCACATTTTTCTTACCTTGCCTAGCTGCAAATTTCTATTATTGTCGATGGAATTATTTTTCTTTGGTTGGTGTGTGTATGGTGCAATCAACGTTTACCAACATTTACTGATAAAAATCAAATCCTTACTATCCTATATATGATTAAATTATAAGGATTTGGAACCTGATTCTGATCTCATTTACATTTTTTTCTCGGTGATGTAACTCCAACTGACTTCACTGGAGTTCTTTCTGTTTTACTTTGGTGTAAACGAAAGCAGAATAATTTCCACAAAGAGCATGTGGTATCCAGGACTAATATAAGTGTGAACATACTTGTTTCCGAGTGAGAATGACTTCAACATTATGGAAAGGTCTCACTTTAGTTGAATGTGAATCAGCGACCTACCTTCCTCAGGAACAAACAGAGAGAATTTCTCCAGAAAGAATATGAAGCCAAGTGTAGAAGATGTTAACTTAGACTTAGTACATGGGGTGTCCAGAGGTTCATGTGAACAGCACTGTCCACTGTGAGCTGAATTATCACTGAGAGCAGGAATATTACTGAAACTGACAGAATCATAATTCCTGAGTATGAAAGATGAAGGGAGTTGATGATGTCAGAAGCAGTTGGGCTCAGATTCATCTCGTGTAATTCAGGCCAATGATAGTAAATTACTATGTATTTTTCCAGCGAGTTCAGGGACAGTACTGTGTACTGACAAAGCATGTGAAATCTATGTTCCTTGGGCATGGGATTCTAGCATCATTAGCCATGGACAAGTGTTGCACGATCTCCTAGCAAAGAAAGTAAAAACAAACAACCAAAAAAAATCCTATCAACTTATGGTATTATATGAATTCAGATAAAATGTCCACTCGTGCATGTTATCCCTAAGCAATGGCAAAACATAAAAAGGAGCACATTCTTTTCAAAAGACTGCTGGAATATAAGCGTACCTGATATCCATATTTGGCTTTACTGGCTTAACATGCAGCTCTTTAAGAATGCAGATTATCCCCAGCAGACATTTTAATGGGGCACAAATTGCATGCAGGTTTCTCAGCATCAATAAAGGCAAGCCCAACAATGACGTCTTTGCATGAAAGTAGACAGTTAAAAGTACTGCAAAAGAAATACCTTTAAAGATCAATGAAACATCTTGTAGCACTCAGGGGGAAAAGATGTAGTGCATTATGGTGTTCCAATCCTGGAAGAACTATGCTATAGTTATGAAGCAATTTAAAATAGCCATAGTCAGCAGCACTCAGTTGCATTGTGAGGTGTATCAAATCTTGGACACAAAGTGGACCAATCTATAGAAAACGTTGGAAAATAAATGAGACATTTCTATTTCAGCCAGAATTGGATACAATCACATGACTCTCAACTGTTAAGACCTAACAGGGAAGGAACCCAAGGCTAGAGGTTAAGCAGTTAAAATAGGAACTGGAGAATTTGTAGACTAATATGTATAACAAAGTGACTAGAGGCACTATGGTATAATATTGGCCCCATTAGAGTCAATACCAAAAGTCTCTCACTTCAATAAGACCAGGATTTCAATCTGTATTACAAAGATACATTTCTTACAGATAAATCTTCTCCTGTGATTTCACAGTGGTGCAAACTGTGTTGCCAACTGGAGGGAGCTTGATCAATTAGCAGCATGCATCTATATATGTGCCTTCCCCTTCGTAAAGTGCCTAGCAAACCATTGGTTAAAATATATATTATCTATATTACACTGGAACCTAGAAGCCCCATTTGAGATCAGGGTCCCATTCCGTTAGGTGATGTACATAGTAAGAAACACTCTGCCCTGAAGAACTTACCATTTAAATACACAAGATAGACAAAGGGTTGGGAACTGAGGCACAGCAAAATTAAATCATTTGCTGAAGGTGACAGTGCCTGTGGCAGAACCATACAGCAAACAATGATATCCTGAGTCCCAGTCCAATGCCTTAGGCTACGTCTACACTACCCGCCGTATCGGCGGGTAGCGATCGATTTTTCAGGGATCGATATATCGCGTCTCATCTAGACGCGATATATCGATCCCCGAACGTGCTTCTATCGATTCCGGAACTCCACCGCCCCGAACGGCGGTGGCGGCGTCGATATGGAGAGCCCCGGACATCGATCCTGCGCCGTGAGGACGGGTAAGTTATCGATATAAGATACTTCGACTTCAGCTACGTTATTCACGTAGCTGAAGTTGCGTATCTTATATCGATTTTTCCCCTTAGTGTAGATCAGCCCTTAGCCACACAACCATACTTCCTCTCAAAAAAGAAGAATTTTGCAGATTAACACAGCTGAGATTCTAGCTCGGGTCCTGTGGTTTGCTTAGTAAACCAAAATGGTATCTATCCCTGGTTAAGTCAGTAGGCATTATGAAGTATCTAGATGCCTTTACGTCTCCTCTGGATTTTGCTGTTTAAATGTATTAAATGTTATATGTATATAACTATGTTATAATTTGGAAAATCCTGAAAGATTACTATCACTGAAGATTTTCAAAGAAAAACTAAGGGGTGAAGGTACAAAATTAAGAAAAGCAAAATTTAGATTCAATATCAGGACAAAATTCCTAACAGTGAGCTCTGTTAAGCAGAATGCCCATGGTTTGGGTCATTTCCAAATGTACTGGAGAAAACACTGGGAATATACCATAATGAATCATCATGCACTGGGCATGGGACAGTGATGACTTCATTGTTCAATCTGTAAAATCTATGATTCTATAAAAAGCAATTTTCACAGAGAAAAAACTGTAAACAGTAAACCTTCATGCTGTTAAGATCTGCATTCACTGGAGGACTTGGCAAAGTTTCGTATTCATGAAGATATCTGTGGTGAAATTGTGGCCCCATTAGAGTCAATGGAAAAACTCCCATTGCTTTTAAGGAGGTTAGGATTTCACCCCAGGTTTAACAATGAAAGGAAAATATGGTAATTTGGCAGAGACGTATCGTTTCTGATTTGCAGCTTCACTGTCAAAATTTCATTACTGAACTCTTTGGGGCAGGAACCAAATTTTTTATTACATGTTTGTACAGTGCCTAGCATAACTGGGCTTCAATCCTGATTGAGCCACTAGGTATTATTGCAACACAAATAATTATTATTGCTAGAGATGGGCATGGCCCATGCAGTTGTAGGTCAAGGTCCAAACTTACCCAAAGTTCATAGAGCTTGGAATCTTACCTTAATCAGGTTGGAATCTTACCTTAATCAGGTTTTTTCCCCTAGTTTGTAAAGAAGAGCCAATCTTACTACCTGACCAATGTACAGCGAAGTTAGTAGGAATCTTTCCGTTTTCTTCAACCAGCACCGGATGAGGCCCTTAGCTACTATTTGGGGTGGGGGTGGGAATTCTCATGATAGTTTAACAGCTTTTCAATAGCACTTTTGGTTTAGACTTTTCTTTAACAGAAATAGCCCAGAGTGCACCACAGTTACATTAATTTTAACCTGGACAGATGTTAGCCGTTTACACCAAAGCAATTTAATCTTACAAGCACTGTATGAAATTATATAAATCTCTCAGAAAACAGAATTGCTTATCATTTGTTTCTAACCAGTATGATTGCTTCCAGATGGTAACTCAGATCATGACAGTAGCAGTGATAATACATGGAACATATCGTAAAACTATAGTATGGTTTGGAAACCGGGCTAGTTAAATAGGCTTTGTACCAAACCTTTCAAGATTCAAGGGTTCTTAAAGTTATTCAAGCCTCAGTAATGTAAGGAGTTATTTTCCCACAATGTTTTAAAAATGTAATGGATTATTCTGATGGGGGGTGATTACAGGGAAAATCAAGTGAATATATTATTGAACTCCTTTGTCTGTTTTTATTTAGTCATAGGCACAGCATCACCTTTCAATTATTCTTAAAGTGAATTAAAGACGGCAGATTGAGAGCCATAGCAGTAGACATTCTCTATTTATCTAGAGAACATAGTACTGGCAATGTCAGCACAACCGTCCCCTATACAACATCAGTCCTGAGCTGGAAGAACCACCACAAAGTTTAGAAGAGTATCTAGGTTCTGCAGTCTGTTCTGTCCTTGGCTTCCCTACCAGTGAGAGAGCCTACTTTGGTGGTGGGTTTTGTAATGTTGAAAAGTGTACAGTAGCAACGAATTTCAGATCACCAGCTCTCTCACATTGATCACTGGGCTACCTTAAATGGGAACAACTTTCAGCAGCTACTGATTTGAGCTGGATTTAAAGGTACAGCAGGGGTTTTCAAATTGGGGGTTGGGACCCCTCAGGGGGTCATGAGGTTATTACATGGGGGGTCCTGAGCTGTCAGCCTCCACCCCAAACCCTGCTTTGCCTCCAGCATTTATAATGGTATTAAATATATTAAAAAGTGTTTTTAATGTATAAGGGGGATCGCACTCAGAGGCTTGCTGTGTGAAAGAGGTCACCAGTACAAAAGTCTGAGAACCCCTGAGGTACACCCTAGCAGAGAAAGGCACTTGTTATTTGTGATTTTGTCATTTCACATTCCAGCCAATCTGAGATCAGCTTTTCCTTTGCAGCCCTGCAATCCTTGTCTGGCTCAGTGATGAGCTGGTCTCCCAATTCAGATTAAAGCCACTTAATGGTGGCTCCAAATTGTGCTGACATAGAAATTGTCATAGTTGATCAGACCAGTGAGCCATCTACCCCAGTATCCTAGTCACTCTCCTCCAGTGGCAAGAATTGGATGGTTCTGAAGAAAGTGTATGAACCTTGCAATAGGCAGATGTGGGGTAATCTGTCCCCAACATTAGGTCTCATCCTGATCTCTCACAGTTACAGGCTGGCATAAAGCACAAGCCTCCTAAATTTTTATTGTAATTAATTATGATAACTGTGAATAGTCTAGATATCCATGTAAATAGCAAATCCTTTTAAAAAACAGATTAAATTCCGGATCTCAACAACTTCTAGTGGCCGTGAGTGCCACAGGGTAATTACACCTTGTGTGAAATAGTATTTCCTCTTAGCAGTTTTGAATTTCCCACCCTTTAATTACATTGACTGTACCCTTGTTCTTCTTGTGTCATGATGAGACAGGGAGAACAGAAGTTCCTGATCTACCTTCTCTAGGCCATTGTTTTATATACATCTGTCATGTCCCCTCTTATTCATCTTATTTCCAAGGGAGGCTATACCAATCTTTTCAATCTCTTTTCATATACGAGGGAGTGTTTTGATTTGTTTTTAGGGAGGTTGCCAACAACCACTTGAAGACATTCTAGCAACCAATAATACTGTGATGCAGGAACACTTTGGCCACACTCCCTTTTCCTGGAAACACCTCTTAGACCACGGATCAGGAATAGGGATGATAATCATTAAGGTGGTTGTACATCACTTCAGGATTTCCTGGAGGAAATCCTTTGGATGCTAGATCTAGCATCTTTTAGGCAGATTTTGGATGGGAAATCACCAAAAGAATATCCTAAAGGAGTAAAAAATCCGGCCCATGGTACACAGCTCTATCAGTGGCAGAATGATGCATCAAGTAAAGCTGGTGGCATTTACGCTCTATGTAAAGCTTATCCTATTGTCTTAGCTTTGAGAAGGATTATATTTCAAGGCACTAGTGCCATAGTCTCATCCTGATTTTGCAATGGGGAACACACTTATAAAGCTTTTATTAAATTTTTAATATATTTCCTTTCCACACATATAAAATATTTCTTTATGAATTAGAATCATTTAAGAGCTAATTACAGAAAGTGAAGATTGCATATTTCTCAGCTCAGTGGCTTTCAGATGCTGAACAAAACACCAAAGTAAGAGTTTCAATAAAACTCAGCAAGGCAAGAAACTGTAAATAACATCTGTGAAAAAGGCTTGAAACGTCAATATGTTTGGATGTGAGTTTTCCAATTCATCCCTTCTGTTATAAGTGAATTATAATGAGAATCAAGAGGATGCCAAGCCTTTGAGGAGCTTGTTGAAAAATTGATTTACCTTTCACTATTATCCCACCTGTTGTATGAAAGGACAGACGTGGAACATAGAGCTGTAAAGTCACCTAAAATGCTTCTTAAATATTTTGAATCTTTGTTTGTATGTGCAGTGGCAACCACTTTAGAAAACAAAGAAAGCCAATAAATTCCATGTCTAACAGCCAACTGGCACCCATTAGGTACTGGCCCGTGCTGGGAGCGATGCACAGCTGCACTGCCATGATATAAGAGACATTGTTCTTGAGGGAGCCAAAACAAACAGGGCAGCGTATTTGCCTCACTGCTCCTTAGCCCTTTGGGGAAGTCCTATGGCCTGAATTCTACAAGAGCTCAGACTGGATGAACACAATGGTCCCTTCTAGCCTACGAATCTATGAATCAACCACACTGCAGTATGTGCTCTGCTCCACACAACTGGCTAGCTTCACATGCTGCTACCACAGGGGGCATGTGAGGCCAATGATTTCTCCTCTTTTCACCCCATCCATATCCTCTTTGGTGACCCTGGGCAACCCCATCCATATCAAAGGTGACCCTGGGCAACCTTCTCCGTGTGCACATCATGTGTACCTTGGAGTTTCCTTCTCCGTGCCTCAGCCGCCCCATCTGTAAAATGGAGCTAATGATGCTTATATTCTTTGTACAATGCTTTGAGATCTATAGATGAAATTGCAATATGAGTGCTGAATGCTATTGAGACCTGAAATGGATCTTATTTACACTTGTAATAATCAGAACTAAATGAACTGAAAGTTAATGGTTTTATACTAGTGTTACAGAGAAGAGAGGCATGTCTTTATTTGTTGTTAGCAAAAAAAACAAACTACCTTCTCTGCATCCCATATTGCTTGGCTGATCTGTACAATGTAATATAGGAATGAAATACAGTATATCTATTAACTGACCTGCAAAAATTAGCACAATCGATCAGGTAGGAAATAATTGACCTTTTAAGCAATTGTTAAGCTCTACTAATCTTATATAGCCTGCATCAGGTCATGACTTTGCTGTAAAGTTGTTTACGCCAGATATTTGAAAGCAAATCTTCTGCAGGGCATGCCAACAAATGACACAGAATATTATTCTGTATGATATAAAGATATTGCTGATAATCCTGGAGTTTTCAGGAAAAGCACTGATTTTTCATCCCTTACTGTGACGTATCCAGTGCCTTACTCTGTTTCCACACCCACACCCATCTGGGTATGGGTGGGTCTGGGAAAGTGAGCTGAATTGAGCCCTGGATGGGCATAAAATATTTTTTCTCCCCTGTCTCTACTACTCCCATTTCAAGAGGAGCCTTTCATTGATCCTCTTAGCAACTATCTGAGGCTTGCTCCTCTAATAGAATCATAGGAATTGCCACAGTGAATCACTCCAGAGGTCCACTAATCCAGTGTCTTGTCTCTGATAGTGGCCAGTACCAGCTGATTCAGAGGAAGGCAGAAGAAACCCTGCAGTAGGCAGTTTTGGAATAACCTGACAGCAGGACATGAGTAATTCCCATTGACTTCATTGCATATCCGAATGGGAAACGGGGTCCCTAGAATTTCATGGAAGGGACCTCAGAGAAGCTGTGCATTATAGCAGCAAAGTTATGTTAGTAGCATGTATGGCAAGATTTTAGCTTTAACTTTGTTGTACCAGGAGAAGCAGCAAAGAGTCCTGTGGCACCTTATAGACTAACAGACGTTTTGGAGCATGAGCTTTTGTGGGTGAATACCCACTTCGTCGGATGCATGTAGTGAAAATCTCCAGGGGTAGGTATATATATGCAAGCAAGAAGCAGGCTAGAGATAACAAGGTTAGTTCAATCAGGGAGGATGAGGCCCTCTTCTAGCAGCTGAGGTGTGAAAACCAAGGGAGGAGAAACTGGTTTTGTAGTTGGCTAGCCATTCACAGTCTTTGTTTAATCCTGAGCTGATGGTGTCAAATTTGCAGATGAACTGGAGCTCAGCAGTTTCTCTTTGAAGTCTGGTCCTGAAGTTTTTTTGCTGCAGGATGGCCACCTTAAGATCTGCTCTGGTGTGGCCAGGGAGGTTGAAGTGTTCTCCTACAGGTTTTTGTATATTGCCATTCCTAATATCTGATTTGTGTCCATTTATCCTTTTCCGATAAGAGACTGTCCAGTTTGGCCGATGTACATAGCAGAGGGGCATTGCTGGCATATGATGGCATATATTACATTGGTGGACGTGCAGGTGAATGAACCGGTGATGGTGCGGCTGATCTGGTTAGGTCCTGTGATGGTGTCGCTGGTGTAGATATGTGGGCAGAGTTGGCATCGAGGTTTGTTGCATGGATTGGTTCCTGAGTTAGAGTTACTATGGTGCAGTGTGCAGTTACTGGTGAGAATATGCTTCAGGTTGGCAGGTTGTCTGTGAGCGAGGACTGGCCTGCCACCCAAGGCCTGTGAAAGTGTGGGATCATTGTCCAGGATGGGTTGTAGATCCCTGATGATGCGTTGGAGGGGTTTTAGCTGGGGACTGTATGTGATGGCCAGTGGAGTCCTGTTGGTTTCTTTCTTGGGTTTGTCTTGCAGCAGGAGGCTTCTGGGTACACATCTGGCCAGGAGAGTAACCACCCAAGTCTCCTCATGATATCACAAGATATGACTGGCAGCACACTAACTCTATTGTACTCAACATACTCAATGGAGTTACTGCGTGGCATGTCATCCTATATTTCTAGGCAGCTAGGAAATTAGCAAGGTAGAGGTGACATGCTGAGATTTTCTGAAAAGAACATTGTATGTTTCTCCTGGCAGAATCAAATGTTATTTGCACAACATTTAATTAAAACCCAGGACCAGTTAATATAAACGCCTAATGATGTAACAGCACTTAATTTGTCGGAAAATACATTTATAGCTTCCTCTTTGGTTAGACAATGTAGGAGAAGAAAAGGTCGACAGGAGGATTTTTTGAGCTATTTCTAAATTCTTGCCATATTAATATAAATAACCATTCACTCTTCTAAAATTGAATGCATCAAAAGCCACGGGCATGAAGGTATGATTACTTTCATGCAAGGTGGTAGCACATTAGTATTCTGAAAGGGGAAAAAAGCCTAACTTAGGCTTGTGGAGCCATGAGATTGATAGCCACCAGGAAAATGGTTTCTTTAATTAATTTTCTTCCAAAATTATCCAGACCATTAAAACTGCTTTAATACTTGCTTGCAGTGAGAATCAGTTCTGACTTATGAAATGCTGCTAAAACGGAGCAGACATGTATGTAGGGGAAAATGCTTAAAAAGAAAGCTAATTAAACCCATTTTAATACCTTTCGTATTAACTAATAGGCATTTTCTCTGCAACCTAAGCTGAAAATATACATCTGGATATATATCTGCAGGTTAACATTTATTCATTCTTTTCCTGATACAGCATTTTAATCTGCTGTGACAGTGTCTAGTAAATGTGCAAGGGGGGAAAAAAGGATGTAAATGCTGATGGACTAGCCTAAAGAAGTGAGAATTTTATGACCAATAACAACATTTGTAGTTACACAAGCTAAGAGAAGGGTAAACAATATCTGGCTGCAGGATACAAGCTTATCACTGTAGGGTAGGAATGATATTATTCAACTAGTTTGATGCACTGTGTCTGCACAGGGTGAATGGGAGCAGTAATCTTCCTCAGAAGCATCATTTACTGGCCATTACCAGAGACAGCAGCACCATACTTAAAACTGCCTAAGTCAGAGAGCTGAGAATTTCTTCCACACAGGGGAATGCTTGGTGGCATAAAACCAGCATAGCCTCCCTGGGCTATGGACCAGGTCAGATAAGGAGTGTGCCAGGGTCAGGAGGACTTAGAGCTGAAGCAGAAATTACTCGGGTGATTCTGGGGTAGCGGAACAGTCCCTAAGGGAGAGTTCCACCCGGCGTAAGGTACAGAGCGGCTGTAATTTGTGCCTGAGCCAATTCAGACCTTGTCTGCCCTATAGGGCCAGGAGAGATGGCAATGTTACTTTGGGGTATGTCTATACTGCAATCAGAACAGCACATAGAGGCATACCCGAGCAAGCTTTGATCGAGCCAGCTCATTAAAACTAGCAGAATAGCACTGGCAGCACAGGCAGCAGCATGGGCTAGCCACTCAAGTAGGGTCTCAGACAGGAATGTACTCGGGTAGTTAGCCCATCCCGCTATCTGTGCCACCATGGCATCACAGCTATTTTTAGCATGCTGGCCTACCTCCGCTGGAAATTACCCCTCCTGATCCAGTGTAGACATGACCCTTTTCTCCCCTCCCTCCTGTGCATCGAGGTAACACTGGATGCAGCCCAGGACTCAAGCCAATATGTTGTGCATGATGTGCCAAAGGGCTAACATATTTTAGTAATTTCTGTGGGCCCGATAGCTCCCTCTGCAGGAAAATCCCATATACGGAGCTGGAAAATCTTTGTGTATCAATTCATGGATTTTCCTTCTAATCATTACTTTGGACAGGCAGAAGGTTTGGTGGGCCAAACACAGATCTCTCCTAATCCCTGCAGATCTTGGCACACTTCCTGATGATAGGGGACATCTGTACAAAGGCCTAATTCCACAGCTTCTTGTTCTTCCTTCTTCCCCCACCTGTGCTCCTGCTGCCTCAGTCCACCTTGGAGGAATTTCATTCAGAAGAGGAGCAACCAGCAGAAGATAAATATGAAAATACTGGCCCAGTCTGCATTATCATTTATATACAAGTCAGACTGTCTTAGGTGCTTTGCTGATAAATATGCTTCCTGCCCTGGAGAGAGGGTGCTCCATGGGTGGGAGTGCTATGCTAGAAAGCAGGAGGCTAGGGTTCAATTCCATCATCCACCCCAGACTCAGTTCCTCAGCAGTAAAATAGATAACTTGCTCCTGCCTCAAACAGCTGTTGTGAGCCTAACTCCATAAAAGTCTGAAGTGCATAGACAGTATGGTATTAGGGGAGAGGGCCTGTATAAATACCTACAGGTAAATAGCCTCATGATTCTCCTATGAATAAGCATTATAATATCAATTTCACAGATGGGTGAATCAAAGCACAGAGGTTAGTGTGACAAGGCCACATACAGTACCTAGGAGTTCTGAATCTCATTTCATAAACCTAACTATTAAGCCACATTTGCTACAATCATCTAATGTAGAGTTCAATCCATTATGCATGTTGGATAACACTCAGGCCTTGACTCTCAACTGCTTTGCACCTTCTTTTGTCACTCTCACTTGTGCAAAGTAGGTGTAAAATAGAAGCATTTTACAATCACATTGTTCAGGTACAAAAGACTCCACAGGTACCATGGCCTTGGAGATATAGGTCCAGTGGATTAATCACTGGTTTTGTTACATGGGTGAACTGGTATTGATTAAAACAAAAACCAATATGAACATGAACTGTAAATTCAGCCTGAAACCAAACATATCTGGAGGTTCCAAAAGTGTAAGTAACTTCATGTGATTATTATTATAGGATTTTCTTGCACCTCAAAATGCAAGACTTTTCCAAAAGTCATTTTCCTGATTCATGCTCAACTTAAAGATCACCCACATGTCCTAATTCTCCCACCTCCATCTGACCGTTACTTCTAAAGTATCACAATCTTCAGCAGTACTGTTAAGAAAAATTGTAAAACCCTGGAAAGATCAGTTAAAATTTCTATGATGCACAGAATCTTGCAAATTACAGAAGGAAAAACCTGTTTGATGATCCACTCCATTTTCCAGACTGTCCAAAACTGTTCCCTTTGGTATAGGTTCTACTTTTGTTCCCAGTCTTGTTTTATATGTCCCAAAGAGAAACTTCCAACACAATCCTTGGGAAACTGTTCTGAAGCCTAAGGCATCTGTGAATTCATCAGATATTTTCTTAACAAGACTTTAAGACAGAAAACAGGATTCTACATAAGAAGAGGGAACATTGAGGTATCTCTGCTTTTGGTAGGAAGTGCAACCCTAGCACAAAGATCTTATTCCAACTAAGACAAAAAACTGTGCAGCACTCTCCTGGACTGAAAGCAGTCATTTGGAACTGTTACTGGCTCTGCTGGATTTAGCCAGGGGGAGCTCTCTACATTCTCTCTAATAAAGCAGAACCAGAACTTTCAAATATATTAAGCTTCAATGATGCTAGACTGTGGATGACCTCTTTTTCAAAAATAACACTACTGTGGATTCGCCTATTTGCTAGTGTCTGAATGCTATAGTTGGCCTAGTTCAAAGACATTACAGAAAATCTCTCCTTCCCTTCCAGAGTCAACTTAGACATTTACTTTGCAACAGGTATTGTGTTACTGAACATTACCGTTTTTGAAATGCAGAGTACAGAGAACTAGCTAAACAATGTGAGTAACGAGAAGTTTGCAACTGGGTAAAGTACAGTGATGCTGATCTTTTGTTCTCCAGTGCAGTTTAGTCTCCAGGTCAGGGTAAAAAGCAAGAATATATATTCAGGAAAGTATAAAGCAACCTGCTTGAATTAGCTTTGCACTCATGAAAAAAATCAGTGGTTCACTGCTGTATCAATTCAAAATTCCATTATTTCATACAATGACAAAATGTTGGCAGTTGGCCAGCTACCTGCCAGGTATAAATCAGAAGCTGTATAATTCAGCCTGAAGTCTTCACAAGGGCCAAAAGGCAAATGCAGAAGAGCACATCTTTATACATTTACTCCTTTAAAGAGGCGGCACTTTCAAACAATTCCATTTACACCATTGAATATATTTTCATTATATGGATCCAGCTTTATTTGGTTTTCTTTTATTAATATGAAGAAATGAATAAAGGAATATATAGACATAGAGGTGTGGAGATATATGGATCTTGATTTATACTCTAATAGGTGAGGGCGGTTGATCACATGGTCAAAGTACAAAACTGAGAGTCAGGATTTCTGGCTCTCTCAAAGACTTCCTGTGTGACAGGGGGCAAGCCAAAATTTTCAAACGTGGCTACTTATTTTGAGTGTCTCAATTTTGGAGTATACAAAGTTGAATGTTCTTAAGATACCGAGACATGCAACAGTGACTAGTACCTAATGATGCATTGAGGAATGGCTGCCACATGGAATCACAGAACCTGACCCAACGAGGTGTTGAGCATCTCTGCGATTTTTGGGCACCGTTCCCTTAATGAGGAGAGGGCAATGATTCACCATGCTCTGTGTCTAAACAGGATTTTGAAAAAAAAAATCTGTATGCACTCAGTAGGACCATATAGACCAGGGATCGGCAACCTTTGGCATGCAGCCCACCAGGGTAAGCCCCCTGGTGGGCAGGGACGGTTTGTTTACCTGCCGCATCTGCAAGTTTGGCTGATCACAGCTCCCACTGGAAGCCAGGAGGAAAAAATGTAGGGGGCGGGGGATGTCTCTGATCAATGAAAAACCAGTGGAGGAAATTAGGACTGGCTGGGCAAGGGGACTGGCAATGAAAACCAGTGGACCAAGGGGAAGGAGATAAGGAGGTGAGGATGGATAGGAAGATAGATCTGATGAGGAACCAGGGTGCAGGTGAAATACTGTGACTGCTCAGGGCAAAGACACTGGGATGGTGACATTGAGATTGGACCAGGACCCTGGGCAGGGGAATGGGACAGGGAGCAAGTGGGAAAGGGGAATATGGGTAGTGGAGGAAGGACTGGAGGATAGGTTGGGGGAGGGAGACAGGCTGAATGAGGAGCTGGGAGGGGAAGAGCTGTTACTGGTTGGGTAAGGAGACTGGGACTGGAAGTGTGTGGGGATTGGAATGAGAAGTCCAGAGGGGTGAGATTAGGACTTGCTGGGCAAGGAGTTTGGAATTGTGATGAGACTCCTGAGCAGTGGAGACTGGGGGTGTCTCGGTGAGGAGAATGGGATTGGGAGTAGGAACCAGGGATAGGGAAAAGACAGGACTTGGATAGGGACAGGGCAGGCAGGTCATGCTTTGATGAAAAGGTGCAGAAGAGTCTGTGCCTATTAAAGTACACTCCTCTCCAGAGCCTGGAATGGAACCCAAGATACCCAACTCTCACCATCCCTCTGCTATCAGCAAATACCTGTAAAACCCACTGTCCAAGTGTCCCATCCCTCTCTAGTGCTGGATTACAAGCTACTACGGCTATCAATTACTCTGCTAGCTCCAGTGGAAGAGGTCTTTGTGGTGGATCAAAAGACTTGTCCAGCATCCAAGCCTGCTGATGACCTATGTGGGTGTCAATATTATGCCACACGATGAAATTTCTGTTTGTTTCAGTTTGTTTTTCAAAAATTCTAGGAAATTACTTTAAAAAAACCAACCGTAAGTTAAAAGAACATTTTTAAGATTGTCTAGTCAAGCACTCAAAAGTTAGGAAATGCCAGAATTACGTTTGGCTGCACAATATTAATGTGGCCCCTTTGCGCTTATGCATTATGATATAGTCCTTAATTACATGATCACATACTATTTTTCCCCAGGATCCCTGCCTCATTCAGTGCACAGAATGGACAGTGCTCACTGAATGAGCAGCTATTGATATTTTGTTTTATCCTCATTGTTCAATGTGTGGCCCATTATTCAAACCCTGCTCTGAAGATAAAATATTAATTTTCTCATGAGCTATTCTATGGAGTACATCGTTAGAGTGTCTGAATGCTTTACAGCTGTTAATGAATTTATTTTCACAACCTCTCTGTGAGATATGGGTGGAGGGGAGAATATTCTCTCCATTTTACAGATGGGTAACTGAGGCAGTGAGAGAGTTAGGTCAAAGGCAGAGGTGAAAGTAAGCCAGTACGGTCCGGTACGGTGTACCGGCAAGAGCCAGTACATTGTGCCGGACTGGACCGGATTCTGCAGCGAAGATTTAAAGGGCTCATGGCTCCAGCCACTGCGGGGAGCCCTGGGCCCTTTAAATTCTCACTGGAGCTCCGGCAGCCGGGCTCAGGATGGGATTTAAAGGGCCTGGTGCTCCAGCCGCTGTGGGGATCCCCGGGCCCCTTAAAGCACCGCCGGAGCTCCGGCAGCCGGGTTCCCACGGTGATTTAAAGGGCCTGGAGCCCCGCAGCAGCTCCCAGCCGCCTCTGCAGCTGGTAGCTCTGGGCTGATTTAAAGGTCCTGGGGCTCCCAGCCACAGCCCGAGGTCCTTTAAATCTTGAAAGGCCCTGCCTCTTACAGTTGAGGCCCCGCCTCTTCTAGTTGAGGCCACGCCCCCGCTCAGGATTCTGGCATACTTTAAGTTACTTTAAGTTACTTTCACCCCTGGTCAAAGATATTCACTTATTTTGGGTGCCCCATCTGAGAGTCTTAACAGCTGATTTTTCAGTGTATTTCGCATTGATGTTGGACATTCAAGCCATCAAGCCTGTGGGGCTGCACAGGAATGGACTAAATGATGAACGATCGCTATGGCCGACTGTCTCGCTAAGCCAGAGATTGGCAACCTTTGGCATTCAGCTCACCAGGGTAAGCACCCTGGTGGGCCGGGCCAGTTTGTATACCTGCCACGTCCACAGGTTCAACCGATTGCGACTCCCACTGCCCGCCGTTCGCATCCTAGGCCAATGGGGGTTGGCGGGAAGCGGCAGCCAGCATATCTCTCGGCCTGCGCTGCTTCCCGCAGCCCCCATTGGCCTGGGACGGCGAACCACAGCCAGTGGGAGTCACGACTGGCCGAACCTGCGGACGCTGCAGGTAAACAAAATGGCCCGGCCTGCCAGGGTGCTTACCCTGGCAAGCCACCTGCCAAAGGTTGCCAATCCCTGGGCTAAGCATTAAAGAAGAAGCATTGTATAGCACTTTATGTTGTGAAACCCAACAGTCATTGACTCCAGGTGCAGCTGTAAATGCTTTGAAATCAGACCCTGGCAGCTCAAGTCAGGCACAGGGGTGGCTCCAGGCACTGGCACGCAGCAAGCGCGTGCCTGGGGCGACAAGCCGGGGATGGGGGAGGAGGGGCAGTGTGCACAATCAGGGAGCCTTCAGCGTCGTTTCTGCAGGAGGTCAGCCAGTCCCGTGGTTTCGGCGGTAATTTGGCAGTAGATATGCTGAATCCGCAGGACCGGCAGATCAGTCGCAGAACCGACGCCGAATCCGCGTGACCAGCAGACCTCCCGCAGAAACGCCACTGAAGGCTCCCTGACTGCCGTGCTTGGGGCGGCAAAAAACATAGAGCCACCCCTGATGAGTAACACATAATTAGTGACCAATGGAAAGTTTGGTTAAAGTGACTTCTCCAGCATCACATAGGGACTATGGCAAAACCAGGGATAGAATCCAGTTCTCCAGGATAGTATTCAACTGCCTTTATAGTTGAGGCCATCCTCTCTCTTCCTATAATCCCCTGCCTCATTGTGGCAGGGCGAAGACTCACCGGCACAGCGCCTCCTGCTGATGGTCCAGGGAATTAGCTCTTTCCAGCCCAGAGTGCCCTCTGCTGGCCCCGTGTCCATCCCAGACCCCAGTGCCCTTTGCTCAGGGGTTCTGCCCCACACAGTAGCCCCTCATTCTGGGTCTCTCTCCCAAGGGAACCCCCAACCCCCTATCCCCACCTTGCCTCACTGGCTACTGCCAGTTTCCATTTAGCCCCCGCTCACGGGGGCAGCCAGCAGTCTGTAAACCACTCATCATCGGCAAGGGGGGTTGGACCAGCTGCCTCTGCCTATTTCTGGGCTGCCCCTCTGCAGCCCTAGTACACTTTTGTGGGCCCTTAACTCAGCCTGCTATGGGCTTTGCTAGGCTGGAGCTGCCCAGCTCCATCTGCCCTTCCCCAGCACTGCTCCGCCCTACGTACCCTTCTCAAGCTTCCCAGGCAGCCAGGTCCTTCTCTCTCTAGGGAGCTAGAGAGAGTGTGTCTCCTTCAGTCTCTGGCCCTCAGCTCTCTTACAGGGCCAGCCAAGGCCATTCTTAGGCATATGCGGCATCTGCAGCTGCATAGGGCACCATGAAATTTGGGGCACCAAATTGCCACAAATTTCATGGTGCTCTAGGCAGCTGCGTGCTGCATAGGGGTCAGCACCAGCCCTGGCGACCAGCCCTATCCCTCGGTCAGCCCCCCTCCCTGCGGGCTGCGCCCACTGCAAGGGGCAGGGCCATCCCTAAGGTGGGTGTGGGGCCTCAGAAAACTCCCTCCGCCCCACCTCATACCCTTCCCCCCTGCTCCGCCCCCGGCCCACCCCCATTCCACCTCTTCCCCCCAGTGCCCCTGCACTCTCCGGCAGCGGTGGGAAGGGGAACAACCCGGCCCCAGCCCGCTCCATTCCGCCAGCTCCCAGCCATGTTGCTCCACTTCCCACCACCAGTGAGTGTGGGGAGGTTGGGGAAAGGATGCCCCCCTCACTCACCTGTGGCAGGAAGCGGAGCAACACGGCCCCAGCCCACTCTGCTTCCCTTGCCCCAGCCCCAGCTGTGTCGCTGGGGGTTGGGGGGCAATTAGGGAAAGATTCCCCTCCATAATCACCGGTGGCAGGAAGCGGAGCAACGCGGCCCCAGCTTGCTCCGCTTCCCTCACCCCGGCCCCAGCCGTGTTGCTCAGGGGAAGAGATTGGGGGAAAGGATCCCCCCTCATCAGCAGCGAGGAGCAGAGCACTACGGCTGGGAGCTGGCGGAGTAGAGTGGCCTGGGGCCAGGCTGCTCTGCTTCTCGCCACCGCCAGTGAGTGCGGGGGGGATCCCTTCCCCCAAATCTCTTCCCCCGAGCAACATGGCTGGGGCCAGGGCGAGGGAAGCAGAACAGGCTGCTCCCAGCCCCCTGCTAATCCCCTGGGCCACTCTGGGCCTGTGGGGCCCCAAAAGTGCCACCCCCCCCCCACAGTTCCTGCTTCCCAGACCCTGGGGAAGGGGGAGGCCTGGGGCCCCACACAGGAGGCCTGGGGCCCCATGGGAGCGGGGGCTGTGTAGAGCACCAAAATAGCTAGGGACGGCCCTAGGGCCAGCTGTGGCCTGTTTGGGGCATGGCCCCACCTATGGCTGCTTCCTCCAATCAGCCTAGCATTTCTCCGCCACAGCCCTCTCCAGGGCTGCTTTAACCCCCTCAGGGTTACAAATCTTCTAACTTCTGCAAAAGATGAGTCTGGAGTCCTGCAAAGAACAGCCTGCTTCACTACACAACTCTGACTCATCCCAGGAGCAGCGCCATCCTGTGCATGGACTGTAACAGGGGTCCTGTGTAGGGCTGTGAATGCGGGGAAAACTTAAAAATAATCAATACTACCAGTCCCACCTATATTATCTCTTTATACATTATATTTTACATTAGATTAGATAGATAGATAGATAGATAGATAGATAGATAGATTTTCTACTGACTTTACCAGTACAAAATTCAGGATACAAAAATTACAATGAGTTAAATACTTGCCTTTGCAGTATATTGAATACATAGCATTCTTTTAACAATGTCTGCTTTTCTCCTGTACCCTGGAGATGACAAAGACTGTCTACCACAAGGATGCAGTAACCTGAGAAGGAGTCACTACAAAGTATGAATTACTATTCATGAAATATTTTTTGCTCCAAAGCATATTTAAAAAAAAATACATTGGTTTTCTGCCCACATGACAGTTTCTAAATTAAATCTATCCCTGAAGGCAGATCTAACTCCTGCCACTCATTGACATTGTGTTCACTTAACAATGTTCATGTAACTATTTTGCTGTTAAAATACATATATATTAGGTTCATAGCAGTCCATATTATAGCACAGAGTCCATGCTGTCTCAGAGATACAAAAACACATTCAGTGATATATGTGCTGTGAACTTGACAAAAGTGACTGAAGGTCAGTCTTTCTTTGGGACACACACAAAAAGAGAAAAGGTACATCTTCATGCCCCAATTTCCTCTTTGGTGAATATCTGGGTGTGTTTATTTCATTTGCATGTCACCAGGTAAATAGGGGATGTTTAAGTTAATTGCAGAAGATCTGAGTCATTAGGTCTCTGGATAATACACAGCAGGGAACAATCCTGCGCTGGCTCCATGAATGGGCTGGATGCTTTAATAGGTCTCATCTGTCTCTAACATACTGTGAATGTGTTTAATGGAAGTTTGGGTTATGGAGACACCTAGGAAGGATGTGAAAACAATCCCTGAAAGGATGGGTCATAGCCCAGGGATGGGGGCTATTAACTCCGCAGCCAGTTCACTCCTGCTGAACAGGCTGGTCAAACTGCAGTGATTTTGAGAGGGGACTGCATGGAATGCATAAACAGGGACCAAAAAAAAAATGCAGTGACAGTAGTCACAGTGGAGATACTGGGGATGTTCTGATGGAAAAGGGTTGGGGCGGTGGAAACTTGCCCCATCCTGTGGTCATGGGGACTGATTGCAATCCATTCCCTTTAAGGAGAAGCAGGGAGGCCTAGGGGGAAGAAGCCTCAATGGGGAATAAGAAAAAGAGGGGCTGAGGTTAAGCCAGAGCCCACAAGGGAAGATAGGAGAAACCCCTAAACAGAAAACAAGAAGCCAGGAAAGGTCAGGGAAAAGGAGAAGTGGGAAAAAAGCCTAAACAAATACCAACAAGCCAAGAAAGTGAGGCCCAGGTGAATACCAGGGCAGAAGAGAAGCCAGAAAAGGGAGTGAAGGATCAGGGGTCATCCACACAAGGACAACCTGAAGAAAGGGCAGGAGATATACCCCAGTTAGCAAGCCCAGACAAGGGAGTGACCCCCCCCAAAGGCCTAACTCCTAAGAGGGATCTGAGACCACTGACATTTGAGGAGTTGGTTGGGAAAGAAACTTATCTGGCTGTACAAGGGGTGGGGTAGATCCTTAGCCAGAGTCACGTTGTCTCTGGTGTGATGGCTTATGGGATGAAATTGAGTTGTGGGGTAAAACCCACCTAAAGAGTGCTTATTCTATGGGCAGACAGTGGGAAACCCTCACAGGTGACCCCAAGAAAGACAGACTAAGGGAACTTCAGGAGTGGTGAGGGATCACCACTTTCATAAGGAATAGAGCTCAGCCAGGGAGAAAACTGAGCCCTACAAGGAAAGGGGGACCCTAGCCAAGCTAGGAAACATGAAGGCAGGAGGTATGTTAACAGCTTTAGATTGGGCTCTGTGAAAGCTACCACCCGGTTCACTTAACCACAGCCAGTGCCCTGGGTGTTCTAAGGTAAAAGGGGGCACTTACACCTGCTGGTGGAAGAACAGCTGTTACTCCTGAGGGCATTCTGCACCAAAAAAATTAAATATTCTGCCCACAATATTTTAAAATTCTGCAAGCTTTACTTGCCAATAAATAAATGCAGTGACTCCAGCATGGCAGTGGGGAGCACAGGCCACTGCCTGTACGAAGGTAGGAGATCACCCTGCAGCCTCTCCAACCTCCATCCCTAGGACACGGATTCAGTGGTGAGGCTGCACCTGACTCTGACAAAGCACAAGGCCTGGCTCTGCCCCAGAAATACCCTGGAGCCCTGCCCCTCTGTGATAGGAGCACCAGGTGTGGAGCAGGCAGGCTCAACCAGGCACGATCCAAGTGTGGAGGGGCTCAATGTGGGGGGATCCAGGTGGGGGCATGAAAGGATTTTGTGTGAAACAATCTAGGTGCAGGCAGTTCAGTCGGGAGTCTAGGTGTGGGGGAATCTGGATGCTCAGAGGTTCGTCATGGGGGTTCCCTGTGCAGGGGCAATGGGACTCTGCAGGGGCTTCCAGGTGAAAGTGGTTGGGGCTCAGCAGAAGGGTCTGGGTTTGGGAGTCTCAGCAGTGGGGTCGGGGTGCTGGGAGAGTGGGGCTTGGTGGGGGTCTAGGTGCAGCTAGTTGGGGGTCAGTACTGTGGGGGTCCAGATGGGGGGCTCAGGGTAGTGCAGGGGGTGTGGCTCATCAGGGTGGGGTTTTAGTGCAGGGAGCTCAGTGGGGGGTGGTCTGGGTGCAGGAGTGGGGTCCGGAGGCAGGGGTGTGGGTGCAAGGGGGATCCAGACGCAGGGGTTGAGGTTCAGTGGGGTGGGGTTTGGGTATGGAGTGCTAGGGGGGTTTCTGTGTGTACAGGATGAGGGTTGGTGGGGGTGTCTGGGTATGGGAGGTCCAGATGCATGGGGGTTGGGTGGATGGGGGAGCCGCTCCCCATGTAGTGACCTCTCCCCCCGCAGCAAAGGAGCAATAGGCCCGGAAGCAGGGGAGGATGCTGAGCTTCCTGGAGCTGGGGGAGGTTTCTGAGAAGTGGGTCTGACACAGCCCCAGCCACTCCTTGCAGGGGAAGAGGAAGTTCCGGCCTCTCCTGCCTCCAGCCCAGCCTGGGTAGGAGCCACTGGCTGGTGTGTCCCCAACCCTGCGGTGATTTACCTCTCCACCAACTGCTCTGGATGCCTGGAACAATGTACTTGCACAGCTAGCGAGTGGTGTGTAACTGCTCTTGCAGCTTCCATTTGCTTCCCTGTCAGAAAGTCATTTTTCTGTGGGGAAGCAAAGAAATCTGCATGTGCGCAGAATTCCCCCAGGAGTAATCTGTTAGATTAGATACATAGTCCCAGAACAAACCACCAAGACTTATTTGAATATGCCAGACTGAAGTATTGATACAAAAAAGTAGTCAGCATAAAGGAGAATACATCCGTAACTTCAAAGGCACTGCCTCGGCTGTACTGATACTGCGTCGTTGCTGGTGTAAATGACTTAAACACTGCAGCAGACGGGAGGGAACTCTCTCCATTTGGAGGTGCAATACACAATAAAAGGTAAGAACCGATAAACTGGTGCTCTTTCGTATCTAAAAGGGAAGCACAGAGATCGAAGCTGATTAATAAAGTCATAGATTATTAAGCCAAAAGGAACCATTGTGATCACCTAGTCTGACCTCCAGTATAACACAGGTCAGAGAACTTCCTTCAATTAATTCCTGTTTGAACTGGTGCACATTTAAAAAAAAAATACAATCTTAATTTGAAAAGTACCAGGGATGGAGAATCCGCCATGATCCTTGATAAATTCTTCCAATGGTTAATGTTGTCAGTCTAAATTTGTCTAGCTTCAATTTCCAGCCATTGGATTCTATTATAACTTTGTCTGGTGTACTGAAATTATCAAATTTACATTCCATATGTAAGTGCTGATAGACTGTGATCAAGTCACCTCGTAACACCCTCTTTGTTAAAATAATTAGATTGAGCTCTTTCAGTCTCTCACAATAAAGCATGCTTTCCAATCCTTCAACCATTCGCTTGGTTCTTCTCCAAACCCTCTCCAATTTACCAACATCCTATAGATACCAGAAGTGGACACAGTATTGCAGCAGTGGTCACACCAGTGCCAAATACAAAGGTAATACAATCACCCTACTCCTACTCAATATTTCCATTCATATATCCAAGGGTTGCATTACTTCTTTGGGCCATAGAATTGCACTGGGATCTCATGTTCTAACTATCTCTCATCATCCCCAAGTCTTTTTCAGAGTGACTGCTTCCCAGTATAGCCTCCCATCCTATAAGTATAGCCAATATTCTTTGTTCCTAAATGTATGCGAGTACATTTGGCCTTATTAAAATGCATATTGTTTGCTTTCACTCATCTTACCAAGTGATCCAGATCTCCGGACATGTCCTTTTCATTATTTATCACCCCCTCAATCTTGGTGTCATCTGCAAACTTTATCAGTAGTTCTTTTACATTTTCTTCCAGGTCATTGATAAAAATGTTAGATTGTGTACAGCCAACAACCAATCCCTATGAGACTCCACTAGTAATGTATGCACTTTTTTTTTTTTAAAGAACTGGAAGGGACCTTGGAAGATCATTGAGTCCAGTCACCTGCTTTCACAGCAGGACCAAGTAGTGTCCCTGACAGGTTTGTGTGCCTGATCCCTAAATGGCCCCCTCAAGGATTGAACTCATAACCATCCTGGGTTTACTAGGCCAATGCTCAAACCACTGAGATATCCCTTCCCAATTTAGAATTACACTTGAGGCCCATCAGTTAGCCAGTTTTCAATCCATTTAATGTGCCATGTTGAATTTGTATAGTTTTAATTTATTAATCAAAACATCATGCAGTACCAAGTCAAATGCCTTGCAAAAGTCTAAGTATATTACATCAACACTATTACCTTTACCAACCAAACTTGCAATCTCTTTAAAAAGTTATCAAGTTAGTTTGACAAGATGAATTTCATCTCCCACATTGATTGGCATTAATTATATTAATTTCCTTCAATCCTTTATTAACTGAGTACCATATCAGCCATTCTATTTTACCTGGGATCGATGTCAGACAGAATTACTTGGGTTGTCTTGTTATCCTTTTAAAATATTGACACATAAGCTTTCTTCCAGTCCTTTGGAACTTACCCATTCTTCCAAGACTTTTTGTAAATCAGCAATGATGATAAAACAAGCTCCTTGGCCATCTCTTTTACAACTCTTGGATGCAAGTTATTTGTACCTGCTGATTTAAAAATGTCTAACTTTAGTAGCTCTTTAACAACCTCCTGAGTTACTGCTGGACTGGAAATTACATCATCATGATATGATATGAATACATCACATGGCATTTTCCCAAATACAAAACAAATGTTTAGTGAATAGTTCTGCCCTTTTTTCATTATTATTGACATTTCTGTGCATTTTTTAATATTATTTGAAAACTGTGAGAGAGCAAAGTGAGTGAGAGGCAGTGAGAGAGCTGCCTGTAGGAGACCTGAAGCCTGGAGCAGGATTGCTAAATAACTAAACCAGAGACACCTCGCACAGGAAAGGTACCTCAAGCAGCTAGTTCCTTACAAGCAATTGCGTGGGGGAAGAGAGATGAAGATGGGGAGGGACTGACTCTGAGAAGCCTCCAGGGAGTTAGTTTGGGTAGTGCAGCTGCAAGCTGGTAAAACAGGCTCTGTGAAGGACCTTTTCCTCTTCCACAGAGTCTGAGGTAAGAGCCATGGAACAGATTTCGGGGTATTCTGTGAATGAGTGGGGAAATTCCTCTTTTGTTTGTGCTTGCTTTTTTTGAAAGTTTGTAAATAAAGAAATCAGACCCCAAGAAAGGCTTTGATTGATGGAAAAAGACTGTGTGGGGTTTGCTTAAGGAGCCCTGAAGAAGGGGTACTGCAGAGGCACCCCAGGCCACCAGGCGGCCACAGGTGGTGGCCACCCAATGGCAAAAACCTGGAAGGAAATTCTATAAGAAAGAAAGAAAGAAAGAAAGAAGTAGAAGAGCCCAAGAGTAATAAACGTTTCTGGAGAGGTCAGGAAAGTAGAAACTGCCATTTTCTTCAGTAGCAGTTTTTTCCTTTCTTAAACATGAGCCCTGCAGCCATATGATAGCATGTGTATACCATACAGGGCCCAGGAGAGAAGCTGATTCAGCAAACCATCTTCTGAGATGATAGACTCATTCCAGCAAAAGAGACTATGAATCTTGTTTTCAGTGGCAATAAAATCTTCTGTTCACCCAAATTCTCCTAGGAGTCAATGAGAAAAAGTGCTAGATTTAACTTAATTGGGGAAACCATCAGTAAATCTGACATCTGCAGTGATGTAGGGTACCTCTCCACCTTAATCCAAGACCTGTATAGAACCACAATAAAGTCTGGATCACCAGAGGGAGTAGAGATAGGAAAAAACTTGATTTAAACATAGATTATGGCATGGAGACATAATGTTTTCAGAACTGGATAGCTAAGTGTAGTAGCTAGCCAGTCTTGCGCTGTTTTATCTGAGAACAGTTACAATTAATGCACACGATATAACATTTTGCATTGTGAATTTGAACCTGATATAACAAGGCTGCTTTATTTGTTTGCCATATTCATACGTCACTGGAATAACCTTTGGCAGGAAAGAACTCTAACTTGCCAGCATACAGACGGCACACTCACACTGCTAAGTAATCTTAGCACATCAGTTCCAAACCTGCACGCTATACCTTCCTTCAAGGCAGTCTCAGGCTAGTGAGTAAAACTGGTATAAATCAAAAGTAATAGACATTTCACAGCACCTAGTACAATCAACATTCAGAATGTTCCCATTTAGAGTGTACACAATGTCTAGGCAAATGTTTAAATCATAGTGAATACACATTTTTGCTAATATAGAATTAATTAATCTTCTTGACTTACTCTGCTAGAAGTATTTGCCTCTGTGACTGGTGGGACAGAAGAAGATAATAAAAAATAATATCTTATTCCAAAAATCCTGCCCCAATAAGATTATACTGGTAGTTCCCAGAAAACCCTTTATTTTCCATATCTTATTTTCTAAATATATTTGGTCTCAAAAAGACCCATGCATCCCGCATGGTGTTTTGAAACAGCGTTGGCAAAGGGGTTATATTGAACCTGCCAGACTTGGACTTTTTTATTTTCCAGCCACATTTTAAGCCAGATCCTCAGCTGGTAATGTAAATCAACATTGTTTCACTGAAGTCAATAGAGCTACACTGATTTATACCAGCTGAAGATCTGGATTTTTGTGTAAATGGGGCATTAATATCAGGGTAAAAAATAAGTATAAAGGAATGACAAAATATATCGTGCTAGCAGGGGAATAGGACTATATGTGAAAGAAAGCATAGAATCAAATGGAGTAAAACTCTGAAATCAATCAAACTGTACCATAGAATCCTATGGATAGAAATTCCATGCTTGAATAATAAGATTATAGCAGTAGAAATATATGACCCACCACCTGACCAGGATGATGGTGATGATTACGAAATGCTCAGAAGCTATAAAAATAGAAAAATCAATAATGGGGGATTTCAACTATCCCCATGTTGACTGGGTATGTATCACCTCAGGACAGGACACAGAAATAAAATTTCTAGACACCACAAATGACTGCTTTGTGGAGCAGCTAGTCCCGGAACTCACAAGGGGCGAGGGAATTCAACAGTGACTATAATGTAATTAAATTTAGCATCCTTGTGGGATGGTGGGGCCTACCACAGCAGCATGTAACTTCAGAAAGAGGTTACACAAAAATGAGGAAGCTAGTTAAATGGAAACAGTCACAAGAATGAAATGCCTGCAAGCTGCATGGAAACTTTTTAAAAACATCATAATAGAAGGTATCAGAGGGGTAGCCGTGTTAGTCTGGATTTGTAAAAGCAACAAAGAATCCTGTGGCACCTTATAGACTAACAGACGTTTTGCAGCATGAGCTTTCGTGGGTGAATACCCACTTCTTCGGATGCAAGAAGAAGTTTGAGTTAAATGTATGCCCCAAATAAAAAAAAATAGTAAGACCAAAAAAAAAAAATACCAACAACAGAGTGAAAGAGGCAGTTAGAGGCAAAAGTCATCCTTTAAAAATTGGGAGTCAAATCCTATGGAGGAAAATAGAAAGGAGCACAAACGCTGACAAGTCAAGTGTAAAAGCATAATTGAGCAGGCCAAAAAAGAATTTGAAGAGAAATTAGCAAAACACACAAAAACTAACAGCAAAAAAATATTGAAGTACACAAGAAGCAGGAGGCCTGCCAAGCAATCAGTGGGGCCATTAGCAGGGCCGGCTCTACCATTTTTGCCGCCCCAAGCAAAAAAAAACAAAAAAAACACTCGGACTGCCACCGACCAAACTGCCGAAGCACAACAAAAAAAAAGCCGCCTGGACTCTGCCACCCCAAGAATGGATGGAATTCCGTCTCTTAGCATGTGTCACCCCAGGCACGTGCTTGCTCCGCTGGTGCCTGGAACCAGCCCTGGCCATTAGACAACTGAGGTGCTAAAGGAGCACTCAAGGAAGACAAGCCATTGCAGAAAAGCTAAATGAATTCTTTGCATCAGTCTTCACTGCAGAGTGTTAGAGGGAGACACACCTGAGCCATTCTATTTAGGTTAAAAATCTGAGGAACTGTCCTAGACTGAGGTGTCAATAAAGGAGGTTTTGGAATAAATTGATAAATAAAACAGTAATAGGTCACCAGGAATAGATGGTATTCACCCAAGAGTCCTGAAGGAACTCATATTTGACATTACAGAACTATTAACTGTGGTATATAACCTATCACAATCCTGACAATTACAGGCCAGTAAACCTAATTTAAGAATCAGGCAAATTGGCTGAAACTATAGTAAAGAACAGAATTACGAGACACAACTTTTGTAATGGAAATCATGCCTCACCAATCTATTAGAATTTCTTGAGGGCATCAACAAATATGTGGACAAGGGTGATCAAGTGTACTTGGACTTTCCGAAAATTCCATTATATATCTATCTGCATCTTTAGTCACATAAATACCTTTACAACGCTGGCCCTTACTCACCTTTGAAAATTTTACTCTTCATCTTTAAATGGTCACTTCATTCATCCCTTAAGGACAAGCCCATACAACCACAGCATTTTGCTTCCTCTCTTTACTGCCATTTAATTGCATTGCCTTCTCATTTTGTTGAAGTAGAATCCAATTGATACCATTACCCTGCACCCTCTCCTGAACCGCAACCCCCTGACCCAGCCCTGAGCCTCCTCCTGCACTCCAAACCCTTTGGCCCCAGCCCAGAGCCCGCTCCTGCACCTTGAACCCCTTATTTCTGTCCCCACCCCAGAGCCCATACCCCCAGTCCAGAGCCCATACCCCCTCCCTCGCCCTACCCCCCTGTCCCAGCCCAGAGCCCCGTCCCATATTCCAAACCCCTCATCCCAAGCCCGGAGCCCCCACTGCACCCCAAACCCCTCATCCCTGTCCCCACCCCAGAACCCACCCCAAGCCGGAGCCCACCCCCTCCCACACCCCTGCCCCATCCCAGAGCTCCCTCCCACACTCCAAACTCCTCAGCCTCATTCTGAAGCCCCCTCCTGCACCCCAAACCCCTCATTCCCAGCTCCACCCCAGAGCCCGCATCCCCAGCCAGAGCCCTCACCCCCTCCTGCACCCCAACCCCCTGTCCCAGCCCGGAGCACTCTCCTGCACCCCAGAGCTCTCACCCCCTCCCAAACCCCACCCCCCTGCCCCAGCCTGGTGAAAATGAGCAAGTCAGTGAGGGTGGGGGATAGCAAGTGATAGAGGGAGGGGGGATGGATTGAGAGGGGGTGGGGCCTCAGAGAAGGGGCAGGGCCTTGGGAAAAGGGCTGGGCAAGGGTGTTCAGTTGTCTGCAGTTAGAAAGTTGGCAACCCTAGGGGAAGGTAACGGTCCTGGCCTGGGAGAGCAGGGAGCCCTGGGCCAGGACTGTGAGGTGGAGTCATTGTCATCCCTAGCTGGGGAGGAGGTCAACAGCTGCTGAATAGCTCCATTGCTGAGCAGGAGCCATTCGGTAGCAGGGAGACCTCCTGCACAGCCGGGGTTTCATCTTCCTCTTTGCAGCCCTGGCCAGGGGTCTCTGCTCTACCCCACCAGGACCTCAGCCCTCCCCACATTTTGTGCCTGCAGGGATCTGGTGTCACCACTCCTTCAGACATGAAGGCAGCCCCGCTCTGCAACGCCGCTGTCATGGCCCCTCTCACTCACTCACTATCCAGAAGTATGTGAGTTGTCCCCAGGCAGGAACTGTTCAGTAGTGGGGTGGCCTCCCCCGCAGCCAGCCGCTCTTCTTTGGCCTTGGGACTCTCTGCTCTGCCAGGCCAGGATGATCACAGCATCTCCCACACTTGTGCCCTGGCATTTGGGCCCTGGGCTGCACATGAAGCCCACTGCAGCCCCGCTGTCAGCACTGCCCGAACCCTATCCCCAACTGTAAAAATAAGTCAATAGAAAACAAGGAAACAATCTTTAAAATAAATATCAATATTAACATTGTTGAAATTAGAAAAGAAATGAATTCTGTGAATACTAAGTACGTGTGTGCTGAGTTCAGTGGTCATTCCTCCCCCCATACAGTTTGAAAATGTGTCCCTACATTTATGAAAGAGTTGAGTGCTTATGAAACTGTGAAGCTGATCACTGATGCACCAGGCTTAAGCTGGGCAAACAATTTGCGCCTCCCATCCACCCCTGTCTGCCAACGCACCTCAATCCAGATTTGCAAAACCCTTGCCAGCCCAGATCTGAGCCTTTTTTCGATAGGAGAGCTAGTTTTGTGATGTATAGCAGCAGATGCTGTGATGTGATTCATTTTCTCTTGGGATGCTGGGATCTGAAATCATTTCTCCAGAGATAAAATATGAATAAAATATCCCCAACCTCTTCCTCCCATCAACACAATTAATTAAAATAAACGTATAGTGATCTGCTGACATGTTACATTGTGAATTCATAATTAATAAGACAACTGCGGTCTAATAAATGACAATCATTTAAATCATTAAGAAAGGATAATGGTGGACTAGTCAAACCTCCCTGTGCACCAGGGATTTACTTAAGTCTGTACTGACAAGGCCTGCAGGCAGTAACTGTAAGGGTCCAATTCATCAGCAGGATAAGAGGGAGATGGGATTTTCCCCCTTTCCCCCGTTCAAATTGTAATGATGAATAAAGGGCATTTACATACATAAAAATATGAAAGCTCATCATTGTGCCAAGGATCATTACCATACCCCCACATTTATAGAAAACTATTACAGAATTTTTAATATTTATAGAAAACTGGCAAATCCTGCATGGAGCGGAGAGCAAAAATTTGATATCTATGATGCGCCGACAAGTAGACATTAGACAAGTAGAAATTAGGTAATTATTATCTATACAACCTTTTTGTGTCTCTGCATTTGAAATGACTTGGGACAAGGGTGTGAGAAGGAAATGGAGCAGCTAGGATATGAGAACAGAGAAAGAAAGAAAGAGAGAAAACCCAAAAGCTTGAAGAGAAAGGAATTGGGAGCTAGGAGGCTGATGATGTTCCTTGAAGCAGAGAGTGTATACGTATAGAGGTGGTGCAGCAGCTGAGCAAAGAAGGGCCAGACAATGGAGGAGGAGCTGGCAGTAGAGAAAGGTTTTCATAAGGTAAAAAGAAGCTGGAGAGGAAGAAAAAAACAGAGCAATTTAGGGTCAAGGATCTAAATATTCCAAAGTTACTAGTGATTTTGGCTGCCTCCGTTTTTTAATGCCTAATTTAGCACACCTGAAATGGGCCTGATTTTCAGAGGGTGGACACTCAATACTTTCTTAAAATCAGGCTCCTCTTGGGCGAAGCACCCAAGAACTAAAGCATCCCAAATCATTAATATTTTTTGAAAATGTAGGCCAGGCTTCTGTATTCTTTTTCTGACTGTTTTTAAACTTTACTGTCTCAATTTTATAGATCAATTAAGTGACTTGTTTAATATCTTATTCCCTCCCTCAAAGGGGGGTTGTGAGGGTTAATTTAATTAATGCTTGTAAAAGGCAGTGAGATCCTTGGATGAAAGATGCTACATAAGTGCAGAGTCACTAGTGGATAATGGGATGGAGAAGATGCCTAGGAAACAATGGAAATATCCAAGAGAATTTACCCTTTATTAAGATTCTCATTATACATTTACATAGAGTAGCATCTGCAATTTTAAACTAGGATAAAATTAAAGCATTCTATTAGTTGTGTGTCAGGCCGTAGCTACCTGCTGAGGTCAAAAGAATCTCTCTCTCTCTCTCTCTCTCTCTCTCTCTCTCTCTCTCTCTCACATACACACACACACAGTGGAACACTTGCAAAATTAGGGGCCCTATGAGGAGTTTAGATCTTCCTCTGATTTGTGGTATTGGTCTCTTTTGGATACAGGACGATGGACCAGATGGTCCATTGGTCTGTTTCACTGTAGCAATACCTATGTTCCTGTGCTTCAAAGCCTAAATAAAGATAATTGCATTTTGCTGCTATGCAGACTAACCGTGACATTTGACTCAGACAATATTTTCCTGGTCGGGGTAAAGGAAATAAGAACACCAATGGTTGCATTTAATTACGACTGTCTGAACACTGAGTATTTTTCTCTGCTCTTTCAAATTTGGTACCAGTTTATCAACCAGTAACTCAATCCTGTTTCCATGGCAAAAATGGAAAGGTCATCTGTAAAGTGGATTGGGTACGTGAGACTTCATTTAGGAAGTCTGAAAACAGCTGCAGATGACACTAATGGAGATTTAGAATAGCTAAGAAAATAGAAAACCAATGTAAAAAAAATTAATTCAGTTGACACGCCACAATCCTTCATTTAACAAAATCAATGTTGAGTTCATTACCTTTTATGAAACCTTAGTTTCTCTCGCACTTCAAAAATTATGTGCAAAATGTACCCTCAATTAGCAATGTGGAATCCTTCATGTTTCCTATGTAATGGTTTTATTTTTCTTAAATGAAGCCTTTGCACCTTTATTCTGCATGGTAAATGCAAAATGAATGCTTTTCTTTCTTTGAAAGTAAATTCTGGGGGCATGCGAGCAATAGACATGCAGTGAAGAGGTGTCAGTTGTTAATTTGTTACCTGTGATAGTACTGCCAACCCAAACATGCACACAAGTGCACAAGTCACTCAGGATATAAAAATCAAACTTGTCAGCATGCCCCAGTTCCTAAAATTATAGTCCACATAACAATTAAGTCATAGCTAACAATTATGTGGCATCTTTCATCTTTACATTCCCAAAATGCTTGGAAATAAGGACCTAATCTTGAAGTCCTTTCTCATTCCTGATTCAGGCAAGGCTCTCAGCGAGCTCAATGGGGGTTTCACCCAAATGAGGATTTGAGGACTGTGCCAATTTTAAAGGGATGAATGGATGGATAGGTGGAATGTTATCATTTCCCAACACAAGAAGGAAGAGAAGATAGAAGGAGGACGGGGAGGCGTAGTCACATATTGGGGTTGCCTGTGAATCTGCATTTGTGTGACTAATGAGGCACGATGATAGTGCATACCTCCTAAAACTGCAGTTGTGTTACAAACTAATTGAAACAATGGAGTACCCACTAGAGGTGGGGTGTGTGTGTGGGGGGGGGAATAATACACCATCTCTGTACTGCTCTGTGGGTTACTGTAAAGAAGAATGAGGAAGGAAGCACATTCCCTTTCCTTTTCCTGGCCTGGTGAAGCAGCACTCTCTTATTGCTCTCCCCTCCAACTTGGGTGGTGCAGTAAGAGTTCCCTGCTTTAGTGTACTTAAACCATGTACACTGTGTTCCAGCAAGGCAGCTATATGTTGGACTGTGCAGATGCAGTCAGTCTTTTCTAGGACTGCAAGTGCTTTGAGGGGACTAACTGCAGAGACTGTAATCTCTTTGGGGCAGTGTAGCAGGGAGAAACCCTGCTCCTGCTGTGAGGGGTTTAAAAGTGGCCTGGCAGGGCTGGAGAGCGGCTGATCTCAAGGCTGGGCTGATTGAGAAAGTGGCTGCAGGTGAAGCCATGCCCCAAACTGAGCCACAGCTGGCCCCTATAAAAGGCCAGGGAAGCCAGAAACACAGTCTTCCTCTGCCTGAAGAGGAAGAAGGGTCTGGCTGCAGGGGCTATAGGCAAGGTACCTAGGGTGAAGCAGGGCTGGGGAAAGGCTGGGGAGCTCCAGCCTAGAAAGCCCCAGGCTGCGGCCTAGCGAAGGGCCAACTGGTACTGGGGGTTGCAGAGGGCAGCCCAGGGGTAGGCCAAGGCAGCAGGTCCAAACCCCTTTGCCTGTGATGAATAGGCTGATACTGCAGTCTGCCCCAGGACGTGGGGCTAGACAATGACTGGCAGTAGCCATATACTGAGGCAAGGTGGGGATAGAGGGTGGGGGTTCCCTGAGAAGGGGAGACCCTAAGAGAAAGGGGTTACTGCCAGGGGCAGTACCCCATGTAAAAGGGCACCGGGTCCAGGGAAGGACATGGGGGCCAGAGGACAGGCGGATCACTGGCCTGCAGAGGGCGCTCCAACGCTGGAATAGAGCTAATTCTCGGAGTCACCAGCAGGAGGCGCCGCAGGGGTGAGTCCTAACCCGTTACAGGCAGGGACTGTCTTAACAGTTACAGTCAATGGGATCTGGATCAATGACTAGGCCTTCTAAGTGCTACCACAATACATCTAATAAAGAATAAGAATCATCCAGCTGCTGCCATGTTTGTGTTGATTGACTCACATTCTGCCTCTCTTTCTATACCCAGCCTTGGGAAATGGATCTATCTGAGACTTACAATTTCTCACGCAAAGATATTTCCATTTTCCTGGGCCCAGAGAAAGAGAGATGTTCTGAGGTGAACACTTCTGCAAAGAAGACACATTTCCTACCAGTAAATCTAAATTAGTTTGTATTTTGCTCCTCTGTTGTGGAAAACCTCTCTAATGTACTGAGTATTGATTCTGAGGTGTACACCCTACTCTGCTGGCTTTCATGGCCCCAGTAGTGTTATGAGACTGGTGCAGAGTCTGGCAGAGCTCTTTAAATAGTTCATCAGGACTTAAAAAATGCAGAGTTCCTGGATGATCCAGATAGCTACTTACATAAGAGTCTGAATAACCAATTTATCACTGTTCTAAACATGCAGAAAACACTTACATGCCATTGAATAAACAAATATGAGTGAACTTATCTTTGCAAGCATGTTAGTGAGACCTTTCGTGAAACAAGTCAAATACACGTTAGCAGGTACACTCTGAATGCTTAATCTCTCTATCAAAAACCAAAGTGTCTAATTAGCAGGAGGTTAAGAAGTGAAGTGGAGAGGGTAAAACAAACACAGCGTGAGATCCTTCACAAAATATATTTGAAAACAAACAAGAGAAAAATCAATGGGATATCTGTTCAGCCTACCTGTTTAAATAGTACTTTTAATAATGCACTGAATTGTGTTTGCATCTTAAAAAGGCATTTATTGTAAATTAATTGAATTTCATGCAACTGTCACAAGGGCACTTATTGAGAAGTAACAGGTAAATCTGTATAATATACTGCATTTGTGTCTGTCTTCGAACAATATGTACCGTATGTGTACATTGCATTCTGTGGATGGGATACATAATGTCTGCTCATGGGTGCATGGTCAAGTCACCATATATATTGGCTAAACACAGCTATACATCACACACTTAGTAAGGTGATGTGATCCAGAGAATAGAGCATCAGAAGAGGATTATGAGACCTGGGTTTAACAGCCCTAGCATTGACTTTTTCTGTGACCATGGGCAATTTGTCACCTCTTGGTTCCTCAGTTTCTCCACCTGTAAAATGGGGATAATTAAGAGCACTATTTAAGTGTTTGATGTTACATTATAAGATACAACATTGACATCCTTCTGGTAACTACACGCTATGGAAGAAAAGTCCTAATACTAGTACATAAAAGTATGTTACTGTTTGGAATGTGCACATTTGTGGGTTGACTGACTAAATAAAGATTCTGGTTTATAATCAGTGCATTCTTATTTATAGTTATAAAAATAAAAAATAATGTATAAATGCTCCCAAACTCCCTCTCCTGGATTGTTCAAAGTACTGTATATTTTAAAAATACTATTAAAATACCCTCGTTAATATTCAAACAAATTAAAACTAATTGGCGATGGAAGGGAAAAGGGTCCAGTACAAAAGTGAGGAATTAAAAGAGGGAGATGTAGAAGGAAATAGTCACAGGACCAAGAGAAGTGGTACTAAAAATATCTTTAAGATACAAAAGTCTTGAGGTGTCTTTGTTTGGTGGGGTGTGGGGGGGAAATGACTTGAGATGATTGCCAAGGATGGGGAAAGAATTCTACACCTGAGGGTGCTTCACAGCAGAGTGATGATGACTAACAATCTAAAGCAAGATGAAGAGATCCCTGAAAGGAGAGAGCAATCTGTCCTCCAACACTGTCAGGACAAGGCTCAATGCAACAGTCTCAAATATAGCTGCTTTTTAACTACTCATTCCAGAGATGGGATGAACACAATACCCAGTTGTAGGTACTTTTGACTATTGGGGTGGTCTCTTCAGCGGGCCATAGGTCTACAGTATATAACCCATACTTTCCAAGCTATTACTAGTCAGCACTGTGAATATCCATTTTGAATAATGGACAATAACATCTGAGATTTAGTATTTTTGTCCTATATTTAGAATAGGAATTAAGTGGGTTATCTCAGATATCACCATGTGGTTACTCAGGTTTAAGGTTGAATTTTTAATGGCACCCACTGCACCTCCAGGATGACATTAGACTCCAAAAGTCTGGCCTTATTCTCAACACCTCCGGGTTTTTTTAGAGGTGATGCTCCAACTGGTGGTGTAAAGAGATGATAAGCCTGGCTGCACAGTAGTTCAATGTCCACTCCGCTATTAATTGATTTGTCTTCCACTAGGAGAGAATGTTAGGCCATTTAATGAGTATATAACAAGTTAGATGTATCAAGGCAGATGTCAATTAACATATTTAGAGTGCAGCAGCACATTATCTTAGCTAACTGATATCTAATTAAATTGCTGAGGTTAGTCGTTAAGTAATAGCAGAACTACCTTTACTTTCATTGCTCTATAATTTGGAGTTAATTACATAACAGCTAGGTTTGCCACCTACTCCTACTGTGAACTCTCACTTACTGTTTCTCCTAGCAACCAATTTGTATTTAATAATGTAACAAACTTGACTTATTAGGCCCAAGTGAAAGGGCTATATTTGATACATGCAGTAGCAGGTAATAACAACAGTTCCTGATTATATTAGTCAGCTTGGTACAAGAGAGACTTGAGTCATAGAGTCTCACACAGTAGAGAAAGAAAATACATTATTTCATCTAGTCTATATACTTACTATCGCATCATTTACCCGAAGGTACATTTTGTAGGTTTTTTCATCCAGCCTAATTTTAAACATCTCCAGTGATGAGACTTCTACTGTTTTCCTTGGAAGGCTACTGCACAGACTAGTAGATCTCACTAATAGGAAGCTTATTCCTAGTTGCTCTTCCTTGAACTAACCCAAGGAATTCTCTATCCTTCATATTAATAACCTTTAAGTATTGGAAGACAGTAACGTTCACCATTCTCTTTTATAACCAGGTTACCCTCTGCTTTCTCATCCTCCCACATGCATACATATTGTACATCTTTTTAAGAAAGACAAAGTGATTCATGTAGTGTTTGAAGATCATGAGGTAGCCGCCATAACAGAATCTGAATTGGAACTAAACTCTACTCACTTGGCTTGGTATGTCCCAATGGGACCATAATTTAAAGATATAAGCTCAGATGATGGGAAAAGTACTTATAATAAATAGTGCACCTTTTTCAATGTTATTCCAAGTAAATTATATTAAAATAAAAGGAAAGGAAAGGGAAATTAAACAAGAAAGGCTGGGATACAGGACTAATTCTCCCACATGGTGGAAGTGCTGAAAGACTGCTCCTCTCCCAGGATATCTCATTAGAATAGACATGCATTTCTACTTTGAAAAGCAACTGTGCAAAAACAATACCTTCTAACTTGGCTTCCCGTTTGCATTCCAAGATATACCGGCTGACTTCAGTGACAAAAGCCTTTACTACTTTTTATTCCGGTTTGCCTCGAAGACTCACCACAGCTAACAGACAGTGAGCTAGATTCTCTTATGGCTCACATATCATTAGCAGAATTGTTAATTAATTTCCCAATGCAGCCTTAAATTATGCTTAGTTACAGCCTGTTTAGAGACACATGTTAACTTGGATAACATTTGAGGATGACAGATCAAGGGCAGGGTTTGTCTGTCAGGGTCTCTATTACTGATCATGATGTGCAAGGCAGTAATAAAACAGCTCAAATTTCAGATCACCAGTTCAGTGTGCAGGAATGAAATTAAAACAAAACAAAACAATGACTTGTAACTAAGAGTATTTAAGCTGACAGATAATAAACCTGAAATACAGTAAATGTAGCCCCATTTATAACAAGTTGCTTTTCAGAGTAGAATGGCACTTTAAAAGACAGGCTCTTTAACCTGATGAAGGGCTTCCATGGTGGAAATGGCTGGGTGAGAAACCGGATTTAAGATTTAAGTGGCAATCATGAGATCAAAGCCAAAACTAATACAAAATTATTTCCTTTTATAACCACAGTCCGTATGCAATGAGTTTGTTGGGCTATCTCAAGTGCACATTGGTCCACATCACAGAACCATCAGCCATGCCTAAAATAAACAGCTTCCTTACAAACTGTGCAAGCTGGTTCATAATCACACACGTCATTATTCACATTGCAAATACTCAGAACAAGCTATTGAAACTGATTGATAATTTGCTCTAAAACTGTAGTCAATTGGTGGCTAGTGACCCAGGCACAGCATTTTATTGTTTCTGTTACGTTGCTCTGAAACATGCTGAAATAAAAGAAGAAAAAAACTACGTAAAAAAGAGACAATAAACTTGAAACACAGTAAACATACATACTTAATCATTCTAATTTCTTGCAGAAACTGTTGAAAAATTCAACAAATGGTTTAAGTTTTATATTTTGCTTTCTGTTGTTGTAGTAATTGTTGTTTCTGATGTTGTTGTTTTGTGGGTTTTGGTATTTTGGTTATTTTTTTCCCTCCAGGATAAAAACAACCCAAATATCTATTATAACAGGTGGCCCTTTATAGCAAAAGCACAAAAACAGAAGCAACAGCAGCAGCTGTGAAGGAGAGTATCACAATCAGGAATATTAAGATGAAGCATCATTTGTTTTTATAAAGAGATGTTTATTTTGTGAAAATGGGTACAATTAATAGCAAATCTGCTAGAGGGTTCATAGTACCAGTAATTAATGTAGCATTAATTTCAATGGGTTTTTTAAAATGTATTAAATTTGCAAAGCTACAGAGCTTCTAAATTGCTATAAAAAATAAACCAGTTCTGTTTAATAAATCAGCAGCAACAGACATATTTTGGTATAACATGAATGTTTCAGGTACTTCAGCTAAAGCCTGATTTTAATAATAATAATGGGACAAAGTGCTTTGTGCTCCTAATTGAATAGTTTAGGCACTTAGAATGTTGATCATAGGGAGTGAGTGGTAATTATTTAAGTTAAAAACAGCTGTGAACTGACATTATTAATGTTCATCTACCTTAATTTATGCTCATGGCAATATGGCTGTTTTGAGCAAAATTTAAATTAAAGAAAACTAGATTTAAATATGAAAGTAAAGATCATTGCATAAAAACTATACTGCAGTGAGCTATAAACAACATGTCCTCATTGGAATAGTTGGAGCTTTAAAAGTTTAACTCTACAGCTCTCGGGCAGCAAGAGAGATTGTAACTTGTGGCCATCATTTAATTCTTCATTTTATTTTCACAATAATTAATACTTTGTCCTTCTATACTGCATCCATCTGATAGTCTCAATGCTCTTTACAAATATTGATGACTAAATCATCACACAGCTGTGAAGTACAGGAGGTATGATTACTCCCCATGCTACCGATGAGAAAACTGAGGCACAAAATGGTAAATTACAAATCAGGTACAGAGTCTGAAAATGACTATACTGGTAAGTGGTTGCAAGAGGCAAAGTATTATAACTTGCATTGATTTGGCATTCAGAGGGTGTGCAAAACAAGTGTATCTCACATCAATTTGGTATTCTGTGGGAATCAAAATCAGACTCTAGCAGAAGCAAAAGTAATTCTCAGGGAGTTATACTTGCATATACCAGAGCTGAACTTGATGGCTGCAAATGGTGTAGCATAAATTAAAGTATATAGGTGGTGGAGGATCCTTCTTTTATGCCGTGAGTTTTCTGCTACAAGTCCCAAAGCTCCTTCTGCTGCCATCTTGCATGTTAGTTACATTCATATGAAACTCCTATAAAATACCAACTTGGTGCAGGTTTCACTACTTTGCCCCGTATGCTAGTTTTCTGACCAACTTTACACCCATCTTTAGATCACCAAGTTATTTAGCCCAGAGATTTTCACTTTGTCCAGTCTGCATTTGGCAAGATTTGATCCTGTCAGGTTAATTCAATGTCAGACCCAGCAATGGAACTCCTGTCTGCTGACTGTCAGGCCTATGTCCAGCCCACTGGGTGCTGCTGCCTCCTTAATACACTGGGGAGGGATAGCTCAGTGGTTTGCACATTGGCCTGCTAAACCCAGAGTTGTGAGCTCAACCCTTGAGGGGGGCCATTTAGGGATCTGGGGCAAAAACATGTCTGGGGCTTGGTCCTGCTTTGAATAGGGGGCTGGACTAGATGACCTCCTGAGGTCCCTTCCAACCCTATGATTTTATGAATACATTTTTCCAAGTTTCCCTATGTAGGCATCAGGGCACTGAGTCACTGCAAGTGTGGGCATGGACAGAGCAGACAATCAGAAGTTTAAGTTGCATTGAGTCTAATTTGGTAGAATTGTTTTGGCATTATAAATTAACTCCTCCTAAAGAGCATCCCTTGTGCAAACCCCTACAGCCTGAGAAAGATTTTCTGATGAACAGCCTTAATAACTCGCACTAGCTGCTTTCATGTTCTCAGGGAAGCAGCAGACATAGATGATGATGCTTTTTTCTCAGCAAGACATTTTTATCATGGAAAAGCTGTTTTAAAAAATGTCTTAAAGGTGATCGGAGCTTCTGATTCAGAAAGCACAGGAATGTAAGCCAGAGGAATTCCTTTCACATCTGACACAAATTACATTTTTTGTTCTGGATTGTTTTGGGTTTTTTTAATTTTGTGGGGAGGAGAGTAATCATTTATGAAATTTCATTGTAACGTGCATGAATTCAAATAAAGAACCAGATATCCAATTACATAACTGCTACCAAGAACCAAGCTAGCTCAGAAATAATTCAGATAGCCAGCACATAGTGATATGAATGGTTTCCTGGTTCCTCTATTTTGCATCTGTAAAAATTTGTAGACCTCTTATCTGAGCTTTCAGTCATATCAGCAAGAACCTCTGTGTTTGGCATACTGATGCTAAGAAATGCAACGTAGCCCCAGGAGCAGATTTACCATGAAACAAACTGTGCAGCGACACAGGGCCCCCAACAACAGGGGGCCCCCCAAAATGCAGGACAAATATCTGACAACCTGCCCACAAGTCCCAGCTGGTGGCGCAGCAAGGCTCAGGTAGGCAGGCTGCCTGCATGCCATGGCTGGTGGCCTCATGCCGCTCCTGGAAGTGGCTGGCTGCTGGCACGTCTCTGCGTGTCCCTGGTGTGGGAGGGAAGCAGCTCCGCGTGCTGCCCCCACCCTGGGCAGCGCACAGAGACCCATTGGCCCCCTCTCCCCAAGGGACGCACAGAGACGTGCCAGCAGCAGGACTAAAGCAGCTCCCTGCACGCTCTGCCTCCCTCCCTCCACGCCGCTTCGCTCCGCATGTTCCTGCAACCCCTGGGGACAGGGGGTGTCTCCGCACACTGCCCCCACCCCGAGCTCCGACTCCACAGCTTCCATTGGCTGGGAACTGCAGCCAAGGGGTGCTGCTGGGGTGGCACCTGCGGGCAGCAGCGCGCGGAGACCTCCCTGTCTCCCCCCACCTAGGAGCCACTGCCAGAGGGGTGTGCGTGTGCCAGTCACTTTGGGAGCCACGCCGCCCGAGGTAAGTGCCACCCCCCTACCCCATCCTGCACCCCAAGCCCCTGTGCCAGCCCAAAGCCTGCACCCCACACCCAAACTTCCTCCCAGAGCCCACACCCCTCAACCCCTCCCACACCCGAACCCCCTGCCCCAATCAAGGTACCTCACTTTATTTTTATTTACTTCCCATTACTTATAATACAGGAGGATGAAGAAAAAACAAATGACAAACAGGGGGGAGATAAGAGAGAATGTTCTTTTTCTTGGCTGGGTCCCAAGATGGGGAGGCTGAAAATGACGCTGCACATAGGACTCCACTAACTCTAAATCCACCACTGTCCACCCCAGATTTTGATAGTGGAATAGTTTGGAGTCTTTTGGTTTTGGTTTTTGTTGTTGTCAGCATGGGAGCAGGGAAAGTTGTTCAGTACAATTAAATGAGAGAAAATCCCATTGAAAATATGACTGCATGATTATTAAATTATACATATTTTTTCTGTGTGGTGGATCCTTCATTTAATTTGACTGTATCCTTTCCCATCTTTGTACCACTCTCATTCTATAATATGAGGCACTATAAAATTCATGTTGCAAATTAAATGGCATGTAGTATAGAGCCTGAAATATATTAGTAATGGCAAAAATCACAAAAATCTTTTGAAATTTAATTTCCTTGTTCTCAAGGTGACATCACAGTGAAATAACAGCATTTAACAAAATGTACTAAATGTTTTCCGCTCTCTGGTTGTTTGTGATTAATATTAATCACAAATAAGTCTATTAATATGATTACTTATTATTGTTTAGGCCATACTATTTATCATTAATTAATTATTAATTATTATTATTATTATTATTTAAGACTTTGTCTTGCTATGAAATCTATCTGGGTAGATCCACATACCTTCATGTGATTCATTGCAGGACTGGGCCTTACCATTTATTTTCAGAGAGAAACAATATACTAGGCTATTTACCGACACATTCCCAGCCCTGAAAAATGCACAGTCCACATAGACAAATTACAAATACTGGGTGATGATTGAAAGAACTGGAATGAAGTGTAAATGAGCAACAGGCTATGGCATATGCAGAAGTTCTTTTACAAATAAGTGGCCTGATTTTCAAAAGCAGGAGCCCAGAGTAGCCCCCACTGAGTTCCTGAAAATATATACTGAATGTACAAGTATAGTCAAGTGACAGATCAGTCAGCGTGTATCATTTCATGTGGGTGGGTGGGGGCTGGAATGTAGGGTGGATCTGGGAAAATCCACTCCAGAAAACTATTTGAAAATACTTATCATTTGGTGCAGTTTGGTTCATTCCAAAAGCAATCCATTGCTCTTCAGATGTGTTTTATAAGCCCCAAGAATAGCTCATCTCTGGCAGGGATGATTTAGCAGTATGCAGAAAAGGGGTGCATTTAATTAAAGGCAAAGAAATCACCCAAATCTCTCTTCTGTTTGATGGCAGAATTTTAACAAGGGGCTTTCAGGGGCCCAAAAGAGACCCGACCATACTATTTCTTTATGTGCATTTCACATTATGCTGTGCTATGGACAGTTCCTCTCCATGGAACAATACTACTAGTATATAACATGACAGTGGGGTGCCCACACATGTACACAAAAGGCTGTTCTTTGAGATTTGATACTCACTGCCTAATAAGAGATTTGACAGGTTTTAAGAGATATAAGTGGATTCATTCAAGTTCCCTGCATACACTCCAAATCTGCATTTAATTCAATAGGTCATAACAGCAGTAGTTATTAGTTTGCTCGTATATTCTGGGGAATACTAATAAGCAGAAAAATAACCTGCTGGGAATTGTATGGAATGATCTGCATCATTTGTTATCTTAAATTGAAGGAGGAAAAGAAATGTGTATGTTAGAATAATGCAGGATAATAAAAAATATACAGAAAGACTATGAAGGGAATTTTTCATGAGGGTTTTTCCAGTGTATAAATAAATCAATAAGCTACAATAGCTCATGCATTAGTTTGCTAGTGGTGCACATATATAAGTATTTGTTTCTACTATATTGTCCTTTACTGTATAGTCTATTTATGTAGTAAATAGGTGGTTGATTAGAGACAGATACTTAAATATCCCAACTCTTGAACTGAGGCCTTTGAGTTCCCAGAAAGACATTGCATCCTGACCTCCACCCACTGTCTGCTGAAACCTGGTGGGCTAACAGGTTAGTAGGACTATAGCCTCAGCCAAGGCACCACCCACAGGAGCCCTGATTGGAGGATTGTCCAGCTCCGACTGGTTCAGCCATGCTATTTAAGCCAGAAGGAGGCATCAAGAAGTCAGCTGAGCAACTAGGTGATTTCCTGTTGTGGCTGTATTGGACCTTGCTTGTGCCTGCCTCCTGCACCCATCCCTGTTCCTGACTCCTGCTTGGTTCCTCCCTCACACCTGCCTTCACTCCTGTTCCCACAGTGCTCCATGCTTGATCCTTGTTTCCCCTCCATTTCCTGCCTTTACACCTCTCTTCCAACCCTGCCCTCTGATTTCTGACTTTGACTCTGGCTTGACCATTGGTTCTTGCGTTTGGTATCTGACCTCATCTCAAACCCTCAGCTTTGATTCCTGGCTCTGGTGATCAGCAGTTGACTCTGGTGCTGACCCAACATGGATGCCTGTTCCACCCACTAGACCTGACTCCTGCTCTGACTACTAGGCCAGACCACCTACATGCCAGTCTGTAACAATAGACAGCAACCCAACATCGCCAGAGAAGTGCAACCTCAGCACACTCATACTCACTCTTACAAGGCTCCCCAGTTATTTAGTTATCATGGATTTTATTCCACCTCTCTTCTAGCATGCAAACTTTTCTTCACACATGTCAAGCTGCCACTGTTGCTTTTTTGAGTTGTAAAGCAGACTTTTTGTGTGTACATGTGGACTTAAACACTCAGACCCTGATTCTGCTAAGAGCACTGTATGGATAGACACCTGAATCCATGTAGAGTTCAAATCACTGGGTCCAGAAGGTCTTCCCATGCCAAGCTAATTGCGGGATTGGAGGCCATAAGATGTATCTATAACACCTTCTTGGGTTATTTCTTGTGTATGAAGTGGGCTTAGCAGCTTCCCTGTTAATGGTGCGTTCCTCATCTCAAAGTAGCCTCTGAAGTCGTCTTGTAAAAGAGGATCAATACTACACAGAGTGGAAAGCTTTTATGAAATGGCTAAAATTCAGATATATTTGGCTTCTCAGTTGGAAATTACTTCTTTCAGCTAGAAAGTGTTTCTGGCTAATGGCCTAATAAATGGATAAAGGAGATTCAACAGTATGGAAGCAACTTGATTTCTTGGTGATGACACTTTGATTCTATACCTGGGATTGAGTCTATCAACATTTCTTATCCACAATGGGTGTTTAATAATTTCACTATAACTTGATAATAATGGGAAGGAAGGAAGTTCTTGTGGATATTTATGCACTGTCCTGGCAGATAGGAGATTGGCCCTAATGTGCCCCTGAGAGCACCATGTGCTCTCTTTCATAACAGTGTTTCACAGGACACATGCAGATTCTGCAGCATCCTTTCTAGCATCTACCAGGACACTGATTGGCCAGTCAATGCAATAACTCCCAGTCCCCAAGGCTAGTAGGCATAGATGCATGGACCAGTGAAAAGTTGCCTCATTCCCCTCCAACACCAGCTCCACTGCCATCAAGGCCCATGATTCAGGCCATAATCCAAATGGAACCCATTTTGACATCCATCCATCCATCCTCCATTAAATGACTTCTCTTTCCCAGTGCTATTCCTTAATCGACAGCTAGCTTTCTGCCATGAAACCTGACTCCCGTATTGCCATATCATCCAGCACTATCACCTCAGAACCGCACTGTCTGTAGAAAAGGAAGTGTGTTGTATTACCCTCCTTGTCATGTCATCAAGAAAATCTTGAAAAAGCAGATTTTCCTTTGCCAGTGGTGTTCCTTAGAGTGACTAGCATGCCCCAGTAGATAAGCCCCAGGGATAGTATAGGTGGAGTGCGCCACCTTACTCAGGTCATCTCTAAGTCCATCACATAGCTGTGTGATGTCTCCTGTAAGTCTCCTGCTCTCCCTGGCAGTTGACCAGGATGAGGGCAGTCTAGCCTAGTGGCTGGAGTGGGCAGCAAGCCCAGGACTGAGGTCAGAGCCATAGTCAGTTGTCAGGAGCCAAAGCGACAAGTACAACCCAGAGGCAGAAACTGGATACCAGAGTCAAGGGTCAAGATGGAGTCTGTAGTTAGGAGCCAGAGTCAAAGGCTAAACCAGAGGTCAGGAACCGGAACAAGCAGGCAAGGAGCAGTTTAAGGCAGGGGAAGGCTGGGTGTAAGGCAGGAGCAGCAGAAACAAGGTAGCACAGGAACAGGCATAGTGGTGGGCATGAATGCTGAGAAGCCAGTGGGTTGCTGCTGCTGCTGGCTTAAGAGCCAGCCTGCTGGCCTCTGCAGCCAATCAGGTTGTGTGGCTGATCAGGCAGCCTGCTGCAGGCCAGCTATACTAATTAGGCTGCCTGGAGACTAGCGCTGCTGCAGGCCCTGACTCCTGACACTCCTTCCAAGCCTACCCTTAGCAAGTGCTTTTTCTGCGTCTCCCTCTACCAGACTCACTTTATCTCCTTCTGTCTCTCTCTCTCTCACCAAACTCTTCTGAGGGGAGTTTTTGGCAGTTGAGAGTAGTGTTTCCAGTAGTGTGGTGTCCAGAGCAATTAATGAATATCTAGTATGTTGGTGGCTTAAACTGCATCTCCTGAGCTACCCACATTCCACCATGACGACATCAGAAGTGCTTACTTGACCATGAAGGACCTCTGAGAACTACTGCAAATCTTCATTGAGCAGTCAGCCTCTGAAAGCTTGGCCAGGACCCAATTTTTGGGGACCCTGATCCAAAACCCATTGAAGTCAATAGAAAGACTCCAACTGACTTCAGGAAGCTTTAGATCAGGCCCTGGCTACACTCAGCTAACAGAGCATTCAGGAGACTTGGGTGTGAATAAGGAATTGTTCTGAAAATCCACTGAGCCCCTAAATATGCCCAAAGCCCCCATCTAAATCAAGCACCCAGCCCACTCAGGCTTTTTTTGAAAATGCTGTTTCTATCGCCATCTCTCTCTCTTTCTCACTCACACACACACACACACTTTTTGGGGCTGGGGTAAGTGAAATAAGGGTTTTTTCTAATCAATGATATTCATATCATCTTTAATAGAGGCAAATCCTCCACTTCTTCAAAGGGAGTATTTTCTCATTAGTTCATTTTTCTCATACACCCATGCTAAACCTCTTCTCTTATGAAGATTAGTCCATTATTGTGCAAGAATATACGCTTGGCTTTCTGCTTTGACAGCTACTTATTAGGCATTTCAAAGTTTGCCATGAGCTGCTGCTACTGCTGCAGGATTTCTTTTCTTTTCTTTTGCCAAGCCTCTAAGTTTCCAGCCTTGGCAGCAGTTCTTGCACAGTATATAACCTGAACTATTAATAGGTAATAATATTCATAAACACTTAGCATTTCTTCTTCCCCCCCTCCCCCGCCCATGGCTTTGGAAACCAAGCCAAGGACCAAGGAAGGAGAACAGCTCAGGCGAAGCAAGGAGTAATATAACGTACTTTCAGATTTCCTAAAGAGCGTGTTTATCTCTGCCTTCCTCCCACACATACTGTACACACACCACTGCCCTAGGGTCTATTTCATGTGCTGGAAGCAGAGTCAAACAAAAAAACAAGATTACCAGCAAATCATCTTGATATTACCTTCTCTTTATTGGATGCCTTAGGTAAAGGACACATACTAATTTAAAAGCACAGCCTCCTGATTAACATAGGTAAATGACAAACAAGTAATGAACAAGTCAGTATCATTGCTGGCATGACCACTACAGAAAACTAGTAATAGGTGGTAGACTCTCATAAGACATTTTTCATGTGATGGAGGTTAGGAACTTTTGCTATGGCTATTAGAGATCTGTCTACAAAGTGCTTTTTAATCCCTTTCTCTGAATCATCGGATACTAACTATTGCTGGAGATAAGTGCTGGGATAGATGGAGTATTGGTTTGATAAGCATGGTCATTCCTGTGTTCCTCACTAGAGAAGGCTGGAGCTTGGACCAGAATACATTTGGCTTACATGTTTTTGTTTTGTTTTTAATTTAATACAAGTATTTGGCAGTATCAAGAGCAAAGGACTCTGGAGCCCAAGAACAATGAACTATATAAGATGGTATTAAGTTCTTCTCTGTCTCAATTTGGAGACGAAGAGCCCCTGGCAGTGTAAACCGCAACATGTGTGTATCATATATAATGCTCTGTGTACTGTGCAGTAAGCTAAACCTAAATCCTGAAGTAAGGCCTCGTAATTTCCTTGGCATTGCAGAGTAGCAGACTAGCAACTCAGCACAATTTCATTTAAACGTTGAAACAGATGTTTCCAATGAATTAAATATATACACACACAAATGGACAGTCGTTTTGTAGATGTGAACAAAATGCATTAATTTTCAAAACTCCCGCTGATGTCTAAGGTGGTACTTACAGACACTGGATATATTGGGTCCTCAGATGGTGGGCCCTGCTAGCGATATATACACATACATTGCCTGGGATGTGGTATCTTTACTAAACAATTTCCGTGTTGTAGACAGAGTTTTTTTCTTGGCTTCTGTCCTGTGTAATGATTGTAAGTGTTCATTTTCCTCTATCAACTCTTCTTCACTGTGCCTACAGTGAATCATAGCATATGTTTATTGGGTAATATTGACCTTTTTCCATTTGTTAATTAAGTTTTATGATGTTTTCTGAGGTATTCAGGGCAGTTCGGGTCTGAGCACCTCAGCAATTACAATTCTTATCATTATTACAAAATGGTCCACCCAGTGGGTCATTGAGTGATTCAGCTGGTAGCACAATGTGTGATTCTGACGGACAGTGATGAAGAGATCACAGATGGCTAAAGAAGGTTCTCATTGAAATCAGTGGAGTTACTCCTGCTTATTAAATCTGGCCTAGAGAGAGAGGTTTCACAAGACACCAAGTCAACCTGAGGCCAGGATTAATTTCACAGTGATTGCAACACGAGTTGGGCCTTTAACCTGCTTAGGTGCTTTTGAAAATCCTAGTAGGTGCCTATTTGCATATTTAGGCACCTACATACCTTTGATTATCTGGCCTCCAGCTGAAGAACCTATTCAGTACTTTTCGACCTGCTAAAATTTCTGCATTTTCAGACATTATCTAGAGAAAAGAAATCTTGGATCTTTTTCTCCAATGATTAACAACTAAATCTATTTTTTTAAATATGTAAACCACAGCTGGTTACTGACAATTACACCTAGAACATTTCTGTAATGATCCCTAATTTGCTGTTAACTCTCATGCTTTTCCATGTTGGTTAAGTACTGAAAATGAGGAGAAATGTTTTGTAGCAGTTCAGTACCTCTCCAGGAAGCATAATTGACATCTTTTTAAAAATTCTCCTATCATATCTCAATAGAAAACTTGTTTGTTTAGTGACACAAGGATAAAAATTATTCAATGCAAGCAAATGACTTGCTGCTTTACCTAAGAGTTATGAGAGGCTCTTATCACAATAGCTGATAGCTGTATTAATAATTCATACATTTGTTTCTTGCAATGACAAAGTGAAGAGCCAGTTGCTCTATACTACCATATTAATAATTTTCTTTTCTTATTGTAACTACAACTAGAGATGTGTCTGAACCCAAACTCTGTATTTGAATATCGAAGCACTAGGGATGTTCAAAATGCAAATCCAGATCCTTTTGCATATTAGAAATCCAGATTTGGATTCAAGTTTTGAAGCTCATAGCCATTCCTAATTACAATCTACGGGGTTGTGATTTTTCCCACCTCTTAATTTCCCCCTTGTTGGCAGAGCTAGTCTAGCTGTGGAGATTCCCTAAATAATGTGATATAACTATTGATCACTGCTATAAGCTATTAATATGGAACATGTTTTCGTGTGTCAACTGTCACACTATGGGTGTTGGTGTTTATATATCATTCATAAGTAAACAGACTATATGAACAAGCAGTTAAACCAAAAGAATGCTTTACCTAGATCCTTTTATTTTTTGCCAGTTTCCTATCAACCTTTTTCTGTTAATATAGATTACAAAAAAAAGCTTTGAAAATATTGTACCAAGGCCACAACAATTTGCAATGTTGCAATGAAATATATCACATTATTATTAAAATGTATTGATCTAGTTATCCACTGCATTGATAACATATTATAAGGTCTGAGACCTTTTTCTGCAGCAAGCAGCAGCAACCAGGAGTTAAGAAGCAGAGAGTCATATCCTCACATTCCATATAAATTGCATCAAAACAATATAATATGGGGCTGTTAAGCAGGCACTCCTGCCCTAATAGTACCCACCATCGCTAGATTAAAAAAACAGATCTTAAAATGGTTAGAGAAAACTTTGTTTGATAGCATTCTGTCTGGCAAGGAATCACTTATCGATAGTTGTGACTGTGAAATCTATGCTTTATTGTTTTGCCTTTATGGTCCCTACTTCTCTATTGTTTATCTGCATGGTTTCATAAGAACATAAGAACAGCCATACTGGGTCAGACCAACAGTTCATCTAGCCCAGTGTTTCCCAAACTTGGGACTCCACTTGTGTAGGGAAAGCCCCTGGTGGGCCAGGCCTGTTTGTTTACCTGCCCTGTCCGCAGGTCCGGCTGATCGTGGTTCCCACTGGCCGCGGTTCGCTGCTCCAGTCCAATGAGGACTGCTGGAAGTGGTGGCCAGTACGTCCCTCGGCCCGCACCGCTTCCAGCAGCTCCCATTGGCCTGGAACAGCGAACTGCAGCCAGTGGGAGCTGCGATCGGCCGGACCTGCGGACGGGGCAGGTAAACAAACTGGCCAGGCCCATCAGGGGCTTTCCCTACACAAGCGGCATCCCAAGTTTGGGAAACACTGATCTAGCCCAATATCCTGTCTTCCAACAGTGGCAAATGCCAGGTGCTTCAGAGTGGATGAACAGAACAGTTAATCATCAAGTGATCCATCCCCTGTCACCCATTCCCAGCTTCTGGCAAACAGAGGCTAGGGACACTTCAGAGTGTGGTTTTGCATCCCTGCACATCCTGGCTAATAGCCATTGATGGACCTATCCTCCATGAACTTATCTAGTTCTTTCTTGAACCCTGTTATAGTCTTGGTCTTTACAACATCCTTTGGCAAAGAGTTCTACAGGTTGATTATGTTTCAGTCTGATTCTTTGATTGTTTTTGTCTGCTACATAACTAATTTTACAAGATTTAAATCAACTAAGGTGGTGGGGTCGACTGGTAAACGAATTGTTTCATAATGGACTAGGATTGGTGAAAAATACTGTTTTGTAGAACTTTAGTTTAAAATGAGTGGTTCAGATATACCTAAGCAGGACTCAAGTTTAACTATATAAACTGGAGTCTGAAAGGAAGTTCTTTGGAACCTAACTCCAGGACACAGCCCAAGATCAGAGCTACCACACTGCAACACCCGGCCAATCAAATCATGCAGAAGCTGGAGCCCTGGACAATCTAATTTTGACTGGCCATCAAGAAAATTTCATCTGCCTTATTGGGAGTGGTGAGCATTGTATGCTTAGCGTGTGTATTCTGTTTTGGTAACTATTAATAAATTGAGGTGACGGATATTACTGTGTAAGGCTCTTTCACTGGAAAAAGGCCCCCAAACCCACAGAAGATTATACACTGAGCCCTAGGAACAGGGTAAGGATGGGTACTTAAATTAGCCAGGTTAGGCCCTGAAGCCTAGGAACTCAGAAAGGGTGGGGGTACCTAAATTAACTGGGTTAGGCCTTGAGCCCACGGAAGGATAAAGGTGGGGTGCCGTAGTGTGTGCGGGTAACAATACAATGTGAGAGATCATACTATTTGCCAAAATTATTCTGCAAAGTTATCTATTAGACTATATGATGGACTGTTCCATTTTCAGGACACACGGGAGCTTTAAACAGCTGTTAGACGTCTTTAGGTGAAGATTCCATTTTGAGAAAATAGCTGTTTACTTATAGTAAAATGCAGAAGGTCCACTATGCCACATGGGAAACATTCTTTAGAAATGTCATCCAATTTGCTCCGATTAACACCCTCTGACCACCTTCCCAGAGAAAAGTGTGATCTTGGAACAAAATGGCAAATTTCAGGGAAAACCATTACATTTAATTAATACATATTTTAATGGACAGGGTCAACCCAACAGGTTGCTTTAAAGATTTCACTGAATACCTCAAGAAAAATACAAAGAATTTCTACTCCTTTTTAACTAGTTGGAGCTTTATATTGTTAATGGTACTGTCTTCTCTAGTAGATTGTTGGGTGCAAGGGTCTCCCTTCTACATTTTTATGTTTTCCCTCTCTCATTATATAAAAGTCCTATAGAATCTAATAGGGATAAAACCAATAAAGATCTATAAATATTAAAGAGGATTATATAGAAATTACTCTACAACCTCTTTGAATTTACCAGTGAATGAGGGACATTCTACAGGTTTTCTTAGTGTGTTTCCTTTTTAAAAAAGTCAGCCTCTAGAATATTATAGCAGGGATATAATTCTCTACTAAGTTCTATAAAATAGTTTGGAAAACATGGAAAGAATATAACTCTATAATATTGTAAGCATTCCCCACTTCTAAATGGATTAGTCCTCAGGCAGGTGAAATAAGGAACTTATCCTGAGGAACAGACCATCAAGAATTACACGGGGAGGAGGACAAGGAAATCACAAGGATTTAGGAGGAAGATGTCCAACCTTAGTAATTTTCAAGAATTAATTGTAATAAAGAAAAGGAAATGTTCGGCTAAATTGCAGGAAGAATGACCTGAGAGTGAAATCTACAAAACTATAGAACAGTCTTCTGGGAAAGAGGTGCAGGCTCCATTCTTGGACAGACCCCTGGAGAATATACTGGCGTTCTTTTAATCTTGCCTCATAATTAAATCCCTTGTACATTGTAATCATTTTTGTTCTGTAAACTCACTCTATTTCATCTATATGTCTTCTGCCAATGAGGTGCCCACAACCAAATATAATTGCCGAGGCATTGTCAATGCTTTTGCCATTTCTTTGCTACATATGGTAATAGATTTACATTTCAATATGACACGCTCTTAGCATCAAGGGAAGATGCTCTCAACTAACTTAAAATTTTAAATTAGCTCAGATAAAGCATTAGTATTAATATTCAACAGGGAATAATCTTGCTTTGAAAGGGAGACAATCTTATTCTGAAAGGACTAGTTGATCTTTTCCAACTTCTAGGTCTTTTCCAATTTCTATTAATCCATTCTAAAGTCTTTGCAGTAGCTTCAGCAATAAATCACAGGAATATAGATGGTTTCATGTTAAGAATCATTATTTTAGGAGAACTATGTATAAGGTTATTGTCCATTAGCATATAGTTACAGGAGTTTACATGTGTTTTTTCAGGTTTACTGTTGGAACTGGATGAGAAAATATTTGAGCCTGATTTTTCTTGGTTTCTTAATACCCCATTTGAATACTAAGCTTTCTGTACCATCACATGTTCCTCTAGAATGTGTGCACTCTAGTATGGACTTCTGTTGATATTCTTGTGTAAAGGGCATTTACTGAATTCATAATTCCATTGTCTAAATTGTTCAATGTTTATTAAGAAAACTAAATTCCCCTGGCCGAGCTGATTGTAGCATGTCATGCTGTAGGATTTATCCTGGTTTTTAGAGCCGCTGTTTTTTGTAGTAAGAGGGAGTCTGTCTCTCTAGAACCAGTTGATTTGCATGGTCTTGGATAGTCACTCTTTCCAGCCCACCAATGTGTTGTTATACAAATCTAATGGGAACTTTATAAATGGAATTCAACCTCCTAGGTATGAAGGGACTGCTAGCGTATAGGCGATCCTGTACTAATTGCCAGAAAGGGCCGGGGGGTTATTACTTTTGTGGAAATAGCACACTGGAAAGAGACAAGGATTATAATTCAGCAAAATTATTGGGCTGCATCTGGAAGTAAAGATGTCACAGGCTTTTTTATTTTAGTGTTCCAGGATAAAGTTTGTTCAACTGCCTGACGGGCTATTTGCTCTTTACCTGTGCAGCTTATTTTTGTTTGATATCTTGTTGATCTAGATATATGTATTGTATCACTGAGAGAGATGAAATTCACTCTCATGTAGGGACCTGCACAAAGCCTATGCCCCATTAAAGTCCCGTTTCAGCTCTGTTTTGGGGAGGTGCCTATGAGTATAAACATGTCAAAGCCTAGCAGATGGACACCTTCACTTGCTCCCAGCCATTGAAATAAATGAAACACAACCAAAAAAAAAACCACAACCCAACTCTCTGCTTCTTTGGCTGCCACCACTCTAATTCTTACAAGCAAAAATGTTCATTTTAAATGTGAGCCATATCTAATATAACATCTCTAAGCCAAACATGGAATTTCTAATGCATTGACCACAGTGGGATAGAATTAAATTTCTCCTTCATTCAGTTCAGGATTGTTCTCTGCAGCACAGTCTAATGGGCTTTGTGTCCTCTGTTTTTCAATGACCCATGTAATGGGGCTTCCATCACTTCCCTTTAGAAAGCAAAAGACCTTTTTCAAGAGTAGAGGGAAAGGATCTTCATGAGACCAGAATGTCTTGTTAGCTAGAGAGCCCTGGCACCTGCATCATCTCCATTGTCTGGGGATAGAATCCTCCAGCATCTGACTCTGCTCTCACACCTCCTGCTAAAATGGCTTTGTTTACCACATTCACCGCAACACTGTCCAAATGCACGGCACTAGGGTGACCAGACAGCAAATGTGAAAAATCGGGACGGGGGTAATAGGAGCCTATATAAGAAAAAGAACCCAAAATTGGGGCTGTCCCTATAAAATCAGGACATCTGGTCACCCTACAGGACACTCTTCTTTTAGCTGCTTGAGCTCTCTGCCACAATAAATGCAACTCGCTAACAGTACAAGCCCAGCCCCACCCACTCCGCCGTTCTCACTCGCTTCTGTCTCACTATCCAGATTATTTTACTACAGATGTCTTGATATCTCTGATCAGATTAAGGTTCAAAGGTAATGACTCTGTTGCTATGCTTATGGCTTTAACGTTAATTGGCCTATCTATATCAGCCTGTTCTACACAGCACATACCAATGGCATTCACTGCAGTAGAGCCAATGGAATTCTGATTGTTCTACATCATTGGGATCCTGGACTGTTCTTTACTGACTGCAGATTGCTCACTGTGGCAAGAAATTTTAAGCTGGTGAGGAGGATGGAAGGGACATAGTGCTACCACTTCTCAAAGGCCAGGTCTCCTCCTGCTCATTCAGCCTTTCTAGCAGAAGCACATGTTGAGTGAGTACGCACACAACCCTTGTCACTCCTAATTTATAAAATTTTGATCATGAACTAAGTAGAGTCAAAGGAAGAGGCTGAAAAGATCATTATCCATTTTAGGAGCTTGGCAGCAGAAATAGTATTTAAAGCCAGCCCCTTCTGGCATGAAACCTATGGCACTTCAAGTCACTGTTGCTTAGGCTGAGCTCCTTTGCATAAAATGCTTTGGGAAATAAAAATCTTCAATCTTATTTGCTTTATATCACAAACTGCCAGATGCCACCCGAGGATGCTACATTTAGCTTCTGCTATAAAACTTTTCTTTGTGAAGATGCGATTTCAAATGAGCCATGAAGTATTACATACTCAAGAAGCAAAGGAACTTTGACTGCTTCTTTCTGTGACATAACAGCTGAAGTCACACAAGAAACAGAAGAGTCTTTAATGGATTCAATGCTGTGTTTATAACTTGGAAAACAACTGTCACTTTGTATTTTTGGATGTCATCCAGGATGTGAAAGCTGAACTTTAAGAGTGCTGAAGAGTAAAATGTTGTCACAAGCCTTCGCAAGATAGGCTCCGACAATAGCAAAAGCAAATTGTGATCAATTGATACAGCCCAATGTGTGAAACGCAGAGTTGTTCAACTGATAATTAGATGTTGAGATGCTACTTTAATTAAAATGGTATCTCTTTCTTCAGATTTTTTTTTTCAGAACACTGCAGTATGTTACAAAAAAAGGAACAACAATTCCATGTAAGCTTTGAAATTTTCTGTTTCAGGGTGGTGGGTTTCTTTTGTTTCTGATTTTAACTCTGCTTATGGCACTTGCCACTGCGGAAAATGTTTTCCAGCTGTCCCCTGCTAGCAAATACAAACTTTCAGCTGGGAATACTTCTGCTATAATAATTCAATATGTTTGTTAGGAAAAGTAATCTGACACCAAGTTATCATCCACTGCTTAGAAAGAAGCTTATAAAACACTTACTGGTGCTTTCAAGATACCCGGCTTCATCAGAGTGCTCAAGCACAATTCACAGCATAGAATCTCCATGATGTCTTCTGTTGTAATGGATATGTGAGTTGGTTTTCTGTTTGTTGGTTTTTATTTTTACACATCAACTGTTTGAAAGGGTTTTATTCTGATGAATTCTTATTCTAGAGATGGGGAGGGTTTCTATCCCTTGTTTCTCTCAGTTGTCTTTGTGGAGCAAGGGTATATATCAGGCATAGGAAAAAGGCAGAGGAGGAGGAGGAGTATAAAAATGTCCGGGGAGTAAATTCACAAAAACTACTAAATAGTCAGAGAAAATAGATATCCCGGATCCAAATTTCAGAGGTCTGATGTGTTGTGGAAAAATTCACCCATGCATCATTTTGATCAGAGACTCAGTCTGAGGCCTGTTTATTGACGAACACACCAACGCGTTGGGGGTAGCAGTTGTCGGAACTGCTCCCCCAATGTTAAGCACACAGCAGCTTTTAAAGTTTAAAACCACAAACAAATTACACACAGTTAAGAAATAAGTGACCATATTAAGAATAAAATTACACACACTTGAGTAACAGTGACCTTATTAGGAAAAATAGAGTTAGGGTCTTTTGGTACTTTCCAGCCATCTGTTGCAACCTTACCTAGGATGGGTGCAATGTGAGTAGAGGGCTTTTTAGTGGTTTTCAACGCTGTTGCAACCTTGCCTTTTATGGGGTGCTTATTACACAATTGTCCTTTTACAGGGTCCAGTTACACAATGGGGTAGTTACACAAATGGGGTAGGGGTGGCATGGTTACACAAATGGAGTAGGGGGAGGTATGGTCCATGATTGATTCACACTTATAGGTTACCTTATTGCTTCACACAAGCGGCTATTATATTTTAACAGCAGTAGGCACATATTGCAAATTGGGGCTTTCCATCGCCCACCCTCTGGCCCCCGCTCCCCGTGTCCCAACCCCTAACTGCCTTTGTCAGGGAGAACAATACTTAGCTTACCTCAGATTTTTGGACCTGTCAGCTGCCAGGCGGGCCCAGGCCAAGCAGAAAAGCCTAGACCCATAATTTTCCCCCACAGATGTAAACGGCCATAGCTGCACTGGAGAGCTGTGGTAATTCATGGTAGCTGAGGATCTTCTCCCAGGATCTTTTGAAACTGAGATTCTGGCACTAAAGACAGGAACTACTTGTAACATTTAGAGCTCTGTCTGGACGACAAATTTTGAAGGAGCTCAGATCCAACATTTTTTGTCAAAGTCCATCTCCATTAAAAAAAATGTTGAGAAGAATCATTTGTTGTCAGCTGCGAGTGCTGAGCTCTAAAGGTACTTTGGGCACTTATTCCAATCATTCTGCTTTCCATTGAGCAGCAGAGAAGCAGCAAAGGATAATTTTTCAGAGCCATAGCCTGTGAGAGAAAAGTGGTTCTTACAGACATTAAGGACCAATTTGCTGTTGACATAAATCCATTATTCCAGCACAGAATTGTAGCCCTGAGGGCCAGCTCAGACTTATTTTACTTAGCAATAATGCAAGAAACCTACAGGCCTGCACCCAGGAAGCCTTTAGCTTAAGCAAGTTAGCAAAAGTGAAGCATAGGTGTATGACCTTTAGCATAGCTAAAGTGGCACAATGGCCACCCTAGATTTTTGGGGAATTTAGGAATAGCTTGCTTAAGAGAAAAGTTGGCATAAAATGAGACGAGGCAACCACAGCAATACTTAACTGATACTGAACTTGGATATTTTAGGATAGGATTGTTGGTAGATGTCTAACCATAAACTTGCATTACCAATATGGTAATGATATATAGGGATTAATATGGTAGCCTATCCGGTAGAGGCAGCCCAATATTATGAGGGTGAGGAAGCTGGATATAGAGGTGTTGTGATAACTGAGGGGCGGGGGAAGCTCCCTTTTATGGACACCCAGACAGTTAGTGATACAATTCCTTTTAGTAGCTGTTCTCTACTTGCTTTACCTGTAAAGGGTTAAAAAAAAAGGCCCCAGGTAAAGGAAAGGGAGTGGGCACCTGACCAAAAGAGCCAATGGGAAGACTAGAAATTTTTAAAATTGGGGAAAAAATTCCCTTTGTCTGTGTGTTGTGGTTCTCCAGGAAAGAGGGGAAAATGAGGCAGTTGTGCTGTGAGAAGCTTAAGCCAGATATGAAAAACCATCAGATCATCCCTATAGACTGCTTACCTGAAACCCCAGATATGTAAGTAAATTAGGGAATGTCCAGAAAGATGCAATTAGGTTTATTTCTGTTTATCTCTTATTGGCTTGTGGACTCTTCTGTGCTAACCCCAAATGCTTTATGTTTTGTTTGTAACCTTTAAGCAGGACCTCAAAAAGATTATTCTTGATATTTAAGTTTTGTAAGTAGGTTTTTTAAATCTAGCAAGAGCCTAAGTTCCAGATGTATTTTCTTTCTTTTTGTTTTTAATAAAATTTACCTTTCTTAAGAACAGGACTAGATTTTTGGTGTCCTAAGAGCTTGTGGATATGTTGTTAAATTAGCAGGTGGCAACAGCTGATTTACTTTGTTTTTCTTTCTCAGTTCTTCCCCAGAGGTGGGGGTGAAAGGGCTTGAGGGTACTCCACAGGAAGGAATTCCCAAGTGCGCCTTTCTGGTTTCAAAAGGGTTTTTTGCATTTGGGTGGTGGCAGCATCTACCCATCCAAGGTTGGAGAAAAACTGTAACCTTGGGGTTTAATACAAGCCTGGAGTGGCCAGTATTAATTTTTAGAATCCTTGTGGGCCCCCACCTTCTGCACCCGAAGTGCCAGAGTGGGGAATCAGCCTTGACAGGTGTTTTGAAAATAAGTTACATTTCCAACATGTTCTCCATACAGACTGCTACTTGGAGTGATCAGTGGGATGTACTGCAGGTTATGAAGCTGGTGGATAGCTCCCTCTTCCAAACCTCTCACCCTCCAAAATGGCCAAATCTGAGCAAATGACATGTTATTAAGGAGACTGAGGAAGTGTATCATCTGGTGAAATGTGCTTGGAATATGTGGGCATTATTTCTTTCAAAAATGTGATTTGTTTTTTTTTTGTCTTCACCAGTCTAGCTTTGATGGTCACAAATAGAAAATAATAACCTGAGTAGCATCGCCAATCTCTATCCCATGCCTCTCATCCTGCCAAGGCCTATGTATAGGACACAATTTTGGATCCAAAATGAAGGATACAAAAATCTTAGACAAGAAACCGAAAACACTGAGGAAATAACTCTTCCTGTAATCTCAGTTTCATGATCCTTTTTTTACTTTTGATTATATCCATGAGACATAGTGGGGAGTAGACAGAATTTGTTTGGGATGTAGGTAACTTTGGGACTAAAATGAGTGATATCCCTTTAAATAAGGTATACTTGAAATGTGAAGTTTGTCCTATTCTATACCTTACACATTTGTTTTCTCAGAGACTGGTACAATCAAGATTGACACAGAACTTCAGACTCAGATTTTTTTTTCCTCATACTGAGAGCAGAGTTAGCTAATCAGGTCCATTTATTCTCAGTCTTAAGGAGTTTTCTTACCAATGAAACCTGTCAGACACATTTATGTCTTTTAAAGTCACAGTAATTCTCCCTAAAGAAGGAAGAACTTGCAATGGAACCAGTTTGTGTTTCCCAGATCCTTTCTAAAGCAGGCTATGCACATCAAAAAGGCCTTTCTTGTGCTTAGAAGTAGTCTTGGTTTTGCTTTTCAGAAACTAACTGGGGCAAACCTATTTTATGTGCCAAATCCTTAACTCTACTCGGTCAAATCTCCCTTCAAAATTAAAAAGAGTGTTACCTAAGTGACAGCTGAGAGAATCTAGTCACTTCCTACTATGGGAAAATCATGGAAGAGGCTAACGGGCAGGAAATCTCCCCAAAGTTCTCCTCACAATGATTTCTCCCCAGCCATTCCATTGCATGGTAGGGAAGTATTCCTCCTGTGCTCCTATGGAACAATGTGAGGCCCATCCACAAACCCTGTGGATCTCCCCATATCCTTATGAATTTCAGTGAATCAGCAGGAATCCAGAGGCATCAGACTGGCCCCCCCTATTGTTTATGCAGTCTCACAGTACCCGCGCTGACACAGATAGAACAAACTCCCCATTTCTTGGCTGTATGTGTTTAGCCTACATCAGTCATGTCATTTGAATTATGGCCACAGGCAAATGAGGCTTATAACCCTCAGAAAAGGATTAGGGTCTTTTATTCTAATTCAAAAGCACCTGCTATGGATAGCAGGGGTGTGCCATTGATTTGGCTGCATAACCGTCAGGAAAGGGAGACAGAAACACCTCTAAACAGGTAAAAATGTTGTCCTATAATAATAGTGCAGGTGACCAATCCCTCTGACATGAGACTGTCGGGTGCTGGGGTGGGGGGGGCGAGGGGAGAAGGGAAGAACTCTCACACGGATGTCTGGCATCTCCCCTCTACAACAAAACAAAAAGAAAAGCAAATGTCCCTAAGAACCTAGCAAAGTAAAAACAGTGTTGGTCAGTAAAACAAAAATCAAACCTAGACTGCCTATGTGCTTCTTCCCAATCTCTCTCATACAACATGATTAAAGGATTAAGTTACCATGTGAAGTTCATAATAAAAGCAAATCCTTCATTCACACAGTGATGTAGTGGCAGCTGGAAGGATTCTGGCCAGCACATTGATGCATGGACTAAAAAGATGTGCATAGGGGCTTCTTTTTATCATCATCACCTTTAAGATGCTGTGACAGATATGGCAATTTCCTGCAATATCCTTGGGAAACCTTACTGAATTAAGTTTCAGTATGTTTGGGGTCCATTGTATTAAATTAATGGTTTATGTATTATTTGTGTGTTGGGATTGTATGTACTCTCTCTCGAGGCAGGAGATGTGATATGTACCCTGAGAAGTGTTATGAACTTCAAAGGACTCTACTGAACAACATGCAAGATAAGAATGAACTTTTGGGACAAAATAGCATGAAGTAGTTTGCCTAGGGAATCTCTAGGGCAGCAGTTCCCAAACTGTGGGTTGCAATCCCAAATGGGGGCCATGCCATCAGGAGATGGGGTTGCAGAGATCCCTACTCTGCAGAGGACACCATTTTGCTCGACACAGCACAACCGCACATATACGGTGTGTGTGAAGTCATGGTGCATGCAAGGTCATGGTCCATGTTCTGCAAAATGGCATCCTCTGCACAGTGTATGTATGGTGCGTGAAAGGTCACATTGAATGGAGAATGCTATTTTGTAGAACAAAATGGCATCCTCCATGCAGCGTGACCTCACATGTGCAGTGCATGCAAGGTCATGCTGTGTGGAGGATGCCCTTTTGCTCTACAAAACGGCATCCTCATGCGGTCTGTGGTCCTAGCAAGAAAGACATCATTAAAATGGGGATGTGCCAGCAAAAAGTTTGGGAACCCCTGTGCTAGGGGGAAGATGAATGCAAATTCCCCACCTCCAGTTATGCAAAACCCCAGCCTTTTGAAGTTATGCCCTGAACAGGGCACCATTGTATGCTGACTACCTGTTCCCAGAGCCTCATGATTGAAGTTCCAAGCTGTATAAAGGAAAGACAGAACTACACATTGATGTGCTTAGTTCTGAGTAAGGCTTGAAAGCTTATAATGACAAAACAAATGCTTTGGTGGAATTTGAAGGACTGACTCCTACCAGAGCCCTAGCTGGAGTCAGGATGTGATCTCTAGTAATCTTATTAGCATGTATGTAGTAGGTTCTTTTACATATTTTCTCTGCAATGCTTTCATCTTAAGAAAAAATGTGCTTGCTTACAAGGAGCACATTTATGATAACTTGTAACTGCTGGCAATTACAACTGTTCATAGCCTTTGAAGGGAAAGCAAAGTGCAGGCGCTGGCTTGTTTAGGCAGTCTGGCTTGCTGGGGATATCACAGTGTAGGGATGGAACTGTGCAGCCTTACAAAAAACCTTTTTCAGGAAGGAGAGAGAGACACTCCTGACACAACTTCTTTATTTTACCTGATGAAATGGCCTTATTTCAATCTCTCTTGTAACACTTGAAGAGTACTCATTTGGTGGGGGAGGGATAGCTCAGTGGCTTGAGCATTGGCCGACTAAACCAAGGATTGTGAGCTCAATCCTTGAGGGTGCCAGTTGGGGATTGGTCCTGCTTTAAGCAGCAGGTTAGACTAGATGACCTCTGAAGGTCCCTTCCCACTCTGATATTCTATGAGCTTCCACCCAAGAGAGGTGACATCTGAGGAGCCTAGAGGGGGAATACAGGGTCAGCCATGGAGCAGGAGTATAGCTGCAATTGCCCTCAACTTTAACAGATGCATCAGCAATATAATTCATTTTGATTAAACATGAGAAATTAAGCACAGTTCTGCAAATCAGCACATTCTCTGAACAACAGGGGGGAGGGATAGCTCAGTGGTTTGAGCATTGGCCTGCCACCCCAGGGTTTGTGATCCAACTGAGAGAGGCTTAGGGATCTGGGGCAAAAATTAGTCCTGCTAGTGAAGGCAGGGGGCTGGACTCGATGACCTTTCAAGGTCCCTTCCAGTTCTAGGAGATTGGTATATCTCCAATTATTACCTATTACCTAACAGGCTGGGCACTGCTGACCTCTGAGTAGCTCTATGATCCCTGCTGTACCCTGAATCTGCAGTAACCTCATAGCTGCTTAAAAACTCCACTCCCCCAGGAGTGATAGATTTCCATTGCAGCATATTTGTTGTCTCCACTTTGCCATGACTCTGGCCTTTCCTCCCTACACCCTCAGACTCACTAAACATGGCCACAGATCTAGGTTGCAAGCTATTCATGGGGTAAGGTTCATTCCTTTCCCAACCTCAACACACAGCATATCAGCAGTGCTAATGAGAAAAGGACTAACACAGAAGAGGGTGCAGAACTTGTTTGTTAAGGGCCAGATTCTGATACCCTTACTTTGATTCAGTAGCATCTGAATCCGTGAGTTATCCTATTTACTTCAATTGCTTACTTGCAGAGCAAGTTATTATTCATCATGAATGAAGGTATCAAAATCTAGCCTTAATTTGCTAGCCAATCCCTCTTCTTAGCATTGGATCATAGCAATTGGATTGAAGAAAGGCTTGTGGGAAAGAGTTCAAATAAAACCTACTCTTTGGCATTAATTATCAGAGACATTTCCTGCAATGACCTCCCCTCTGAACTAAAGACAATATTATCTGCCAGCATCTTAGATCACAAAGTGCTGATGTTCAATTTTACAGACAAATGAACAGTATTAATACTGCAGCCAAACCACCAGATAATGATCACGCCAGATTATGGCACAATCAATACTTCCATGAGAGATCTTTCCAAGAAATCCCTAGGTGCTATGGGAAATGTATTGGTAATTTAGCAGTTAGTGTTTTTTTCTCTGTGTCTCTACTAAAATCAATATTCCCTGACAGTGTTAAAGGACACTGTATTGTTGAAAATCCTATATTTCAGGAGAATTTTGAGGGTTAAAAAAAAATCATTCTCCATTTCCTGCTCCCATTATTTTTCAACTAAACTCTGCAATGGAGCCAGCCAGGAGGGACATTGGCAAATGTCAACATATCACAAGATTTTCAGCCCACTCTTGACAACTGAATAGTTCAGATAAGAGTCAGATACACGTCTGGACTTGTGCGTGCTTATCTGAGCCAAATTGTAACCCTCAATTTAAACAAAGGCAAAGTTTTGAAATGCTCTTTCCTGGGAAGATTTTCTACTTCCTCCGTCTGTGGGAACATGCATAGTACCATTAATGTTCAGCATTCCCTGGAAAAGAAGTTAACTTTGTAAGACAGAGAGAGAGAGAGAGAGAAAAATATCTACCCAATTCATTTCTAGGAAACTGGGTATAACACTTACAATTTGCATCGTAATTACTTATGAAAATGAAATCTAATTCATTTGGTAACCATAACTCATTTGTCAGATATAATTAAAATGACCTCAGGTAGCAGGTTAAAGTAGCACAGTCAATTTGAGCAGAATGAAGCCAAAACTTTTCCAAAGAGAATACTTAATAAATTTCTCATTCCCAAGAAAGCAGCAATCATGTTTTTGCTTGTCTCTCATAACTAGGCAAGTTACAATGATACCAAATGCTTCTTGCTGGAGGAGCTGCAAATGACAGCAACAAAATCTGATAGGCTAAATTCATCCATGCTGTAACTTCATTGAAGCCACTGGAATTACACCACAGATTAATTTGACCCTATATTTTATAGTCATTTATATACAGTACCATAAATATGCCCAGTGCTCAATAAACAGACAATTCACTTCCCTGAAGAATTTACAATTGAGTGATCTTGTAAATCCTTAATTATGCAAGCAGGCTTTCTATAAATAGTCCCATTTAAGTCAATGGATCTATTCACATGAGCAAGGTGTATTCATGCGAGTTAGGCTTATCGGACTAGGTACTTAAAACAGCACCACCATTCTGTTTCTTTTTGCTGTAGTTGAGGTACAGAGAGAACTCAAAAACATAGATCGGTGGAAAGCCTATTGCCACATTGACTGGAGCAGCCCAGACTTCAAAAGTATTTTAGAGACTGTCATTGTCTCACATTTTTAAAGGCACATAAGGGATTTCACTGGGATTTGGACACAACTCCCTTCAGCTCATTTTAATTCCATTGTTATGGTATTTTGTAAGCACCCCAGTCAAGATAAGAACCTCATTGGGTTCAACACTATCAAGCACAAATTTAAAAAGGAAAAAGATGAGACAGTGTGGGATATGAAGGCCCAAAAGCCTATGGAGTTACAGTATAAAACTAAATTACAGTATGCAGTGAGGCAAACTATTCAGCAAACCTCCGACAGCTATTTTAACAAGTTGCATGGGTGCCTCCTGTACAAAGCCCAACAGCAGGCAGAGTTTCTGTGTGTGCAAACACACAAGTGCTGTTCACCAGAGCCCCAGATGTGCCTTATGTAGTAGCAGAAGCAGTTTTAAAACTTGTCAGTTTATCCAGCTCGTGGCTGGAGTATTGGGGTGGCACACCCCCTTAGCCTTAGTCATTGACACACTGCACCGACTGCTGTTCAGTTTTTCCTTGGTGGACTGAGTGCCTGAAGAACTCAGAGTTAAAGCACATGCTGGTTCCTATGTATGCAGATACTTGTGCCCATCTGTGAGGTTGGTATTAGGCCCATTTAGACAATGTTACACTATTATAACCGAGTAAGTGCCAACCATGGATGAGTTTTATGGGGACAGATTGCAGAGTACATCACGTGCCATCTTTTGCCAACAGATCATCCCATCTGTAAATAATTGCCACTGACCAGAATTTGATTCTGCTTCCATTCAAGCCAATGGAATAAACTCCCATTAACTTTGGGAGTGCATAATCCAGACTTACGTCACTATGATCTGTTAAATACAATATTATGGAGATGCCATTCATGACTTCCCCATTAAGGCCAATTGAATTCTGCACTTAATATTAGATACAGAGTTACAAACGTAGAGAATAAGTAGTGATGAGCCTGAGCTGCATAGACTGGATCCGAATGCTCCCAAAGTTTGAGGGTGCTCAGATCTAAGGTTTTGCAGCAGCCGGTTTGGATTTGATTTGTACCCAGATCTTTCACAAAATACAGGAGTATATCTCAAGGTATGAGTTATATCTCAAGTCATACCTATATCATCTATAATCTAGTGCAGTGGTTTTCAAACTTTTTTTCTGGCGACCCAGGTGAAGAAAATTGTTGATGCCTGTGACCCAACAGAGCTGGGGATGAGGGGTTTGGAGTGTGGGAGAGGCTCAGGGCTGGGGCAGAGAGTTGGGGTGCAGGGGTGAGGGCTTCAGGGTGGGGCAAGGAATGAGGGGTTCAGGGTGTGGGAGGGGCCCTGGGCTGGGGCAGGGTTTGGGATGTGGGAGGGGGTCAGGACTCTTTGCTGGGGGTTCAGGCTCTGGGGTGGGGCCATGGATGAGGGGTTTGGGGTTCAGGAGGGGGCTCTGGGTTTGGGGAGGCTCAGAGTTGGGGCAGGGAATTGGGGCACGGGCTTACCTCGGGCTCCCAGTCAGCAGCGCAAACTGCGCTGCTCCCTGGAAGTGGCCAGCAGCAGGTCCAGCTCCCAGGTGAAGGCGCGCAAGCAGCTCGAGGTGGCTCTCACCCTCAGGCACCGCCCCCCCAGCTCCCTTGGCCGGGAGCCCCATGCCCCCCCACCCAGGAGCCAGACCTGCTGCTGGCCGCTTCCGGGGCACAGTGCGGTGTCAGAACAAGTAGGGACTAGCCTGCCTTAGCTGGGCAGCGCCAACAGGACTTTCAACAGCCCAGTCGGTGGTGCTGACCAGAGCTGCCATGACCCAGTGCCTTACATTCCATGACCCAATACTGGGTTGCGACCCGCAATTTGAAAACCACTGATCTAGTGCAAGCTATAGCTATATCTCAGCTGATATTGTTACAACAACTTTATTGACCACCAGGAAAAAAAGTGATCAAGCAAAAATAAATACAACATAAAATAGAAAGAGCCAACAGAGAGTAACATACAGGGAAAGAATTTCTGTGACACTGACAAGCCAATATAATAAGAGTCTGGGAACCATCTCTGGAGCAGTGTGTATGTTTAGACCCTCAAATAGCTGTTATATCATTTCTTATATCTTTACTGAAAAATGATTTGCTATCATTTTAAGAGCCATGTGCAGAAGCAATCTGTTAGCTTGAAAACCGCAGAACACGGAGGCTGAAAAATCTCCTCAGTTAGGTGAGGCTTCTGTGATGCTGGCAGACCAGGTGCCAGCTCATGCCAAGAACCCCATGTCTCAACTAAACTCTAACAAAACCATAGCTGGAATCAGTCTGGCTCATCTGTATATTAGTATTGTTAAAATAGGTATTAGGATTATAAGAATGTGTTTAGGCTTTCTTGAATGCTTGTGTGTTACAGCATGCATTGTCACTTATAACAGCGGTACCCCATGCTGTAGTATAAGGTAATATTTAAGCATTTGTATTGTAAGCCTCTAACTGTAAATCACCAGACAGGAGAGAGACATTAACCAGTGTGAAATGCTGATCTCCAAAAGAAAGTGTTATGTTCTGCCCAATTGGGAAGGCCAATCGACACCAGATGGACTAATGTGGAACATTAAAGAGAACAACAACAAAAAAAACCCCATCCTCAACATGAAGCTGAGTCATGCAAGTGAATTCTTCCCATCACTGGAGAGTGCAGCTCAGAGCAGAAGTGAGGAAGGGAATAAAAACCCCTAACAAGGAGGAACAGGATCTCTATGCTGCTTGGCTTCTGAGGGGAAAGGTTTTCTAGGCATAAGCAACAGATCCACCATGCTTTAGGCCTAAAGTACATAAATAGAGCTTGCTGATTATAGAAGCATCCATTACATTTGATATAGTTCCACATAGGAAATTATTTGTTAAATTGAAGAAGATGGGGCTTATTATGAGAATTGAAAGGTGGATAAGGAACTGGCTAAAGGGGAGACTCCAATGGATCATACTGAAAGCTGAACTGTCAGGCAGCAGGGAGTTCCTCAGGGATCAGTCTTGAGACCAAACTTATTTAACAAAAAGTTGGGAGAAGGACCAGAATATCATACAAGAAGATCTGGATGAATTTGTAAACTGGAGTAATAGGAATGGGATGAAATTTAATAGTGCAAAGGGCAAGATCATGGCTTTAGAGACTAACAACATGAATTTTTGCTATAAACTGGAGGACTCATCAGTTGGAAGTGACAGAGGAGGAGAAAGACCTGGGTTTATTGATTAATCATAGGATGACTATGAGCTGTCAATGTGATGCGCCTGTGAAAAAGGCTAATGCAATCCCAGAATGCATCAGGTGAGGTATTTCCAGTTCAGACAGGGAAGTGTTAGTACCATTATACAAGGCACTGGTGAGCCCTCATCTGGAATTCGGGGTGCAATTCTGGTCTCCCATGTTTAAGAAAGATTAATTAAAACTGGAACAGGTGCAGAGAAGGACTACTAGGATGATCAGAAGAATGGAAAACCTACCGTATGAGAGGAGACTCAAAGATCTTGGCTTGTTTAGCCTAACCAAAAGAAGGTTGAGGGGAGGTCCAATTGCTCTCTCTAATGACCATCAGAGGGATAAATACCAGGGAGCTATTTAAGTGCCAATGTGGACACAAGAAAAAAAATGGATGTAAACCGGCTATCAATAAGTTTAGGCTCAAAATTAGGCACGGGTTTCTAACCATCAGAGGACTGAAGTTCTGGAACAGCCTTCAAAGGGGAGCAGTGTGGGAAAAAATACCTAACTGGCTTAAAAACTGATCTTGAAAAGTTTATGGAGGGGATGGTGTGAGGGCACTGCCTACAATGGCATTTGGCCAGTCAGCGACTACCAGTAGCAAAAATCCCCAAAGGCTGGAGATGGGACACTAGATGGGGAGGGCTCTGAGTTACTACAGAGAATTCTTTCCCAGGTATCTGCCTGATGGGTCTTGCCAACATGCTTAGGGGTCAGGAAGGAATTTTCCCCCGGGTCAGATTGGCAGATTCGGAATGGGGGGGTTGCCTTCCTCTGCAGCACAGGTCACTTGCAAGTTTAAACTAGCACAAATGGTGAATACTCTGTAATTTGAAGTCTTTAAACCATTACTTGAGAACTTCAGTAACTCAGCCAGAGGTTAGGGGTCTATTTCAGGAGTGAGTGGGCGAGGTTCTTTGGCGTGCAGTGTGCAGGAGGTCAGGCTAAATGATCATGATGAGCCCTCTGACCTTAAAGCAGAGGTCCCCAAACTGTGGGATGCACCCTCTAGGGGGTGGGCAAAGGAGGCCTAGCCTCCATGGGGGTGGGGAGGAAGCACCACCCAACCCCACCCCACCCCGAGCCATGGCCCCAGCTTCTGGCCCCACACCTGGCCCAGTCCCCAGCCTCGGCGTGGCTCTGCACCCAGCCAGGGGCCCAGCTGTAGCTCCACTCCCGACCCAACCCCAGCCTTGGCACCTGGCCACGGATCTGTTCTGGGGCTGAGGCTGGAGGCGGGGCCAAGAGTGTAGCCACACCTAACCGCAGGCCCAGTTGCTGGCCTGCACTGTGGCCCAGCTTTGGCTCTGCTCCTGACCCCGTCCCCAGCCTTGGCCCCTGGCTGCAGCTCCATCCCCAGCCCCACCACCAGCTGCAGCCCCAGCCGTGGCCCCCTTACCCCATCTGCATTCCCCCACCCCCCAGCCACAGCCCGGCCCTGGCTCCGGGGTTGTGGGGGAGATGACCCTCAAAAGTTTGGGGACCACTGCGTTAAAGACTATGAAACTTAAGATTGTAACTAATTTTGAGTGTATGTTCACATGGATCAACCTTGCCAATAACTCTCTTGTTTCCCAGATAATAAGTTTTAGATGGTTTATTATAGGATTGGTGACACGCGTTGTCTTTGGTACGAGACCTAAGGTCCAACTGACTTGGGGTAAATGACTGGTCCTTTTGGGATTGGGAGCCACCTGAATATTGCTGTGCTCTTTGGTGTAAGGGACCATTTGTCACAAAAGGCAAGCTTACCTGACCGGCGAGACAGATCTGAATACGCAAGGGGACTGTCTGTGACTCCATGTTGAGGCTGTTATAGTGCATGAGGAGTTTACACGTCTATCTGGTTGGTGAAATCTAAGTATAGAACTCACAACCAAATTGGGATTTGTTCCCGGGTTCTTAACAGTCTTTCCTGAGGTTGGTACTCACACTCTACAGCCACTTCAGGATAGCGTGTCATGTGTTCCAGCATGTGTATGGTTAGCAGCTTATAATTAGGGCTTCTGATTTTAGTTTTTAACCAATAAACACCAGTAAAACATGCCTGATAAAATAAATAAATGAAATCGGTGTTTATCCAATAAGCACCAGAAAAACTCCAGAAATGGTTACTTGTATCTAAGGCTTGTCTACACTGACACATAATCCAGGCTGTGGGGTTGTGATTTTTAAAGCGCACTAACATGTTGTGCATTAATTGGTCCATGCAGACCCTACTGGTGCTCACTATAGGTTCCCTAGTGTGCTTTAACGTAGTGGTGTTTGAAATAATACTACGTTAAAACATTATACAAAGAGAAACCCTCATTTTTAGATATCTACATAAAATTGAAAAATTGCTAAAACTAAACGCTGAACAATGAAAATAAACCCCAAAAGAAGCCCTAAATATGATGTAATGGGAGACTAAAAGCATGTATTTGAAAACAATCATCCATAGGAAGAGGAGGGTTTTGTCTTCACTTCTCTCGGAAAATGCTTTGTTCAGAAGCTGCCTGCTCCCTAATAGCCTTTCACTGAGCTCACAGTGGGTGTTTCATATTAATGACAATGCTAGCTTTTTTATTTTCTTCCCTTACTGAGATCCACTTCCTGCCCCAAGCACCTGAGATCCACTTCCTGCCCCTGCACTGTACTCGCATTCTGCTTTGTCATCAGTTCAATGTCATTCATTACTGAGAACATGCTCTCAACTGGCACATTAGTGCCTGGGAAAGAAGTGCCAATGCAAATCCAGAGAACATTCCAACAGTGTGAAAAGCAAAATGTAATTTTTTTTTAAACGGGTGAAAAAAAAATCTCTTTGTCCCCCATGAACTAATGTCTTCTTTCTTTCTGCCAGTCGGTTTTGCAACTTCATTTGACAATGTATTAGAAGATCTAAGCCTTTGTGAAACATTTAGAGCACTTTCTCTAACAACTAAAATCATTCAGCTTTTTTCATCTTCCCATTATGAATATATAAAAAAGCCTCATTCAACAGAACACAGCACCCTTGCATTTCAAGGGGTTGTTCTCCTATATGCATTGTGGGGCTTTCTTGTATCAGACTTATTACTACTAAACTGGGGGCAACATTCCTAAAGTCTCCATGCACTGAGCTTAGTCTCTTTTCTGAAACAGAGGGTCTTTATTCATTTGGCTCTTCTGAGATATTTACATTGGAATTCTATCATTTCTTTTCTTGCAACTACCTTAGAATAAAATCCTGCCTTTCCTATGTGGAACTAGACTATGAGCCATTCAATGCAGACTTGATGAATCAAAGAGCCATCCCTCCTACACAGCTCAGAGTGGCTCAAGGTGACCAGCATCAAAATAGGCTATAGAAGTCATCTTTGTAAAGAAGATCAGGCACCCCAGCTATCACATGTTGCACATCTCAGCAAGGAGTGGGGCTCTGTGGAGTGGGACCTGACTGCACCCCACTGAGATCATGTTATGCCAGCCAGGGTATCAAAATCCCTAACGAGTGCCTGATTGGAATTCTGCTCTGCAAGGAAATAGGGAACAAAGGCTGTCTACATCCTCTTCCGATGCATGAACATCACGGCAGGGGAGAAAAGGATTTTGTCCTTCACTCGGATAGTCATTTTCAATTGATCTTCCCAAATAGTTTTGCAGTAGATGGGGGATTACAAAATGCAAAAATCCATGTGCATACACAAAATCCCGTGCAAATTGCACACTCAAGCATTTGCTCTTACAAATGTATGCCCACCCCACCCCAGATGTCATCGGGAGAGGTACGTACGGAGGCTTGAACAAAATGCACCCTTAAAACTAAAAAGGACTCAAACTGTAGCTCTAGTGGCCACTCTGCCATCCTAAGCGAAACTTCAGTCTGCTGCCCCCTCCTACCCTCTTAGACATTCACAGCAGACCCCCGTGCCTCCCCCGCTGCTGCCACCTCACCCCAAAACCTCATGAAGCCAAGTTAGAGGCTGACAAGTCAGGTCCCAGGCTGAGGCTGCAGGGGCTGCTGGGCCCCAGTGACAGACCGCATGGGATGGGAACAGTCCAACACCCAGGCAGGCGTAGCCAGCTCCGGTCAGCATGAAAGTTCCCCAGCCTTTTCCCTAGCCCCTGCAAGCACCTGAGATCCACTTCCTGGGCTCACTATCCCCTCAGCTGAGGCCCCCTCTACAATGGCCCATTCTGAACATGTCAGCATCAGCTGCTCGGGGCTCAAAAGGTGAATGAGCTCCAGCTCAGTGTCCTGGGATAGCAGCGGCTTGTTCCCACGGACCCACGTGGTTCAATAAAAGTGGGACCCAGGCACTGGCAAGGGGCAGCTCCCAGCCTATAGTGACTCCGTTAATGGGCAGTGCAGACACCCTACCCCACATAAGGCCACCAGAGCTGTGTGGCAGGGTTCGTCCCACTGGACAGAGGTGGGGGTCTCTACACCTCAGTACCCTTGCCTCTGGCCCAGCCCTGCACCTCAGCCTTCATACTGACAGTCCCCCGCCGACTCCCCCTGCACTCTGCACTCCCTGCCTGGACCCTGCACCCCTCTAATATGTCCCCCTCACCTTTCCAGATGAGCTCCTCACTGTTGGACTCACAGCCCATGCAGTGGCAGCGCCTCCAGAGCTCAGACACAAAGTTGAGGTGGAGGCTGCAGTGCGAGTCCAGGACAGCAGGTGCAAGCAGGGCACTGACAGGGAGCCGGGTGGATCTCTATGCTTGTGGTTGAAGCCCCAGTAGCACTCAGTGCCAACAGGGGCAGCCCCAAACTTCTCAGCATCTGAGCCACTGTCGTCGCGATCTTACCTGCCCTGGGGGTGAGGAGCAGCTGCGGAGAGTACTTCCCGGCAGCCTTTCTTGGGGCTGCTTCTTGCTCCCCAGAGCCTCAGCTGGCAGCTGCCCCCTCCCCAGGCAGCCCTGCCAGTCCCATCTCCTGCCACGGCCACCAGTTTCCCCCGTAGGTACCTTCCTACAGTGGCCTCTGGACGGATCCTTTGATTTCTTTCTAAACCATGTTTATTTGAGCGGCTGGACAACTGGCCATTTCAAATATATGACACTTGTCACTACTCTACAGAGACATTAGGGAACTATTAGGGAGGCCGTCACAGTGGGTTTTTGTAAGAAAATTATACTTTGCTACATTCTGAAAGGGGACATATTTATTCTAATCTATTAAAAAAATAGGTCCATGGGGCAAACTAGTTTATTACATCAATGGTCCAAAGTGTTTAGGTTCTTACACTATGCTTAGAACCATGGTAGCTGTCTCCTTACAAAAAGCCTTTCAACCTTTTCCCATTCTTGACTCCTCAGGCACCAATTCCCACATCCTATTGGCAGCCAGTCAGTAGCAGTTTGACTAGAATGGCTCACAGCAAGATGGACAATCAGGCCAACATCCATAAACCATTTCTCTTGTTTCTCTTTGCAACTTACAGAGTTGAGCTAATTCTTCCCAGAGATAACAGCCCTTCTAAACTCAGCAATAGCCTGAAATGCAACAAATGGGTGTGATTTAATAGGCAGCTTGGACTTTTTACTGACAATGTTTATAATGTGGGCTGATGAATGGACCATGCTGTTATCACTTCGAGCAGCTGACAGCACCAGAATTTGTTAGGGTGTTTACAAGTGGCTTGTGGAAACACTACCACAAGCAAGTTTATCCAAATATATCAGAAAATCTGCTAAAGATAATACATTACTTGTTTAGCACATTTCTTCTTGAATTAGGGGATCCAGTCTGCTTGCAGTAGTACTTGTGCACCCCTCACTGATAGCAATGGGTTTTGCATGGGTGCAAAATACAGTGATATTGGGAGCTGTTTATCTACATCAGATGCAAGTCCACACCAAAACCCCAGAATCAAATCTCTCCAAATGTCGGGGTTTACAGGATTCAAGCCCAATCTATACCTCGGTTTTGTGGCCAGTCTGCATTTCTCAAGTGTCCTGAACCAAAATTCCAGATTTAATCCTACCACCCTTGAACTCTGCATGCAGTGTTGTCATAGTTGTGTTGATCCAGAAGTTGGTCCAATAAAAAGATATTACCTCACCCACCTTGTCTCTTTAATATCCTTGAACATTAGCAGCTTGGACTGTGGCTCCAGATCTGAATTTTATAGGTAGTTGATCTCCAATCTCTATATAGGAATTACCTCACCCATCAATGAAATGCATTCAGCTCTGTGGTGGAACATGGCAGCATTTTAACTATTCATAACACCAGTTGATTTAGAAAGGAAATGACAAATATCACCTCCACCTGAAACCAGAGCGGGGAAAATATAGGGAGGGAAAATGGAAGTTTTCAAATTAAAATTTGACCTGGACACTGCCAAGATACAGACTGGTCAAATACCAGTAGATCTTCAATGAGTCTAAGAGATCAGTTCATTTTATCCACAAGATGGCATTTCTAACACCACAATGGCTCCCTAAGTCCATGTTGGAAAATGGGTCACTACTGACTAAGAGAGCAGTGCCATAGACTGAATAACCACAGAAATCTATCCAAGAATGGAACAGGCCAAACCTTTCTTAGCCTGCGAAGGTTAATAGACTCACAGCTGAAGGCAGCATGGCTGGAGCAAACCCTTGACTGTGACATCTGATATAAAAACTGATAATAAAAGCCTGAACAAGCAATTAGTTTCCTTCATGATTGTTTCCAGATATAGATCATTTTTCACAACTATCTGGGGACCCTTCACACCTCACTCAGATCCTTAAAAGTCCCCCCCTTTTTTTTTCTCCCTTTCATGCCACTCTTGGGGGCGCTAAGTTATGATGGCAACTTACCTTACTGCTCTGGCAGAGAAGGACTGTTCACAGCTCCTTCCAAAGCCCATCAAGACCACTCCGTATATTGGCCAAGGAAGGTTTCTGGAGAGTGATATAGGACATTTTTCAGCCATTGTAGGTGGATCAAGATGCCTGCTCTACCTTTCAGGCCCTGATAGCCCTGGGACGTGTCAAAACCATTAGCACATACTATTGTTTTTCTTTCCATTCTGAGCCCTCTGGGAAACTAATGTTTTGACATAATATGCAACAGTGATCATTCAAACCACCCATGAGAACACAAGCTTCATGCTCCTTCCACACTTTGTTTCAATTCACCACACCAGTTGTCCCCTGCACAACTAAATAAGTGTCACCACATTCAGACTTCACTTGCTGCCAGCCCACAGAAACAGGAGCAAACAAAAATACACCAAAGGGCTGCTTTTACTGGTAAATGAGACAAATCTGTGCCCTGGCATAAAATTACTGGGATGTTTCATATACGTTCCAAAACCGATAAGGACCATCTGGGTGGTTTCATCTAGGGCCAGACCCTGAAATGAGGACAGTTGTTATACTAAAAGAGGATTTTCCTACTGTGGCATTACTGTAACATGGTGGATTCTTTAGTGCTTACAGATACAGAAGATATGAAATTTCTGAATTCCACGGATAATCCCGAGAGTGTCTCACTTTACTTGTGCATAGTTTTTCTCAGGGGTGGTGAGTGTTCATAAAGTGAGGGCAATTGATTTCTCCCTGCCATCATGAAAAATGTGGGAAAGAGCTGCCATATGGTGACTCATCAAACCATATGGTGACGCATCAAACCAAGTGCAATGGTAGCAATGCATTAAAGTGCGTAAGAACTTTGACTTATGTCAGTTTCTTTCCCTCCTTAAATGTACATGCACATTCTTTAGTCAATTTCCTTCTTTTAAAAAGAATTGTTTGTAACAGTTCATGCAAAAGTGCTAGTACTGTTGCCAGATAAGGCAACTATTTACTGTCATAGTTAAGCAGTCCTAAAAATGAACGTTAGAGAGACTTAGGGCTTGTCTACACTTACCAGGGGATTGACAAGCAGCGATGGATGCATCAGCGGTCAATTTAGCGGGTCTAGTGAAGACCCGCTAAATCAACCTTAGATCGCTCTGCCATCAACTCCTGTACTCCACTGGATTGAGAAGAGTAGGGGGAGTCGACAGGAGAGCGTCTCCCATCGGCATTGCATAGTGTGGACCCCGCAGTAAGTAGATCTAAGCTATATCAATTTGAGTTATGCTATTAACATAATGCATTGAGCAAATCCAATTTACTGATACACTGTTCCTCAGTAAGAGTAGTAGACAAATCTTCAATACGAGGTACTGGATACAGGTCTATACATAAACCTGGATTCAGCATCACTTTTGAAATCTCCACAAATTTGGTTGGCGCTATCCTCCTTGATCACTGGTATGATGGTCACAGCACATTCACTGCATGAAATTGGTGACAAGACTCCAGTGTTCACTAAATGGTCCACATCAGTTTCCACTAGAGGCTTCAGACCATAAGGCACAACTCTGGGCTTGCAGTATTTTGGCTGACTATCATACTTAACAGTGAGCTTCACTGACACGTTGCTCATCTGTCCAAGTTTTGTCCAAAACTTTGGAGTGTCTGTCCAGTATTTCTTGAAGGTTTTGAGGTGCTTTCATTATTGCTTTGATCTTGGTCCAATTCACCTTGAGCTTCTCAAACCACATTCTGCCAAATAATGGTGGGTCCTTTCCTTCAATCCCATACAAAGGTAAAGCCACCAGATTGTCCATCAAGTTGAATTTTCACCTCAAGTATCCCTTTTTGGGACTAACTTTTCTCCAGTATTAGTCTTCAAAATCATGGTCAAGGTCAGTGTCACTAGACCTCTTGTCTTTTTCCACATTATAAATTTCCAGCTTCCATCCTTTTAAGTTTAGTCTTCATAGGTGTCTTCTTGGATGGATGGTTTTTCTGTGTTACTGGTCACTGAACTACGTGACCAGTCATAGTGTCCTTTCTTCTGACACTTCCTGCAAATGACCTGGCAATCCTTCTCAGCATGCACAGATGTGTACAACAGCCGAATGGAAAATTCCTTATGTTCCTGTAGTCCTCTTTCTCACCAATTCAGGAGATTTATTTCTTGGGTCAAACTAAGCTCCAGAGAATCCTTCTGTGAAGTTTCCATGGCACTAGCTACCTCAACAGCCTTCTTGAATGTAATTGCTGATGTAGTCAATAACTTTTTCTGGATCTGGTCATTGCATAATCCAGAGACAAATTGGTCACACAACCTATGCTACTGACTCTCCACTTCCCTAAACCAATTACGTTCTGCCATCATGGATGGGGTTAGAGAGAAATGTTCCTGCAGTGCTACAGTAATTATGGCATACATGGCATTTCCGAGCAGAGCTGGAGACAATAGGTCATGCAGATGTCTGTATGTCTTCAGACGCATCACTGTCAGCCAGGTTGAAACTCGTCCATCTGGAATGGAATTGCAGGATACAAATTGCTCAAAAGGTTCATGGTATGCCACCCATAATTTGCAGTTTTCATATAGTTAACCAACATTCCCTGCAATAGTTGCTATTTCACTTCTCTCTTGTTGAACTTCACCTCCTGGGCATGTTCTCTTCTCCACTAAACCATTTTTCTTTTCTTTTCTACCTGGGCTTGCAGCTTTTCTCTGCACATTGATTTAAAAAAAAAAACCCTGCAGTGTCTGTACTTGATGTCTCTCTGCTGGTTGGGTGCTTACACTGATGACTGTAAAATCCCTCCTTTGATCCCTCCTGTACTTGGGATCCCTCTACGGCTGTAGACTGTCAGTGAAGGCTAAGGCAGACTGTTCCTGGAGTGCATGAGGCCAAAAAAGCTGCTGCCAGAGCCGACTCTGGCTTTTTTGCCACCCCAAGCAAAAAAAACCAAAAACCAAAAACAAAAACCTGTGGGGCGGCCAAAGCAGCAAAGGCGGGGTGGGGGGGAACCCGCGGGGCAGCCGGAGCAGCTAAGGGGAAAAAAAAAAACCTGCCCGGATTGCTACAGACCTGGCACCGCTCCCAGCAGGGTGCTCCCCTCCTCTGTGCTGCCGCCCCCTATAGGGCGGCTGGATAGGCGAAGAGGAAAAAAAAAACCTACGGGAATGTCGCCCCTTGGAATCTGCCGCCCCAAGCACCAGCTTGCTCAGCTGGTGCCTGGAGCTGGCCCTGGCTGCTTCCCCTTCACTGCTCTTTCTTCAGCAGCTCCAGAATGGCAAGCGTAACAGCCCTCTCCTCAATACTTCTCCTCTCTTGCTAGCTGGCTCAAGCTACACCTGCAGCATAGGCAGTAGCCTACCACTTTGTGTAGCTAAGTGAATTGTTTTCATTATTATTTGCTTACTTGGTCCAACAGTGGGAGCACTGGACCCAGGTGTGATTGAAGAGCCTCATCGTCTATGTTATATTCGGATCCAGCAGTGAAGGAGATAGCTGCATTTAAATCAGCTCCCTCTAGGTCTGTGTGCTGTGGTGACAAGAACAACTGGAAGTGAGGCTCTCCACTGAGTACAGAGTGTCCAACCATTTAATGGGGCAGGATGTCACAGGCTGAAGAGGTAGCATTATACCTAATACATTCCATAGACCCTAAAGAGATGAAACTCCTCAGTGGGGAGGACCATGCATTAGATTCTGGATGAATACAAATCCCAAATCATGAGAAAATAAGAATTACATTAGCAACCTCTTGATATGCAAAAGAGAATGAGTGCACAGTGTTGAATGAGATCAAAGAGGCAATTAAATCTACTAAAAAAGTAATAATGGGTGACTTTAACCACCCAGATACAAACTGGTCAATGTGATAATGGGAGAAGATTGAAAAAAAGCAATTTCTTGACAACTTAACCAACTGATGCTGGGAGCAGCTCATTCTAGAGCACACAAGAGGAGTGGTTGTTTTTATTTTAAATAAGTCCAAAGCAACACAAAGTTCAAGAAGCAACAATAGTTGGTCCACTAAAGTAAACACGACCACAGTAAAATTAAGTTCAACTTCTTTGGGAGAGCTATTGTGGGCAAAACTGATGGAGACCCTAAACTTCAGGAAAGGGGGATTTCAGATTATGAGGAAGCTGGTCAAAAAGTCAGCAATGAGGACATTACAGGCTATTTTAAGATAGGGTGGAAGAGTCACAGAAGGTATGTGCACCTGAACATGAGCAGGTATGCAAGAAACAGTAAATGGCAAAGGCACAAGAGGTTATTCAAGCCAAACAGATATCCTCCTGAAAATGGAAACCCAACCCTAGTGAAGCTAATAGAAAGGAATGTAAATTGTGGCAGATAAATAGTAAAATGGAAATCAGGCCTCCTACTTATTGTCAACTGTATTTTCAGTTTCTTTTTGGTAAGATATCCAGAGCCATTGGGACATGGACATCCATATTTTACTGTCTATTACAAATCATTTCCTAGACTGCTCAGTTGTCTAAGAACCACATCCTAGGCCCACTGAAATCTATGGAACCATGATTTGGTCTTTAGCATCTTTGAGTATGTCTACAATGCAATCAAAAACCCACAAGTGGCCAGTGCCAGCTGACTTGGGTTCAGGCTGCGGGGCTGTTTAGTTATAGTATAGGTTTCCGGGATCAGGCTATAAGACCCTGCAAGGTGGGAGGGTCCCAGAGCTCAGGCTGCACCACAAGCCAGAACATCTACACAGCAATTAAACAGCCCCTTATCCCAAGTCAGCTGGCTCAGGCCAGCCACAAGTGTCCAATTGCAGTGTAGCCATACCTTTTGGCAAGTAGAACTTTTTTCAAAGTATGCGAGGCAACACTGATCCACTCTTCTTAATTTCAAGTGTACTGTAGTAAAAATACATATAATCAAGGGCCTGATCCTGCTGCCCATACTCATGGGAGCAGTCCCTTTAGAAATCCTTGACCATTCTTCTGGGAGCAAAGGCCCTGATTTTTTTTTAAGTGATACTTAATTTGCCAAGTAGACATATGTTTTCAATAATCGTATGTGCCCTATCATATGTTGACCTACACCCTCTGCTATCTCACTGGGTCAAATATATCCCTGATGCAACTACATAAGCTTCAGGCAAAGGCAAACTGTACCAGGGACAAATTGGACATATTAGCTTCAATGTGGTTACATGGAGCATAAGTCAGTGCAGAATTTAGCTTCATACATTTAAATTGTGTAATTTGGTTTATAGTAACACTGTATAGAAATGTAAAGTCTTCAGTCAGCAGGTGACATTTTAATGTGCCAATATTGTATGGATATTTGCTACATAGATCATAAACCATAAAATGTTGTGCTGCAGGATCTGATGATACATGTTGCATTTCACTAACTACTTCACATCAGAATCTTTCCAGAAGGAAAAAATCTGCAGGTAAACACATTAAGGCAGTTTTTCTAATTTCATACATACCCGACATATACACACATGCACAAACACACATATAACATATATACATAGTGTGTAAACCAAGCCCACATTGTGTGTATATACCCTTGGGGGCGTGGGGGTGTATGTATATGTAGGTATTTTTGCTTACTGCTCATACTAAGTCAACTGACGAGTGTAAATGAAACCTGTTTCCTTATCACAACTCCTCCCTGCCCCACCATCAGCTGAGCCCACACATTGTGCCTGTTAAGATTATACTAATAATGACTGTTTCAGTTACCTTGTACACCACCTTCCTGTTCATGGGAACGATCTTCTTGTCTCATCATAAACTTAGGTTGCAAGTTATTTGGGGACATGGGCTGCTATTTTTGTTGTATTGGTGTACAGTGCCTAGCTCAATGGGATAGGCACATAAATAGGTCGCTTGATTTTCAAAATTGCTCAGCACTGATTTCAGTGCAAATTGGGGCGGGGGGGAGGGGGTTGGCACTTTTGAAAATCAGTCCACTTATTTAAGAGCCTAAATCTATATTTAGGATCCTAGCTTTACGTACTTAAAAAAATATCTTGACCACTAATTCTGTTATGCATTATAAGGCACTAAAGAGAGGTTCAGAGATACTTAGGCACTTAAATCCCAGAACCAGGCCCCATTGGGATGCACAAACCCCCCACTTAGTGGCTGCTGAACACTGTAAACCCCTAACTCACTCAGCACCTAAGTTTTTGCAGTAAAAGTTCCCTAGGTGCCTATGTTTCTGCCTTTGCACATACGCCCTACAACTCCCCTCTGTGAATCTGGTTGCCTATGCCCCAGTGCGATGCAAGAATCAAGGGCAGATAGGCATTTACGCCATTTTTGCAAGAAGCGGGGGTGGGAGGAGATGGAACGCCTAACTCCAAGGCAGAGTTTGCAGCTGAGACTCCCATGCAGAAGGAGGACACATCCATTGCATTAGAAAGATAACACTACTGATATTAAAATATGAGTTGTGTGCTTTTATTAGAAGAACAAAAAAAAACCTTAATTATTATTAAGGGTGGTTTTTATATAGCGCTTTTATCCAAAGTGCTTTACAATAGTTAGCTAATGGTACAAACAACATTTGGAAAGCTTATTAAGTGGCCAGCCGAGACCCTCAGCAATTTTCAAGTCCTCCGCAGAAAAAAAAAAAGTTTGAGAATCACTGCTTTAGGGGTTTGAGGCAACGGGCTTCTGAGATGAGTGGAACAGGGTATAATCTCTTGCTTTAGTTTATGGATTAGTAAATATTTTATTATGCCATATTTAAGGGTGGTTATTCTGACCTGGATTGTGAGTTTAACAAGGTCTGGGTGCCTTCGCAATTGTGTGTTGTTTTAAAAATGTAAATCGATATAGTTAAGTATGCTACACCTGCAAATATGTGCACCCACAAAATTATGCCCATATTTAATTGTGCCCACAAAATCGCAAGCATAAAATCTGGAAGCTGGTTTGAAGCTTTTTTCAATGTTCAAAATATCCCATCACTTTCCTTTTAAAATGGGAAATTATTAGACTTTCTAGTTAACCCCGAAGGAGAAAGATTTTGGAACATAAGTAGGGGACCATCAGAAGCCAATAGGGAAGGCAGCAGTTTCAAGTCCCACTGACAATAAAAAAAAACTGTTGACCTTTTGGCCCTGTCTAGCAATAAAAATCTAAATCAAGAGAGCAGGTTACAATCTTGTTTGCAAACTAGACCTTGTGAGAAGAACTATCAGTCTTGTAAAACCCAAGTCTCATATGAACAACTGTCAGTCAGACACAGAAACACAGCAGACCAGCTGAGTGTAAATTGCAAAGATCAATGACTAGTACAGTCTGCACTGATCACTCCAGGGAGCCGGTGTCATTCATGTGGAAGTGACTGGTAAGCCTTCCCCTTTTCTTGCCAGGGAGCTGATTTCTTGGCATTTAGATATCATCCAGTGGTTATGGCTGTTTTGACAGAGGGTTTACTTTTATTTATTGAACTTTCCATGTTTATTGACGTTTCAGTTGTTTTAAAGGGATATCATCATGTTTTAAATCTCAGTTCTGACCCACCTAAAAGTTATCTAATTGGTGAGTTTCTTCTGGATTTATAGGGTTTCATTCTCCTCTCATTTATACTAGTGTTGCAGTGATATAACTTCACTTACTCCAGTGAAAGGAGTACTGATGTACACTGCTGTAAGCAAGAGAAGAATCAAATCCTTAAAACTCTTTCTCTCCCCCCCGCCCGGAAAATATATATATTTTGCCACTGTGAAAATTTTAAAACTCAACAATATACAAGGCCAGAGCAAACCATGTTTGATAAAACAGGAATCTTCTCACTGTTTGAAAAGCTTTGGTTTGAGTTTGGGAAATTGTTTGGGTTAACTCCCCCCCTCTCCTCCATTATTTTCCATTTTTACACACCTTTGCAATATTTAATTCTGGCAAGCATCAGAAGCAGAATTCTCCAAAATATTATAAGAGGGGCCCTTTTCCTCACCATTAGATCCATCCCAGTTTTTAAATGCAAGAAGTTCTTTTGTATGTAAGATCAGATAAGCATCCAGATTTGGGGGTGTTTTCTGCACTTAGCCACAGCAGAAAGAGAACTGATCGTCACCATACAACTAGTAGGCATGTGCCATGTGCCAAGTAGGGAAATATCTCTTTAAGAGATCTGCTACGGGGTGGGTAGGAATGAGTTGTGTCTGGGGTCCTGTTGCTAGGCAGATGCACACTTAGCTCTCCACACTCTGAAGTTTCTGGAATTGGTTGTGGTAGTTTTGGGTATGCTTAGTAGGTTCCCTGTTGCTGGACTCTGACTCCCTGAAGGCAAGCAGTCAGGGCAGCTGCTTTACAAAAGGCCATATGTAGGGCCCTACCAAATTCATGGCTGTGAAAAAAAATGCATCAGGGACTGTGAAATCTGGCACACAGCTGGGGGCTTTTACTCTGTTCAGAGCTCCAGCTACTAGTCCCAGCTGGGGATGGAGAGTGACAAGATTTCCTCTTCCCCTGCAGTGGCATTCCCAGGGTGGGTCAGGCCCACCTCATAGAATATTAGGGTTGGAAGGGACCTTAGGAGGTCATCTAGTCCAAAGCAGGACCAATCCCCAAATGGCCCTCTCTCAAAGATTGAATTCACAACCCTAGGTTTAGCAGGCTAATGCTCAAACTACTGAGCTATCTCCCCCCTGACCTGTAGGAAGCTCCGTGGCTCCAGCTGTTACCTCCTCACCCGGGGAGGCTGTGGCTGGAGCTTGTCACCTCCCCACATGGAAGAGGCTGCAGCTGGAGCTGTCAGCTCCCAATTCCGGCAGGAGCCTGCTGGAAAACCGAACATATGGTAACCACCCCCCATACCCTGCAATGGTCACTTCTGCACTGCTGCTGCTGGTTGTGGTGCTGGTTTTAGAGCTGCCAGGCACCCGGCCAGCAGCCTTCTTCTGTGACTACCCAGCTGTGAAGGCAGTGCCCCTGCCAGCAGCGGGGCAGAAGAAAAGGTAGCAGTCTTGCAACCCCCACACTCTGACCATCTTTTGGGTTGGGACCCCCATAATTACAACACCCTGAAATTTCAGATGTAAACATCTGAAATCATGAAATTGACTAATTTTAAAAAACCCGGCCAAGAAAATGACCAAAATGGACCCTGAATTTGGTAGGGCCCTAACCATGTGTCTTGTGTGGACTGGGAGAATCTGAGCCCAGGCACAGAAAGCAGGCTGATTTCCCCTAACTTTGAAGCATTTTTCAGCAGGTTAGTGATATTGTTAACCCTCCAACTGGGAAGCCCTAGCAGTGTTAATTATAGAAGGGGGAAATTGGAAGGGAAAACTAATTTCTTTTATTTTAATTGTATACTTTGAATGTTTGATTTTAGCTAATCTGTTTTAGTTAAATTGTCTCAACTAGTATGATTCACCAACTTTTCTTTTCATGTGATAATGGGGAAAGTAATTTATTTTGCAATTCTCAGTTTTGTTTTGTTTTTGTAACAGTTTTTTTTTAAGCTATATACTTAACTGAGTGATTAGTTAGCTGACTAGCTAACAGTGATTTCAGCAGAGGAGAAAGAGTCTGCATGGATTCCAGCAGAAAATTTCTACAAGCAAATGAAGGGAAGATGTTGCTTTTGACTCAGCAGACTGTAGAGATTTGGTGATTAAAGACTCTAACTGAGATTCAGGTAAACTAAACCTAAGCTTTTGGAAACTGAGATTTTTCTCACTGTATTTCTCTACAGACTGGCCTGTTTAGATTTAATTCGTTTTCTTTATCTTCACAGTATCAGAGGGGTAGCCATGTTAGTCTGGATCTGTAAAAGCAGCAAAGAATCCTGTGGCACCTTATAGACTAACAGACGTTTTGCAGCATGAGCTTTCGTGGGTGAATACCCACTTCGTCGGATGCAAGTAGTGGAAATTTCCAGCTACTTGCATCTGACGAAGTGGGTATTCACCCACGAAAGCTCATGCTGCAAAACGTCTGTTAGTCTGTAAGGTGCCACAGGATTCTTTGCTGCTTTATCTTCACAGTTATACATAAATAATGTACATGGCTTATAAAGTAGCCATGTTGCATTGTAAAATTATTTATGTTTCTTTATCATAAGATTTTATAAAGTTGGTATTTAAGAATTAATTCCTTTTGTTCTTTTGGACTTGATTGTGGGGAGGTTACCCTGTGCAATCCTTGCTGAAAATCCCCAATGACTGAATTCTGGGTCTCCAGCTGCTTTCTATCGGAGCTAGGTTCTTTAGGCACTGGAGAAGGACAATGAAGTAAACTCTAGCCCACACATGCACCTGCTCAGTTGCTAAACTATGTATCATAACATTGAAGGCAACTGGAAATAAAGAAGAAAATGAGCACACAATGAACAGCCAGCTTTCCATAGACAGCCAGCAAGTAGTCTGATGTAGGGGAATCACTAGGTCAAAAATGTCTCACTTAAACACATACCCAGTAGAGGTGGGTGAATTTTTTTTGGCAAACAGTATTTTTACCCCCAAAACATGCATTTTTCGGGGCTCCAAAACAAGTCGTGAATTTGGGTCGACTTTGACAAATAGTTATGACAAACATAAAGTCAAAATGCTTCATTGTTACCATTTTGAAACATTTCATTTTGCCTTTTGTTTCAAAATAGTGTTCTGTTTTGAAATTTGGCCAATAAAAACAAAGGGACAAACATCATCTAAAAATGACAATCAAAATGAAAAGCAAAAAATAAAATTCAATAATAAAATCAAAACATTTCAGTTGACTCAAAACTAAACAAAATTCTATCTGAGTCAATGCAAAATATGTTGGTTGATTGAAAAAGAATTTTGATCATTTGATCTAATGAAATGTTTAAAAAAAATCAATTTTGGCTTCAAGTGAACCAAATTTTTCCCCTCATTTTTCAGTTTCTTCCAAAATGAAAAATCACGTACTTAACTCTAGCGTGGAGTGAGTGTAGATACTACACGAAAGTATAACCTGGTCATAGCAAATGCTACATTCAGTACACCCCCAGTTTCTAATCTGGACTTTTTGATGTTTGCCCCCTCATCCTCTCCTTGTCCCCCCAACCCCCACTCCCCACCACACACTATTTCCAAGCCTTTAGGAAAGTTTTCCAGACACTGGAGGGTAAAAGTGAAAAATACCTGACATGGTTCTTTTAAGCATACTCTTAGTTTATAAGCTGCAGAAACATTGCTTTCCCTGGACACAATCACCAGCCTACATCTATCTCTATTTCTACTCAAGTGCAGCAATATTGATGTACCTTTCAGCAAATGTTTTTCATCATTGAGCTGGTTCTTATTAAGATGTCTTGGAGATCTCTTAAACTCTTCATTCAACTAAAGAAACGAATGGCACGGTGTGCATCAGAAACAGTCAGGAATTCATTTGAAAAGTGGTAGCACTTTAGAGAACAGTGACACAGGTTGATGCATCACAGACAAAAAAAATGGATAATAATCATTTTAATTGGTCTGACTGGACTGCCAGGGAGGTGGGGTCCTTGACTTTTCCCTGTTAGGAATTGTGCCTGTTTGAAAACAAAAATTGCCTTGTCAGTTTCTATTAATTCTTCTGGGACCAAATGGAAAAATCCTTCTATAGAGTCCAGTCCTGAAAGATGCTGACCACTTCCTGAGAGGAGCTGGGCACCCACAGCTGTTGTGGAAGTTAATGGAGTTCAGGTGCTTAGCACTTCAGGGGATGGGGGCCAGTTTCTCATCAGCCCCTTGTCAGATATCACTCCTAGTGACTTCACTAAAGGAGTGAGTAAAAATCGATGGTCTGGTCAAACTCCCATTGGACTCAATGGTGATTTTGCCATTAACTTCAGTGAATTGACCCCCAAAACAGAATTGTCAGGACTGCACCTCTGATTGGTAGTGACTAAATCTACCTCATTTAAGAGGCAATTTGCCCTGTTCACTAATCAAAATCTTAATAATAATAATAATAGACTGAGATTGAACAGTCCCTGTTTTCTTTGTAATACTGATCACTAATGAAAGAAAAACAAATATGCCCAGATCCACAGAGGTATTTAGCAACAAAGAATCCTGTGGCACCTTATAGACTAACAGACGTTCTGCAGCATGAGCTTTCGTGGGTGAATACCCACTTCTTCAGATGCAAGTGGTGGAAATTTCCAGGGGCAGGTTTATATATGCAAGCAAGAAGCAAGCTAGAGATAACGAGGTTAGTTCAATCAGGGAGGATGAGGCCCTGTTCTAGCAGTTGAGGTGTGAAAACCAAGGGAGGAGAAACTGGTTCTGTAATTGGCAAGCCATTCACAGTCTTTGTTTAATCCTGAGCTGATGGTGTCAAATTTGCAGATGAACTGGAGCTCAGCAGTTTCTCTTTGAAGTCTGGTCCTGAAGTTTTTTTGCTGCAGGATGGCCACCTTAAGATCTGCTATTGTGTGGCCAGGGAGGTTGAAGTGTTCTCCTACAGGTTTTTGTATATTGCCATTCCTAATATCTGATTTGTGTCCATTTATCCTTTTCCTTAGAGACTGTCCAGTTTGGCCGATGTACATAGCAGAGGGGCATTGCTGGCATATGATGGCATATATTACATTGGTGGACGTGCAGGTGAATGAACCGGTGATGGTGTGGCTGATCTGGTTAGGTCCTGTGATGGTGTTACTGGTGTAGATATGTGGGCAGAGTTGGCATCGAGGTTTGTTGCATGGGTTGGTTCCTGAGCTAGAGTTACTATGGTGCGGTGTGCAGTTACTGGTGAGAATATGCTTCAGGTTGGCAGGTTGTCTGTGGGCGAGGACTGGCCTGCCACCCAAGGCCTGTGAAAGTGTGGGATCATTCTCCAGGATGGGTTGTAGATCCCTGATGATGCGCTGGAGGGGTTTTAGCTGGGGACTGTATGTGATGGCCAGTGGAGTCCTGTTGGTTTCTTTCTTGGGTTTGTCTTGCAGTAGGAGGCTTCTGGGTACACGTCTGGCTCTGTTGATCTGTCTCCTTATTTCGTACTGTAGTTTTGAGAATGCTTGGTGGAGATTTTGTAGGTGTTGGTCTCTGTCTGTGGGGTTAGAGCAGATGCGGTTGTACCTCAGTGCTTGGCTGTAGACAATGGATCTTGTGGTGTGCCCGGGATGGAAGCTGGAGGCATGAAGGTAGGCATAGCGGTCGGTAGGTTTTCGGTATAGGGTGGTGTTAATGTGTCCATCAATTATTTGCACCGTAGTGTCTAGGAAGTGGACCTCCCGTGTAGATTGGTCCAGGCTGAGGTTGATGGTGGGGTGGAAGCTGTTGAAATCGTGGTGGAATTTTTCCAGAGTCTCTTTCCCATGGGTCCAGATGATGAAGATGTCATCAATGTAGCGTAGGTAGAGAAGGGGCGTGAGTGGACGGGAGCTGAGGAAGCGTTGTTCCAGGTCAGCCATAAAAATATTGGCATATTGTGGGGCCATGGTGCCACTGATCTGGAGATATATATTGACAACAAATTTGAAATAGTTGTGTCTGAGGATAAAGGAACAGAGCTCAGCAACCAGTTGTGCTGTGGCATCATCAGGGATACTGTTCCTGACAGCTTGTATTCCATCAGCGTGTGGGATGTTGGTGTAGAGAGCCTCTACATCCATGGTGGCCAGGATGGTGTTTTCTGGAAGGTCACCAATGCATTGTAGTTTCCTCAGGAAATCAGTGGTGTCACGGAGATAGCTGGGAGTGCTGGTGGCATAGGGTCTCAGTAGAGAGTCCACATATCCAGACAGTCCTTCAGTGAGAGTTCCAATGCCCGAGCTGATGGCCAGGATTTCCAGGTTTGTGGATTTTGGGCAGTAGATAGAATAGCCCTGGTCGGGGCTCTAAGGGTATGTTGATTTGTTCTGGTGTTAGTGTAGGGAGTGTCCTGAGTAGATCTGAGGGCAGTGGCCTGTAGAATTTGGTGTTGGAGAGTTGTCTGGCGGCCTCCTTTTGGTAGTCAGACCTGTTCATGATGACAACAGCACCTCCTTTATCAGCCTCTTTGATTATAATGTCAGGATGGTTTCTGAGGCTGTGGATGGCATTGCGTTCTGCACGACTTAGGTTATGAGGCAAGCGATGTTGTTTTTCCACAATTTCTGCCTGTGCGAAGCATTCAATGTATAGGTCCAGACTGTCATTTCGACCCTCAGGAGGAGTCCATGTGGAGTTCTTCTTTTGTGCTGTTGGTGGGAGGGTAACTGTGTATCAGTGCGCTGTTCAGCGTTGTCCTGAAAGTATTCTTTGAGTCGGAGAAAGTAGGCTTCAGATCGCCGCAGAACTGTATCATGTTGGTGGGGGTGGCAGGGCAAAGAGAGTCCCGAGATAGGACAGACGTTTCTTCTGGGCTGAGTGTGTGGTTGGATAGATTGACGATATTGCTGGGTGGGTTAGGGGTACCACGGTTGTGGCCCCATGTGGCAGGTAGGAGTTTAGACAGCTTACAGTCCTTTTTCCTTTGTAGAGAGGTGAAGTGAGTGATGTAGATCTCCTGTCTTATTTTAGTGAAGTCCGTTTGTATGGAAGTTTGGTTATTGATGAGAGTCTCCAGGTTGGAGAGCTCTTTTTTGATGTTTTCCTGTTTGCTGTATAGGAGGCTGATCAGGTGGTTCCTCAGTTTCTTTGATAGAGTATGGCATAATCTCTCACTGTGGTCTGTGTAGTATGTAGATAGCAGTGGATTTTTTACCTTTAGTCCATTTGGTATGATGTCCATCCGTTTGCATTTGGAAAGGAAGATGATGTCTGTCTGTATTTGTGCAAGTTTCTTCATGAGGTTGATGGATTTCCACTCCATACGGCTAAATGCAGTGCCTTGCATGGTGTCAAGTATCAGAGGGGTAGCCGTGTTAGTCTGGATCTGTAAAAGCAACAAAGAATCCTGTGGCACCTTATAGACTAACAGACGTTCTGCAGCATGAGCTGGTGAATACCCACTTCTTCAGATGCAAGTGGTGGAAATTTCCAGGGGCAGGTTTATATATGCAAGCAAGAAGCAAGCTAGAGATAACGAGGTTAGTTCAATCAGGGAGGATGAGGCCCTGTTCTAGCAGTTGAGGTGTGAAAACCAAGGGAGGAGAAACTGGTTCTGTAATTGGCAAGCCATTCACAGTCTTTGTTTAATCCTGAGCTGATGGTGTCAAATTTGCAGATGAACTGGAGCTCAGCAGTTTCTCTTTGAAGTCTGGTCCTGAAGTTTTTTTGCTGCAGGATGGCCACCTTAAGATCTGCTATTGTGTGGCCAGGGAGGTTGAAGTGTTCTCCTACAGGTTTTTGTATATTGCCATGGTATTTAGGAAACTGTGGATCTGGACCACAGTGACCAGTGAGACAGCCAGGCAGCAATTCTAAATGGTTACACTAATCCCAATCATGGCCTAAATCCTTCACACTGCTTCACTCAGGCAGAACCTGCATGTGCGAGAAGCAGGATTGGGGCCTATGTTACTTAATCCTTTTGTGCACGTCTGTAAAATGATGGCAATAGTAAACTCCGTTAATAACACAAAAATCTGTATGTCTAATTCACCTTCTCTCTACCACTGCTACAGGCACTGTGCACGTGATAAGATTTTATTGTATTTGTAAATGCTATATGCCGAGTCATCCCACTGGATAATACATTTTTGGCTTGACAGGCGTTCGGTGCTTTTTTAAGTTGGGCAGAGATGCACTAAAATGGATTTCAAAGAGGTACGAATTCCACAGCCTTGAGGTCATCATCACAGCAAAGGGACGACTGCCTTTCAAATGAGGGCCCAATCCTGTGGTATGTCAGCCAAACTGAATTCCTAGTAACTTTTGTGGGTAGCAAAGGCTTGTAAGAAAATACACTTACTACTTGTAGCATCCCTTCCTGCCTGGAAGTGGCATTTCAGGAATCTGCCCCTTGTATCCCCTTTTGACCACTTCCTTGGCTCTCTCTCTAGGTCTTCTGTAGCCTGGCCCTCCAACCAAGTCACATAAAAGTTCAAACCCCTTCTGGAGTAACAAATGGTCCAATTGTCATTCCAAAATAAACCTCTAAACTAATAACTTCTTCTGCCTCTCTCAAGCCACTCTAAAGTCTTCTGCTTTACCTCTACTCCTGGGACCTGCAGAGTTCCTCCTAGACTGCTGCTTCCTCAGCAGGATCCCCCACTGCCTCCCATCTGCAGAGATTCTGACAGTTTACCTCAGAGTATATCCCCATCATTTACAAGCCTTACCTCAGGACTTCCCCAGCCTCCTAAGCTGCTCCTTATGGGTTATTTCCAGCCTGACTTCCCCAGCCCTTACCCAGCAAGTGGCCCCTCCTTGTTCCTCTCTCCTGGGTCTCTCCTTATCTGAGTTCAACTCTGTGTAAGTAATCCTCTACAACAGGGTTAGTCACTCCAGTTAACTCAATCACAGCCAGCTGGGATCATTAATTTCCCCTCAGTGACTAGATCATGGGCAAGGCTGAGGAGAAACTCATAGAATCATAAAATATCAGGGTTGGAAGAACCTCAGGAGGTCATCTAGTCCAACCCCCTGCTCAAAGGACCAGTCCACAACTAAATCATCCCAGCCAGGGCTTTGTCAAGCCTGATCTTAAGAACCTCTAAGGAAGGGGATTCCACCACCTCCCTAGGTAACCCATTCCAGTGCTGTTAGATCACAGGCTAGGCTGAGCCCAAACTTGTGTTATACGGCTAGCCAGCCTGTGACAGCACTCTTGGCATTCTACAGCATGGGGAGCAACTAACCATTACTTTCCTAGCTGAGGTTTCATGTTCCATGGGCTGAGTAATAACATGGGAGGACTCCATGTCTCTAAAACTGGCTTTTTATTAAGAGAAGTAATTACAGAGATGATGCAACTGCAGATAGACATCAAGCCATATGTACACAGACTGACTTCCTGGTACCGCCCCAAAACTCTTCCCTCCTGCAACTTGTGCTCCTCACTCCAAGTTTCATGCAGGATACTTCGGTAGTCCTCTAAATTAGGATATGAAACAACTACAGTATTTTGAATATCACTGTGCTGTAACTATGACATATAGTGACTACTTTAGTTAAGAAAGGAGAAAACTTGCTGGGATTTTTTGGACTTCATTTGAGGAGCCTGGCAGACCTTAATACAAAGCAATTCTTTAAAATGCCTTAATTTTCCAGCTGTGGAATAAAGTGTATAGATATTATTGATTTAGTACTTTAAGTAGATGCCTTTCTGCATATGCCTCTTAGAATACGAATTCTACAAAATGTTCCAGATCGTGCCCATAAATCCACAAGAAGCAATAACTGACAAATCATAGCCTAGATACAATTATACTTACAGTTTCATCTGATGATTCCACGTGATGTGCCACTGCAAGTCAATCTAAAGAATAATAATACTTTACAGCTATATAAACAGCTTTTCATCTGAAGATCACAAAGCACTGCTTCGTGTTTAGTCTCACACAGCCCATTAAGGTATTCCTAAATGTTAAGAACACCTTACAGATGGGTAAACTGAAACAGATAACTGACTTGGCCAAGGTCATACAGTGAGTAAGCAGCAGAGCCAGAGACAGGAGCAAGCAATCCTAACTCCTAATCCTTTACTCCTACCTACCTGTCCATACTGTCCTTGGAGACCTGCTAAATTATTCTCAGTCAAGAGATATGGTAACGGTGGAGAGTTAATAACTATAAAACCTTAAGTGCCAAACATTCCAGAAGGGTCAGTAAATAAACATTCTAATCTGGAAAGGATCATAGAATATCAGGGTTGGAAGGGACCTCAGGAGGTCATCTAGTCCAACCCCCTGCTCAAAGCAGGACCAATCCCCAAATGGCCCCCTCACAGATTGAATTCACAACCCTGGGTTTAGCAGGCTAATGCTCAAACCACTGAGCTATCCTCCCCCCCCCCCCCCATGTTTGTATTCTTCCCAGTATGCAGTGGCCATATCCTCCAGATAAATATAAGTGGAAGAATTCCTTGTAACAGGATTAGTCTTCTAACTCTGTGTTACTGAGAGTCTAAGTCATCCATTCCAGAAGCAGGGTTTTGATGGAGTCCCGGTTTTCTATTAGAAGGGGTCTTATGCAGATATTTTCACATTATTTGGCTTTCTTTATCTCCCTGCAGCTGCTTCACGCAAGACAACTTACAGAAACACAACTCAGCTTTCATTTTCCACCTCATCCCTTAATCCCTCTGAATTCTATTGTGCTTATCACTTCATCAGAAAGCCTGAGAGGCTGATTGGGCTGGGGAAATTGTATTTACGCTCTTCTCGAGGAAGCATCTCTCCGTATATGAATAATAAATCAACAGGCAAACTTTGTCAATTTCTGCGAAAATGGGAAATTTGTGAGCCATTTAATGTGATCTTAATAGACCAGTCCTTGCTTTTTGTGCAAAGCATTCGCTGTGACATTTCCCAAAGGGTAAGACCCTGAACTGCATTTTTGCTGTTCACAGAAATGTACTATAGCTCCCAAAGAGCAACAACACAGGAGAGGGACACTTTGTTCTGCATTCTGTGCTGTTGTGGTGTATTTAAAGGGGCTTTCATGCTGCAAAAATATTCATGTTACAGACTAACCATATAGCCATTCCCTTGTTTCTCATAATTTTTCTTTCTGTGTTTGGCTAACTTTATTTCATGGGACTCGATCCTGTCCCCATTGGAGTCAACAGGAGCCGAATTGGGCCCAAGATGTCCTTGTGAAAACTAGAGTTCTTTCTTTCCTGGCTTATTTTTTTTCCTACTTTGTGGGGAATTCATATTGCTGAGTTTGAGACATCACGATAGTTTCTATGAAGGTATTGTAATAGGATGCCTGAAAGAAAGCATGTGCTTTTTTCTGACTGTGTGTTGGCTTCCCCCCATTTTCTGTACTATTTCATCTGTAACATTTTTTTTAAATTTGTCACCACAATGAATGTATATCTAATAAAACCAAATCCCCACATGTGAATGTGCAGAAACAGGATTCTTCTAATATTTCTGTACTATAAATTGAACCATGTGGTTGATTTTACATGACTCTGTTGTGCTCCATTGTTTGTTGCAACAAGGTCAGAGGAGAGTTTCACTGATTGACTAGAAAATAATTGCCTATGTACCATGGATGGGCTTAATATGGCAGTTTATTAAGGACTAGCTAGCTTGAACCAAACTCCTGGAGAAGAATCTGCTCTCCCCAACCCCCACACCATCACTAGAGAAATTCAGAACCAAACTATAGCTCTCTCTGGGAAAGTTCAATCCAGATCTCAACCCTGAAGCTTGAGCCCAACTCTAAACATTTTTGAGTCTGACACTGAATAGTTATGAGCCTCTGTTTACATTACATCTGAGAGACTGAATGTGCATTTATTTGTGATATACAGGCTACACAGAGAACAGAAAGCACAGCTGATTGGAGGAAAGGTTTGATGGTGCATGTGAATATAGAAATACCTCTACCAGAAACGGTGTCTGCATTATATTTGTCAACAGTTAGGAACTAATCAGTGACATGATTGGTTCTAAAGCTGGTCTGTGTCGATGCACAACATGGATAATGTATGGTTACCATGGCAGCTAACCATATTTCACCCTTGTTAGCAACTTAGATTGTCACATGGTCATCCTTCTGTAAATGTCTTAGCACACTGGGTGTTTTGGGTGGGGCGGGGGGCTGCAGTGCGGGCAGGACCCCATACCATGTATCTGAAGATGATGTGGCCAGTCCTCCTTTCTTTCAGGTATCCTGCAGTAGGACATCCCAGAGTTCATTGCTTCATGGGCCTCTGGTGCTGCTCTTTGTGAATGGGCACTATGGGATAGCTGTCCACATTTTCCCACAATGCACTGATACAAAAACAGTTAAGCACAATGATAGTTATAGCTACACAAACGCAGATGACACGTGACTGTGGTGTTCTCTGTGGAACACAATTCAATTGTGTTTGTTGCAACAAGTTCAAAGGAGAGTCTCACTATTTGATTAGAAGAAGATGATTGTTTATGCAGCATGGATGGGCTTAAGATGTCATTTTGCTGAAAAAAGGCAGAGAAAGAACTGCCTCCAGTATCCAGAAGATTAATGAAAGCCTGGCAAAACTGTGAAGTTGAACATCTGTCCTGGATACTACTTCAACTGAGATTTATGTTTGACAATAGAAACCAAGCAGCATGAGAAAATATATAAAGCAGCCTACTGTTGATCAGTAAGATATTTGATAACTGCAGCAACAGTGTTAAATAAATGCTGTCTGTTACATTTACATCACCACAAGACAACTTCTAATATTGAGCGTATGCTTAGATTTGTCTGAGAAGAATCCACTGTCCACATCTTTGCTCTCAGGTTCAGATTTTCTCTTTTCTTTTATGATCCATTCACTTTTACCAGCAAAAATATGTTTACAAAAATCCATGTACAAACTGAGTCTGAGTAACATGATCTAAAGTCATTTGTTGTCTTAAAAATGCATTTTCATTATATTTGTTAAAGTGTATATTCAGAAACTCACTTAGGGGAGTTACAGATTAGAGCAGACCGAAAACCAAGGGGAACTTTTGGCAAGAATGTTTGCAAAAAAAATTGTCCTTGCTTTTCATATTTTTTAAATGTGCAATTTTGACCAACTCTGTTACACATATCATGATGGTGTGTACACTAAAAATACTGGATAGACAGATAGACAAAGACCTGTATGAAAAGCAGAGTGTTCTGAGGGATTGAGCAGCAGACTCAAAACTAGGAACTCCTCCTAAACCAAAGTGTGCCACTGACTTGCTGTTTGATTGTGGGCAAATCAGTTAGGGTACATCTACCTTGCAGGTAAGAGCAAGCCCCCTAACGTGGCTAGACAGACTCGTGCTATCAAGGTTCAAACTAGCACGCAAAAAACAGCTGTGCAGATGTTATGGCTCTGGCAGAGACATGGGCTAGCTACCCAAGCTCAGATTCAGGGATTTAGGTGGGTTTGAGCTCAGGTGGCTAGCCCGAGTCTCTGCTGGAGCCACGACATCTGCACAACTATTTCTAGCATGCCAGCTTGAGCACCACTAGTGCAAATCTTTCTACCCCACCACCAAGGAGGCTTGCTTCCAACTGCAGAGTAGGCATTCCCTTAGGACCATGTTTTCAGAATTAGCCTCTACATTTTGGGTTCCTCGATTTTTAGGTATAGAACTACAAAGAGGTACTGGCCATCCAAAAGTGACAGCTACTTCTGAAAAACTGGGCCCTGACCACTCTGTGACGCAACTTTCCTCACCTTCAAATGGCAGCAATGATATTTACCCACATTTGGGGAGTGTTAGGAGGGCGAGTTAGTTAATGTGAAGTTCTAGGGTGGGAGGTCGCAAGGGGGACTTAGCCACTTTAGATGTCTAAGTCCAAAGTTAAGATCCCCCCAAACCCCTACTCAGCTGCAGCCTATCCCTGTAGGCATCAGACATATTTAAGCACCTATGTTTGCACTGGTGGGCACCTACACAGCCATCTCAGTCCCGACACTGAGCAGGTCATGTCAAAGCCCCAGCTTCAGCCCTACGTTAGGCTCCTAACTCCCTTTGAGGAGTGGGGCTTAGGCTATAACCCTCCCCTCAGCATTTCCTACTGGCTAGCTAAAGTGGTTCCACACACAGCTTGCTGGCGTCTGTCACTTCCTTTTTCAGACACCTAAGTCTCCCCATGTACTGCGTAAGGAGCCAGGGTGCCCAACTCAGGACTGTGAACTCCACTTGGCAGCAGGGTGCCTAAACTTAGGCACTGGTACACTCAGCCTAAGCTCCCCTTGTTTATCCCACCCAAAGTGTCAGAATTAGGGCCCCTATCTCACTCACCAGTGATGATAACACTGGTATTCCACTGCATTCCATTATATGTACATTCGTTTCTCTCTCATTTCACACTAAAACACAAAACCCAGGTCCTCATGCAACTCAGCATTTGTCTATTGGGGTAGCTTTCCCCAGAGACTATATCCTAATGGTTCTAAACAAGTGCCTAAGAGAAATTTTTGCCTTAGACCAGAGAAAGTAAATCAGCTCTGATCAAAACTATTAGTCACCAACCACTGTTATTGAAGGGCTGACAAGCACTTTAATTAGCTAATCAAAGTCCCCTTAATAAGTTATTTGGTTCTCAGCATGGCATGTTTTTAAATGATCAGTCAAAACCAAGGGTAATCCAAAAACATTTCCCAAATTCAGGGAATCAAATAAGTTACAAAACATTGTAATTGCAGTTCTCATTAATTAAATGATTCTGTTTCTGATGCAAACTTGAGAGAACCAGAAACAATTTTTAAAAAAAATAGAAATGTTTTATCCTACAAGTGACCATAAGATTTTCAAAAATAAGAAGTTCAACCAATATAAAGAACAATTAGATCACTCAGCTTGACTGCCAACTATCCTGGAAATACACCTATCGTCTATTAAGCATGCTGCTCCTCCTTCATCGCCCCTCCTGAGCTGCCAGGCTGCATTAACATTTAAATCAATTACATCATTAAGATGTACTTGGCACATTCAGCTGCATAGCAGGTGCTTTCAGTGCGGATGTATCTAGAACAGTCAACCATTCAGAAGGTGCGTTTCACAAAGTAGATGTGAACTTTCTGCATGAATGTGAAAGATCCAGCAGTTCAAGAGGTAGTGTTGCTTAGTGATTAGAGCACTGGATTAGGCTTCAGGGACCTGGGTTCTAGTCCCAAGTCTGCAACTGGCTTGCTGTATGACCTTGGGCAAGTCATTTCCTCTCTCTGTGCCTCATTTTTCCCATCTGTAAAACTGCGATAGTGATATTGATTTCTGTGGTAAAGCACTTTGAGCTCCACTGATGAAAAGAGCTATAACAGAGCCAGATATTGGTGTTATTAATTATTATTACAACCTGGATGCTCTTGAAATCATTGACAATGCAACAGGTCAGTTCCACCTGGATATATCTGGGCTATTCATCAGCACAAAAAACTTCACCCTCCCTTGATCTTCTTGATACATCCAACAGCTCAGCAGCTGTATTCTGCTAGAATGTAGCTGCAATATTTAGAAGTTCTGCAAGTGCATTTTACCTGGATGTACCTGGCCTATTCATCAGCACAGCAGGTGCATTCTGTCTGTTCCTGAAACATCTGGCTGCTCTCAAGAAGCTAAAACAAAGCACAATACGCCAAGGGTGGCAGAACCTATGCAGCAGTGGGGCTCTCAGCCCCCACCCCTCCTCTTCTGCCTGAGGCCCTGCCCCTGGCCAAGCCAGAGCGACAGGCTGAGAGCCACGGATCTTCCACCTGCCCAGGTGGAAGGGTCAAGAGCAGCCCCCAGACTGTGTCTCCACCCCATGGGCCTCAGGTCTGTGGCTCCCCACAGCTGTCCGTGCATGGCTCTTACCTGGACCCAGCTGCAGCTGGGTGGCCGCAGCCCCAGCCATGGTAAGAGCTGAGTGGGCAGCTGTGGGGAGCTGCAGTGCAGACCCTCCACCTGCCCGGGATGAGGGGATCAAGAGCAGCCCCCAGCCTGTGTCCATGCCCTGCCATGGCCCGTAGCCCTCCCTATGCCACAGTCACTGCCATGCGCTTCTTCCCATTTATAAGGAAATATGGTAGCATGCAAGGGTTCTACCTCATACAGAGCTATGTAGCACCATAACAGGTTTTGATTGTACCTCTAGTACCTTAAAAATAATGGTATCTTATATGTAAAAAACAATAAGAACAATCAGGGATGTTTCTTTTCAGGGGCATAAGGAGAAATCAGAACATTTTGATTTTCTCCTCTGTTAAACCCTCAGTGATTTAAACTATTGTTTGACTAAGGAGATCTTAGGAATACATCAGCAAGCTCAGTATATATGGATACAAATTTAGGGGCCTGGATGTGACTTTTAAACGGTCAGAACAGAGACAAATCCTGAGAAATCCATCCTCGGGTTTTACATGGTGTAATGATTCTGTAACCCAACAAAACTGAATGGTTATCTTTTCCATGCATCTTAGCCACATGAACTTCATGATTGGAACAGGCTTTAAAATTCAGTATATTATATAGAGAATCCAACACCTTCAATACTATTGAGATTTACATCTTCTGAGAGTTTGCCACTAGTGGGTGACATGATTCTCATCTCTCTCTCTTTCATTCTCAAGCACACACAAACTCATACTGATTTAAGCAGGTCTGACATTCTCATCCAGTACAGAGCAATAGTATTTGTAAGGAAAGTTATTAAGTTATTAGTAGAGGAGTTCCTATGTACAAGACAATGTAATGTTAGTATGAGGGTGATTATGTTAAGCATTGGAGCATGTTCAGTGTGAAAGTGGATGTTTCCAGAAGCCAAAGCACACACAGATTTAGTGGAGTACTCAGTGGTTAATAAAAAGTGCTTATTTTCTTTTGATAAGCCTGATTCCTGAGTATTTATTAAATAGTAATCCATAACTGCCAACTCCAGGGTTCTTTGCACTGTGCCTTACCACATCTACTACTGGCTGGTCTCATAAGCAGGATGCTGGACAAGATGACCACTGGTTTGATCCAGTTTGGCAACTCCTATGTCCCTATTATAGTACACAAATACAGTAGCCTTTACAATAGAATCAGTATCTGCTAAGAAATGGTGCATAGTACAGTAGAAAAAGCATCCGTTAGGAAATGCTAAGAAAACGGGGAGTCTTATGTCCAATATGTATACAAAGAAACAGGATGAGAGAACATTCAGGAACAGGGCATTGTGGAAAGAACATGCCCCTAATTTTCTCTGCTCTCATGACATAATACTTCAAAGGAGGCAGGCAGACAAGAAACAGCTTTTGGAGACAGACTGGCAGTATGCCAAAGCCCTTCAAAGGAGCAGGAAAACTTGGGGCATAAGCCTCATTACCCCCAATTAGCATGATCAATTTGCTAATCACTTCCAGGTGGACCACCAGAAAAGCTGGATGAGTTTGTTAAAGCTGCTGGTTCTTTACCTTCAAACTGATTAACTTATACCATGAAGATTTACAAACTTTACTTCTGTCCTTCCAGTTCACACATTTTTATGAGGAAGCTGCACTCTGCAGAAGTTTTGAGCAGACATACGATGCTAGAAGATAATACAGCAGGGCACAATCCTGCACAGGGCTAAGTGCCTTCTGGGAATCTGTGAAAATTGCATGTCCTCAACACCTCATAGCATCCAGCTCCTATGTGAACAAAGGAAAGAAAATCATCAGCAATTAAGAAAAATATATTGATGGACACATGTTAAGAGAAAATGTCACATGAGCTCAGACAGAGCATAAGCAGAACCTCATTTTAGTGTGTGGTCTTACCTCTGTGCTCAGGAAACAGGCAGAAGGCCATTTAGCACAATGCATTAGCCAGCTCCATTTTCTTTAAGCTGTGTCGAGGCTTAAAGAATTCAGAATCACAACGGCACAGAAAATGCAGGAATTAGCTCATCAGCCCTGGCTTTTCTCAAGGCAGCATTGTCCTGGCCGCATGTCCAGAGATATATTATTGTTCTTTCATCTTCCACCTTCCTAAGCAGAGAGGCTCACAGAGTACAAAATGAGATGCAACTGGACAAAATGTTCCTTCTCTGGGTGCCATATTTTCATTCAGGCAGTAATAGTCCATTGGGATGCAAAGAGAGGAGAACATTTTTGCATGAAAAAGAAAATTTGAAGTGTTTCTTTCAATGGCAGATTCGCAAAAAAAATAGTGTCTGTTCCCTTAAATGTGCTGATATTACTTATTTTACAACACCTAAAATGCACTAGGTGCCCGACAGCAGAGATGAAAAATATGGGCCAGATTTTTGAAATTGTCTGCCTTAAATTAGACTTCTAACACCAGATTTACACACACAAATAAACAGTCTGGTTTTCAAACATCCTAAGCACCCAGCCTCTCCGTCTGGCTTCAGTGGAGCAGCGGGTGCCCACAGGAATTTAGGTGCCTAACTGTAGATGCCCACTTTTCAAAATTTTGCCGAGTGTATCTGTTCTGAAGGGCTTACTTAAGTTCTTGCTTAACTTTGTCAGAGAAAAACAGAGTTCTCACTCACTTTTTGGGTGCAGCAAGTCAAATACTTTATTATCTCTAGCAATTGTATGGAGAGAGAGAGCTAAACAGGTCTCTCCCAGGTAAACAATTATAGCAAGCATTTATACCTTTTGTTACATACAATAATAAGCAACAGCTGCATTTTGTTTATACATAGGTCATCTTGATATCTTATTTTTCTCACTTCTATTTAGACTGTAGTCTACATTCCATATCTAACACAAGGTCGCAACAACTTCTCACACAGTTCTTTCCCGCTCGCCTCACGCAATCCTCGCTTCTACAGGTCTCACATTATTAGGGTAACAGCTAGCTAGAGATTGTCTGCATTGAAATCCGCTTCAAATCCCTGTCAGTTCTTGCTCTACTTCCACAACTTCAAGCATACATGTGGAAATTGCAGAGTGAGGTTCTTTAGCCAGTGTGATACTAGAGATCAGACTAGATGATCCTAAGGTCCTTCTGACTTTATAATCTATTAATATATTAAAGGGCCACCACTACCCTTGCCCCAGCCCAGCCTCTGTTACTTGAAGAATTGTTAAAAAGGAGTCTCAAGTACTCCTGCTATTGAGGACAGTTCCCTAGAATTTCTCCATTTCTTACAGAGAAAATTCAGCTCACAAAATTCTACAGTAGGGCCCAGCCACACTCAGTTCATTTTTAGGAAAATATGATCCTCAGTGATTATACTTCCCAGCATGCAAAGCTTCCTTTTGAGAATGTATCTTAAATAACTGCTGCTTGGCTCAAGATGGAGCAATTGTGTTAGGGATTGTTGTTGCTCAGGATCACGTATCATGCCTGCCTATTAAAAATAGAGGCTAAGGCAACCGGCTCCATATTATATGCATCAGGCTCAATGCTCAAGCTGTAAGAAAGATATCATGTGACCTTCAGATAGACAAAGTTTGGGCATTCCTGTTTCTCACATTACTTTAGTTTCCGTATATGCTCTCAAATCCCATTTACAGGTGATTTTTAAAAAGAATTAATTAAACCATTTCCTCTGTAACTGTTTTATTGCTCTCAGATGTACTTTGCACAATTGCTTCCCATCATAGTAATTTGTTGCAATGCTGACAAATATGAAGTTTACTTTTATATATTTAATTTGAATTGGTCAGTTCCAAACAGCTTTACACATGTAGAAAGTTTAAAAAGTTGTTTATTAAGTACTTCAGTTATAATTCATTTAAAAATCCTATTATGTTTGGTTACACAAGACTGAATTTAATATACTTAAAGATGCAGTACTCCTTAGCTGTGACATATTTATGGGCTGAACATTAAAAGGTTTATAAAACAAGGCAGTATATTCTCAGTGTCAAACAGCTCTCAATGAAGACAATGATTCAATCTGTCTGTTTGTAATTAGGTATGAAATAATTTACGATTATGAAGATAAGTGAGCAAAAAATTTCCAGAATACCTCCATACTGTATTTTATCGCAAAAAAGGTTTCCATAATCTTTTCAGAGTGCATAAATTGCCCGTCTCAGATTTTAGCCAGATTTCCAGTGGAATTAATAAACATATGGATCCAATCTCAATAGCATGTGTCAAAAATAATGAAGGGGATGTATGCTACCGAGGGATCCTCCACATGTTGTTGAACATGAACCTGGGTTTGCCATTGATTGATTCGATACTGGGAACTGATGCAAAGGAGACCACTTGAAACTCTTAGAAAAGTAATGATGAGAAACCCTCAAAAGAACTTCATCTTAGATAAGGATTCAGTGTTTGGATGCTTATCCATAGTGTATCCAATCTTATCCACGAGTCTGCAGATTGAGCTAGAAACCTTGCAAGATCAAGCTCTCTCATGAGATTTCCAATGCTGTTTCATTTTGGCTGGGGGTCATGCAAAAAATAGCCTCTTTCATGCCATTTCAAGCCTTCCTCAACCCCCAAAAATAAACATACTAAAAAATTTGATCTAAGCTTTTTTTTTTAAAACTTCAAAGGAACTTTAGGTGGAGTTTCAAGTTATGGTTCAGTTTTAACCAAACTGGTGAACCTCTCCCTACATTCTACATAGAATAGCAGAACTGCGATACAACAGTAAGATCCAAATTCTTCACGTGCATGAACAGAACCTACCCCTGTGATCATGGTAGATGTTGCAGCAGCCTTCACCTCCCCTAATCCACAGAAGCCTCCCATTGGGGTTCCATATTCTAGTGTTGCGCGGGGCGGGGCAGTACTGATGAGCTGCTAATTATTTTAACTACTCCCTTCCTGCAAAGCCATACAGCAAAGTTTTCTAACTTACCCTAGACGGAATCCTCTTAAGGGAGGTTCCAGGGCTGCTCCTCTGCCTCCAGGGCTGTGCTAGTGGAACCCGGAGAAGTGGGATTCCAAGTGGAGCTGCTAGGTGTTAAGCATTGGAAAATCAGGTCATATAGATTTAATGATTCTATGCCAGGGGTTCTCAAACTGGAGGTCGAGACCCCTCAGGGGGTTGCGAGGTTATTACATGGAGGGTCGCGAGCTGTCAGCCTCCACCCCAAATCCTGCTTTGCCTCCAGCATTTATAATGGTGTTAAATATATAAAAAAGTACTTTTAACTTATAAGGGGGGGAGGTTGCATTCAGAGGCTTGCTTTGTGAAAGGGGTCACCAGTAAAAAAGTTTGAGAGCCACTGTTCTACACCTTCTGTCTTGAAATATTTCAAAGATGCTTGTCCCAGTGTGAGCACTAGGTCCATGGCATTTTAATGATAAAGAATCAGAGGGGTAGCCGTGTTAGTCTGGTTCTGTAGAAGCAGCAAAGAATCCTGTGGCACCTTATAGACTAACAGACGCTGCAAAACGTCTGTTAGTCTATAAGGTGCCGAATGATAAAGAAGACATTTGCCAATTATCCGAGTACAAATAAGAATCTGGAATAATTAAGAAGGAAAAACAACTTTTCCTTTTACACACACAAAAAGTCAAACTGTATTTTACTAAATTCTCCCACCACCACCCCCCAAAAAATCACCTTTGCCACTAAAATAAGTCTGAGAAACTTTATCCAAAATGTAAATTTTGGTAAAATTACAAGCCTCAGAAAACAGACGCTGATAATGAATGTTCCTCTTCAACCATAACAATAGCGTTGCTGCTGCGTCGCCATAATGTTATGGGACCCTAGGCAACTCCAAGCTTCATCCTGGAATGATGACATATTTCATGATTATGTCCAACTCTGACAGAGATTAGCATTTATATGGTAATAACAGCAATATGGGTAGCTCTAGCTTTTCACTATAATTGGTTAGGCTTTTAATCACAAGAAGTCTTATGGGCCCAATTTAGCAACAAAAAAGCCTTATACATACATTAGTGTTCAAAACCATAATTCTTATACATCCTTTTTTAGGGCCAAGCCTGTAAAATGCTATGGGAATGGGAAATGAGGGTATGCAGCACGTTGCAGGATCTAGCCTGTTAATAGGAGTCTGAGTATGGATTGTTTGTTCAAATCATAAGCAAAAATGAAAAATATGTAATGGTGACTGGGCAGACTTTAGGCAAGTAGAGAAACTAAAGATAGGCTGAGGATCTTCTAAGTCCTTGTCTTCCCAAAGGAAGAATAAATACACAATCCCAACTAGAATTTACACAGTTTTAAAAGGGTCACGAATCCATTTAAAAATTGAAGTTCTGCCTAGAAATTTTGTATCTCCATTTTTTTTATAAATAACCTTTACTAGTAACCCTTTGTGCATTTGGCACCAATACATGTCTAGCCAGTTTCCCCATTTCCCCTCTATGTTCAGTAAGTTAGGCCTCACACTGGCACACCTGCACCTTACCAGTTGCAATCCTGGAGCCACAGTCAGTTTCCATCATTAATGGTTGTCAATTTTTCACATGTCCGCATGAAAGAGAAAATCATGTAGGAAACAGGAATATGTGATTTTAAAATCACAAAAGTTGCAGGGGAATTTAGGGACAGGATGGCTTCTGAAACTACTTTCAAACTTTTTTTAATGGACTCGATTTCAAGATTATAGTGTTCCTTTCATTAAAAAGTGTGTATATATAGCTCATCACATATGTCATCATGATAGCTATCATCACCACATTAGCGCCTGTATTTCCTTACTAATTTATTATGCATTTCAGAGCACTGACATTATTCTATGCTTTTGGATGTCAATGTTCCTCCTATATCCCCTGTGCTAAGATTTTGCCCATATTAATGAATGCAGCAGGGATTAATTATTAAAACATACACTTCATTCCAAGAATGGCACTTGATGCCTTCTTCACAGTAAACTGAATAAACATTTCAAGTGCAAATGGTCTTTTAAAGGATTTATGTTTCAGTTCAGGATACTGATTCCCCGCAATTCTCTTTCCTTATTACTGCTCCCTCTTCAGTAGGCCAACAGTTCTGAAATGTTTTCAAGATGTTATTTCCCCTCAGAAATGTAAATGTGTCCCAACTTGTTGTCATGCTGACATTTAAGCAAGGGCAGCCTTATAGGTCACAGGTCACCCTTTACCTTCTAGACAAATATCACTTATCTTCCAGCTGACGCCATCAGTCATACAGCCCATTAAACAAATCAATTGTATTGATTGTTTGCAAAGATTTAAGTTACTTTTAACATGCAAAAAAAAGGGGGGGGAGGAGAGGGAGGAAGAAGGTCTGAAAGGCAAATAGTATAATGAAGAAAAAGGGCTGTGCTTTGCTTCTATTCGGTGACACACTCTGCACAACTGAGTTTAGAAGGCGGTGTTAACTAGTTTAGGATTAAAATTTTTCCTGGTGGACTTTAACATGGCTATAATCTCCTTGGTTGGGTCCCATGGATCTTTTGTGGGGAAAACCAAGATCAACGCTATATCCAGAACTGTTTGCACACCTGCCACTAGTGCACAAGCAATGTTGGTTTGTGGTTTTATCTCTTAAAATAAATGCAACTTGGCAAAATTGAGAGTACCGTACATTTCATTCCCAAAGATCCAACAGGATATTACAGATAGACTAAAAAAGAGAGAGCGAAAACAAGAAAAAGAAATTGACACAATGTCATTTGGGTTAAATGTGAGTTAATTCTGTGTTTCTACATGGGACCAAAAAAAAAAAGTGAATGGCCTGAAACAGGCCATCAAAAGACATGTTTATCAGGCACAAAATTCAGGCTTATCTGAACATTCATCAGTTCACTCTTCTCCAGGATCCAGTTTGAAAGTGAACCAATGGATACCCGCGTGTTTCCAAAAACACATCCTAGGCAGAATCTGGGCCCACGTTATGGCTGTTGGTGTTGTTCCATAAAGTTGACCTCATTAGGAAGTTGAGGAGTCCCCCAGAATCGAGGATTCCACATCTGGCATAGAGGTGGATTATACTAGCCTAGGCAGCAGCATCATGCCCCCCTTCCCTCTGCACAGGGAATAGCTCATCTGGATCTAAGAACCTGGATCTTTATTTGTAATATATTAAGCCACTGGATGAGTGCATTTGTTTGGATAAAATAAGAACCAACACAAAGTACTGAAAATTTGAACCAACCCCTTTCACAGGCTCAAAAAAAGTTCACTTAATTCCCCTCTCACTCTTCCTCCCCTTCCCGCCCCCCAGCAATTGCATGCTCCTTTGCACTTCTACTGCTACAAGACTAATTGTCATAATAGCATGCAAAAGTTCTCACAAATCTGGAGACCCTGGGCTTAATTCTGATCTCACACAAGTGTAATTCAATTGCCTTGAATGGGGGGGTTATTCTAGGATCATGGCAGAGTGAGTAAGATCAGAATCAGGTTCCATATTCTCCTTTGGAGATGGTCAGCCTAGAAGATCTAGCAGGTATTCTCCATCTCTAACTTCTAAGGCATACAGATGTCATGGGGATTGTCATGGAATAAATACCTAAAGAGAACATAAAAATCAGTTTTAATATTTATTTCCCACCTGAACAATAGTAAGGAAAGGATGAGAGAAAGAACAAACTACACATAACAGATGCTGATCATGCTGCTTAGTGCCTTTCTGGAAGGTGCTCACATACTATAATACTAAGAAACGATATAGAATGGAATAGATTAGAAGGTAAGTACTGCAAATTTGCAAGAACCTGCTCTTACAGGATGCCCATGCCAGGTGGCTGGGATAGTTCAAATAGTTGGGGTGAGGATTTGAACTTTTAGCTTGCTATGACAACGTCTTTGCAGAGTTACCGCTCACTAATTTAAACTACATAACAGCTACTCAGTATACACATTTGAACTTCCGTTAATCCATATTAAATATCTTGCTAGCAATCAGTGGGCATTTAAATCACAATCTTCTATTTAAATGCATAATTAGGAATCTTAATCTGAAACAGTACTTTACATGAGCCAAATCACTGAAATAAAATAAGTACTTCTTTTAAAGTGAGAAAGGGTGAAAATAGCTAAATGTCTTTAGAATAATCAAGGGTCTATTTGTTTTTCTCCTTTTCCCTCTGACAGGCAGCAATTTATTGGTGATACTGTAAATATCCATCTTACAAAGCAGTCCTAGTTTTATTAGCCCTTCTTGATGTACTTTATCCCATGTGACCAGTTCTTGCAAATCCCCATTTGATTTGTCTGATCCAATGGCCAGGTGCCTGAATCATTAAATTGCTGCACAGATGAATCACAGCAAGAGTCTAATAAAAGAAAAAGGGATCAGTATGCTTGTCATAAATTTAGTGTCATATACCTGAAAGGTGCCCTTTCCCCCTGTCCAGGAAGTATAATATGACTGCAAATCCAGTCCATTCTCAGGATCATTTTTGCACAGAGGGATTTTGCAGTCATTGAAGTCTACCTGACAGTAGTTGGCTAGACAAATCTCAAATACTCCATCCCATACAGCCCCAGTTAAGCCATATGGTCTAAGGGATTTCCCCGGGACTAGTTGCAAATGCAGGGGATTGGGGATGGATTGGTTGCAGCTGTGTGTGTAAGAGGCAGAAAGCCAGGAGAGATCCAGCAGACAGCGAGAGAACCGGTCATGAGAGTTGCCCTGAGAAAGAGCAGCTAGATGGCGCTCCTTGGGACATAGGACTTGCTGGAGAGGCAGGCTTGGAAATTGTGAGCAAGGAAATTGGCTGCTGCTGTTTGTTCCTGTCGTGTTCAGGGAAACCAGATCTTGTGTACATTCTTTGGAAATAAACAGGACTGCACCAAAATATACCTATTCTAGCATCAATTTCACCTCCTAATGAACACAACCCAGTAATGTCCCAAGAACTGGCTAACCATTTGGGCCAAAGGGGGTAACCCATTCTCACAACTCATTGCTGGAGGCCACACATGTGTTGTATCAGCCATCCTTACCAGCGCACCTAACAAGTTTGTGAGGGGGACCCCAAACCAAACCAGAACAAAGACAGACAACTACTACACACCTGTATAATGCATTCTGTATACATGCCTGGTATATGATTTTGAAAGGGTTGTACTTAGTTAAATCTAATCAAACTTCAATGGGGCTCTTTCACTGCCAAATTTCAATTCTTATTCCCAGCCACGTAAGGTAAAAAAAAAATAGAGACAGCGTGGGTGAAGTAATACCTTTTAGTGGACCAACTTCTGTTGGTGAGAGAGACAAGCTTTCGAGCTTACACAGAGCTCTTCTTCATGTCTGGAAAATGTATTCCAAGTGCCACAGCTAAATATACTCTGAGTACGTTTTCCAGACCTAAAGAAAAGCTGTGTAAGCTCAAAAGCCTGTAACAGAAGCTGGTCTAATACAAATATTACCTGACTCACCTTGTTTCTCTAATATCCTGTGACCAACACAGCTACAATAACACTGCATACCAAAAAAAAAAAAATAGTCACAAGAACCTGTTAGAATGGGAGACGTGTATTGTTTTCACTCATCTCCAAAACACTAGTCTCTCTGCTCACTTTCAAGCCAAAAATTTATTTCAGACAATTTCTGCCCAAAAGGTAAAAACTTTCACATACTTATGAGCCACTGAAAACAGGGTGTTAGAATAGAACCAGTTCTACAGCCTTATCTACTGTAGTCACTTCTGTTCCCATAATAAGGACTCTAATGATAACAGAGAACATCACAAATGATTTATTTTTGTACAGATTTGCAATATTACAAATGGAGCGGAAAACAGCATACAACATCTCCCTGGGCTGCGTGAATGACTCAGATTAGCCTGTTCTAATGACAGATATGCAGGAGCTGATTCTGGAAAGCCTGCCTTTTCTTAACCCAAGCCTTAGGGAAAGGTTTGAATCATCACAGTCTTTCACTTCCCTTCAACTCTTTTGCAGACCAGATGATTTGGCACTTTCAAGATCTTGCGGTATTTATGTTCAGAGCCAGACAGCAAGGAAATTCTTTCCAAGATAAAACTTTCTTGGCTGATAATGGCATGCTCAAGCCCAAGCCCAAGGTATCTGGCAGAAATAAAATGTTTATCCCAAAGCCAGTTATTTATTTTATACTTAAGAACTACAGCTCAATGCTTATCCTCTGAGAAGCACACACTTAAATGAAAACAAAGAATCAAACTGTAGGAAACACAGACCAGATCCTAAGCTGGTGTAAATCAGTGTCAGTGGATGTACAGCAGCTGAGGATCTAGCTGATGTATGTTTAGAAAACACAATAAATGATTTGAAGATCTGGCCGTATTCTCTGGAGTATATGTGGTATTTGAGGGCCTTTCCTTCGTGCATTTCTTCATCATTGGTACCTGTAAGCAATGACAGTTGCTAGCTTGGAACTCTCAAGCAGATCATAAGAACATAAGAGTGGCCATATTGGGTCAGACCAATGGTCCATCCAGCCCAGCATCCTGTCGTCCAACAGCGGCCAGTGCTAGATGCTTCAGATGGAGTGAACAGAACAGAGCAATTTGTAGAATGATCTATCCCCTGTTGTCTAGTCACAACTTCTGGCTGTCAGAGGCTTAGGGACACCCAGAGCACAGGTATCAGAGGGGTAGCCGTGTTAGTCTGGATCTGTAAAAGCAGCAAAGAGTCCTGTGGCACCTTATAGACTAACAGACGTATTGAAGCATGAGCTTTCGTGGGTGAATACCCACTTCGTCAGATGCATGTAGTGGAAATTTCCAGAGGCAGGTATATATATGCAAGCAAGAATCAGGCTAGAGCACAGGGTTGCATTCCCTGACCATCTTAGGTAGTAATCACGGAGGACCTATCCTCTAGGAACTTATCTAATTATTTTTAACCTAGTTATACTTTTGGCCTTCACATCATCCCCTGACAATAAGTTCCATAGGTTGACTGTGTGCTGTGTGAGGAAGTACCTCCTTATGTTTGTTTAAAAGCTGGTGCCTATTAATTTATTAGGTGACCCTGGTTCTTGTTGTTATGCGAAGAGCTAAATAACACTTTTTTTTCATTTTCTCCATGCCATTCATGATTTTATAGACCTCTAGCATATCCCCCCTTACTCATCTCTCATCTAAAATTAAGTATTTTAACTTCTTCTCATATGGAAGTTGTTCCATACCCTTATTCATTTTTGTTACCCATCTCTGTAACTTTTTAAATTCTAATCTATCTTTTTTTGAGATGGGATGACCAGAACTGCATGCAATATTCAATGTGTGGGTGTACCAACGATTTATGTAGTGGCATTATGATATTTTCTGTCTTATTATCTATCCCCATCCTAATGGTTCCTAACATTGTTAGCTGTTTTGACTGCCGCAACACACTGAGCAGATGTTTTTAGAGAACTATCCATAATGACTCCTTGATCTCTTTCTTGAGTAGTAACAGCTAATTTAGACCTCTGTAATTTTTTACATATAGTTGGAATTATGTTTTCCACTGTGCATGATTTTTCATTTATCAACACTGAATATAATCTGCCATTTTGTTACCCAGTCACCCAGTTTTGTGAGATCTCTTTATAACTCTTTTCAGTCTGCTTTGGACTTAACTGTATTGAGCAATTTTGTATCATCTGCAAACTTTGCCACCTCACTGTTTAACCCTTTTTCCAGATCATTTATGAATATGCTGAACGGCATGATCCCAGTACAGATCCTTGGAGGACTCCACTATTTACCTCTCTCCACTGTGAAAACTGACCATTTATTCCTCCTTTATTTCCTCTCTTTTAACCTGATACTGATTCATGAAAGGACCTTCCCTCTCATCCTATGACTACTTACTTTGCTTAAGAGCCTTTAGTGAGGGACCTTGCAAAGACTTTCTGAAAGTCCAAGTACATTATATCCACTGGATCACCTTTGTCCACATGTTTGTTGACCTCCTCAAAGAATTCTAATAGATTGGTGAGGCAAAAGCCGTGTTAACTCTTCCCTAACATATTGTATTCATCTATGTGGCTGATAATTCCATTCTTTACTATAGTTTTAACCAATTTGCTTGGTACTGAAGTGAGGCTTACCAGCCTGTAATTGCAAGGATCACTTCTGTGGTCTTTTTTTAAAAATCGGCACTACTTCTGTTATCCTCCAGTCAGCTGGTACAGAGGCTGATTTAAGCAAAAGGTTACATACAGTTAGTAGTTCTATGATTTCATATTTGAGTTCTTTCAGAACTCTTGGGCAAATACCATCTGGTTCTGGTACTTATTACCATCTAATTTATCAACTTGTTCCAAAACCTCCTCTATTGACACCTCAATCTGGGACAATTCCTTAGATTTGTCATCTAAAAAGAATGATTAAGGTGTGTGAATCTCCCTCACTTCCTCTGCAGTGAAGACTGATGCAAAGAATTCATTTAACTTCTCCACAATGGCCTTGTCTTCCTTTAGCACCTCAATCATCCAATGGCCCCACTGATTTTTTGGCAGGCTTCCTGTTTGTCATGTACTTAAAACAAATTGCTGTTAGTTTTTGTGTCTTTTATAAGTTGCTCTTCAAATTCTTTTTTGGCTTGCCTAATTGTACATTCACACATGACTTGCCAGAATTTATGCTTCTTTCTATTTTCCTCAGCAAGATTTGACTTCCAATATTTAAAGGATTTTTTGGTCCCTAACCACCTCTTTTATTCTGTTGTTATTTTTTTGGTCCTCTTACATTTTTTATTTTATTTGGGGGTATGCATATAGTTCACTGTGTCCACTGAGCTGTAGAAAGGCCATGGAACTGTTGTCCATTATGTACCTTTCTTGTCTAAATTACATTATAAACACCTTGGGGCAAGGACCTCTCCTTCCCCTGACTGTAAGACACTGTGTGCACTTGCTGAGCTACATCATTCTATTAATATGTAAAAATACATAAACCTTAAAACAGAAGAAAATCTTGAAAACACAATTCCCATGTTGTTCACCTGCAAAATATTCAGCATGACTGGCAGCAAGTTACTCTATATTTTAATGCTTTTGAGTTGAGTGTGTCATCCGTGTATTTCTAAAAGTTTGGTAACACTGTGTATTTTAATCCTAAATAAGCAGTTAATATTGAAATGGAGAATGATTTTATTGGTGGAATATTTCTGTATACCTAACATCCCACATCAAGTCAAAGGGACATTCTCAAGAAAAAATCATGAGTGAAATTTATCTCTGGTGCAATTTCAATACACCAGGAATTACTATGGCCCATGTGTTCTTAGGCATTTGTTTTGTTTATTTTTAAAGCCTTAACTGTATTACTAGTTATACCTTAGATTATTAAAGCTACTAATTTTCAAAAATCCACTGTACATGGTCTATGCTGACCTTGCTTTGTGCATTTCACTCAGCTTGAACCAGGAAAACAGACTGGTTAGTTTCTCTTTCGTTTGTAATCTATTTCCCTGTCTGGGTTTGCTTGCATTACTATGGTTATTTGTGGGTACAAAACTGCAGAAGAAAGTTTAAATAAAAAAAAAAGAAAAATGCTGTTGTATTTTTAAAATCAATTATAGAAACTTTATATACATATCTACTTAAATGAATGTGAATGTGGTGAGAGAGAGAAACAAGCAGACTCTAAAACAGGTAAGTGATGCAAATAGTATAATTTGTGTTTCTGCTCTCTAAAGCAGATTAGCACAAATTAAATTTTGCACTTAACCCTCCTGAAGCTGTGACTACTCGATTTGATTCTAGAGGATTTGACTAATTTGAATGATTTAGGTATTGCCTGAATAACACCAAAATACTTGATTGCTATCTGTTAGCTGGCTTACAGTATATTTGTGTGGGTGGGTGTAGTCAAAAGTATTATTGTTCTTATATTAAGGTTAAAGAAATCGTGTGTTCCTGTCATTCGGAAAAATGATCTCCCATTTGTATCATGTTATTAAAGAAAATTTTCTTAGGATACACTGAAATCTGGTTAAAGGAGGAAAAAATAAAGAGAATTCACTGAGCACTGGTGCTTCAATTAATCAAATGCTGTTTCTGTAAATAGCCCTAAGTGAAAGAATCAAACTATTATGTTCTGTAGATGAATGATCAGCAAATGCTCAGAAACTCATCTGTCATGGTCTAGTTTTGCAGCCTGACAAGAATAATGAAGCCAGCATTTTCTGAATTCATAACAAGTCTGAATTGTGGTTTACATCAAATCCACATTTAATTAGAGTGGAACCAGCAGAGAGACTGAATGCCTCTCTAGCCTGGCAGTGGGGTAAAGGGTTTATCATTTGTCCTTCACAGACATAAAAGGTTAATTCAAAGTGTATAAAGGTTTCCATGCTATCTAATTCTCAGGTTGATCATGTTCCTAGCTCAATGTAATGAGGGTGACATTTCATAGATTTTCTTTTCACGTGGGGTGTACTGTTTCTCCAGGGGTTTACACTGTCAGGTCATTTGGTTATTTTGCAGAAATATATACATTTGCCAGAGAGACTTAGGAACTAACATAGACACTTTGCTGGAGGAAAGTAACTCACATCTTTATCTTAAATGAATATATGATGCTGTAGCCTTGGTCGTGCTAGATAACACAAAGAGGGCTTCATTATTTATCAGGTTCCTTCCTCTCCCATCCAGCTCACACCACCTTGCCAATGTCACATGAACTACATTTCTGTGGATCAGCTCTGATAACCAGAAGCCGCCGAGGTTGCTAGGAGATGAGTGTTCCCTATAAATACCTCCAATTATTTTTTCCCCACTACCTATTTTCTTACAGGTGGAATTCCAACCCCAGAGATAGGGCATCTTTCCTTTTCATCATCTTCAGTATACCCCACTAGAGTGGTTCTCAACCTTTTCCATACTGTGACCCTTTGGTCCAACAGAAAAAAGTTTTGGGACCCCCATCACATCTAGCCACAAAGAAAAAGAAAGTGGTTGCAACCCCCACTTGATCTATTTGCAACCATCATGTAGAGAACCAATGCTTTAGTACAAAGACAACCATAAACAAATATTTGATTTTCTAATACTAGAGAAACAGATAAAGAGCATAGCCTCATTCTGGAATCTTGCCTAGTGGTCAGAGCATTGAACTGGGAGTCAGAACTCCTAGATTCTCTTTGCGTCTCTGCCACTGCTCAGGGACAGGTGGCTTAACTTTTTGTCTCAGTTTATCCATTTATAAAGTGGGTGTTATGACCACCTCACATGGTTATTCTTAGTCTCAATTAGATGATATTTATAAAATGCTTTACAAACGTTAACCAAGGCTCTACAAAACAAGAAAGTATTATCTCCTTTTCTCCAACTAGAAACTGAAGCAGAAGAGGAAAGTAAATTCCAAGGTCACTTGGCAAGTCAGTGGCAGAGTTGAGATAGAATACCTGATTCATAGGCCTCCCTTTCCTTACTTACCACCTTCTAGTAGTACTGGTCATTATGGATGTGTTCATTACTAACCAATAGGAAATTTCCTCATTTCAAAATATGGGGGAGACTCTGAGGTCACTGTGCCACTGGCAAAAAAAGATAATATCTTTTAGGAAGCAAGCCATCTTGGGAATGCTGGGATCTGCAGTCCCAAACTACTCCTTTCTTGCTGGAAACCCTAATCCTCCTACAGTCTTCACCTTCCCCCTGCTTCCAGTGACCTGACTCCTCCCTCAGGCCAGGAACCAGCATCAGTAAAATGACATCATATCAGGAGGTCAAGCCAGGAGAAAGAAGGAACCTGCATGACTGGTTCTGTGCTGAGCTAATGACTGTGAAAACAACAGTGGTAAGTGTGAGGCCACCAGCCTGCTGAACGAGTGGCACGGCAGCTCTAGGGATTTCCACCGAATTGGGAGGTCCACCGAAGCTGCAGAACCAGCGGACCCTCCGCAGGCAAGCCACCGAAGGCAGGCTGCCTGCTGCCCTCGCGGCGCCGGCAGAGCGCCCCCCACGGCTTGCCGCCCCAAGCACGCCTTGGTATGCTGGGGCCTGGAGCCGCCCCTGGCAAGTGGGGTGGATGGATGTTGAAGAGCTCAGCTGAGGGACTAGAGAGGCAGTAAGGAAATTTGTGCCACAAGGAGATAAAGTCTCACTCACATAGAGGATAACAATACACACAGGGATTTGGGGCTGGAACTATGATCCTTCCACTCCAAACATGCTGGCCACTGTCTCTAGAGCTACAGGAAATCTCGTTTAGCTGAACCTAATGGAAGGTCCTTTCACAGAGCTAATTGAAAAAATTTCATCTACAGATTTTTGCATCAAACATTGGGGGTTTGGCAGCAATGAAATTCTTGAATTAAAATTTACAAACTTTCAAAAAAATATTCTATTAAAAAAGATGGAGAAAAATCCTACTAGCTCCAACTTTTTCTTTTGCACACTGGAAAGGGGCGGGAGGAAGGTGAAAATGAGAAAAAGCAAGAAAAAGCTGAAAATTCTAAAAATTTATACTTGAATAACCAGAAGCCGCCTAGGTTGCTAGGAGAGGAGTGTTAGCAGTCAGAAGTGCTCTTCGCTGAAAATTCTAAACAACATTTATATTTGAATAATGTAAAAAACCAACATACATTTTGAACAAATACAAGCGTTGATTTATATATATATTCAAACACTCCCTCCCCACACACATACAAACATTTTTTGACAGTTTAGTCCTTTAACGTTCTCTGTAGGTCCAGCCTGTCGGTGGCAAAATCCCACAGCCAAAGCCAGTACATTATGTGGTATTCAGTGATCACTGGGCACTTAAAGTGCTTGTAAGAGATGTGCTTTATTCTGTGTCCGAATCCAACTGGCTGTGCATAAGAAGCGTTTCATAGTACTCTACCCAGGCTGTCTGGGAAACTCAACTCATAAAAGCACAGTCCTCAATAACGCACATTACAAGTGCTGTTAGATCTATGGTGATAGTTTCCTGTAACTTCTAGATTGATAGATAGACTGACATTTTCTTCAGAGGGAGACAAGATTGCAGTGTGGATGGAGAAAGAAAAAGGAGGAAGTACTAAATGGGGTTGGGAGGATACCGATGGTTAATAAGAATGTTTAATATGGTGTTCACACCTTAATTCCTAGAGCTGTTCAATACCGTTATACCCTTTACCTGTTTACATATAGGACAGTCTCCGAATAGAAATAGAAGCTAATGCTAAAGCAGCAGCTGTAATAGTTCAATTGACAGAGTGAGCCTAATTATTCATGATGAGGTCTGACATATTCCATTTACTAAAGGGCAGTGGTACATACACACAAACCATTATGTTACAACCTGGGAAGCCAATTAGAAACACTACAGGTGTAAGTATTACTGAGAAAGATAAAGCCCTCTAGTCACTGATTGTGTGTACGAATGTGAGAAAGTCTATTTGAATCTGGGTTTTTCTGATTCCCACTCATGCTTGATACAGGCATTTAAATATTTGCCCAGCAGTTTAGAGAGCACAAGACCCTTTCTTTATCAATTCACTGAATTCTGCCATCACCTCTCTCAGTAGGAATTGTGTCAAGGGGCTTAGTCTGTTAGGGTTGGTCAAACATTCCCACAAAAGAAAATCTCCCCTTGCTTGAACTTCATGGAATGAATGGATTTGAAATATATTTAGCAATCAGACGTGCTCTTTGCTTTTTGTCTTTGCAAAGTCCTTTGAGCTCCATCGCTAGCCACAGTCACAGTCCAAAAGGAAACTGGCAGCAGAGGGCTCAGCATTCACACTGCGCAGCTTACCTCTCGGGCTTTGCTTTTTGTTTTCTTTTCTGACATACCAGGGCACAGCTGAGCAGCAATACCACAGGCTGAGGATAGGACTGTTGTCGAAGCCTGCACTCTGCCTGCTACTAGAATGCAGAAATGAGGCTTGTAAATAGGAGCAGGGCTCTCTTCCAAACACTGCAGGACCTATGCCACTCTCCAGAAGACAGCACAGCTATGTCAGAATGGCCCTAAATTCCATAGCCCAGCATGCACTTCTTTTCTACATCTTTTTCATCGCTGCTGATTGCCAAACAGGTAGGAGTTAAAACTTTAGCATTAGATACACGCTAGTGAATGCACTACTGCTTTAGTACCTGGGTCACTGCACCACTCACAAAGGGGAGAAAAAGAAAAACAAAGTAAAAGTTCACCTTTGTCCCAACTCCCAGCTCTTGGTTTAAAGGAATAATTCTCCCAAAAGGAGGAGCTATTTGAGACAGCTGCTGTGGTCCCCTAGCTTGCTTCCATGTATATTTCAGACAGGGGCTGGAAAGCAACAAAAGCAGGGCTTAATTAAAAGGTCTGAAGGGCTTGGGAAGCAATATAATCTAGTAGCTGGGGCAGTTGTATGGGAATTAGGAGATCTGGGTTCTAGTCCTGTCTATTATGCCACTGATATGCTATGTGGCCTTGCTGTACCTTTGTCTCTCTTGTCTATTTAGACTGTAAGCTCTTCCGGGCACATGCTGTGTCTGGCCATGTATTTGAACCCTGATCTCGGATGGGGCCTTTAGGCCCTACAGTAGTATAAATAGTTTGCATTCTTGTGTTCCAGAAGTTGCATTCTTTCTAGGCACTCAATAAGCTTCATACTGCACTAGGATCATATCAAAATCAGTCCTGTGCATGGGTGACAGCTGGAAATTATTCAATATATCTAGCAACTCTAGACCAGCTAAAGTTAATTCTCCTGGCACCGCGGTTTGTGTCTGCATTCACTGCAACAACATACAATAATTCTGTTGGTGGCTCAGGCTGTCCCTCCTTGCTGGCTGTGTATGTGCAGTCATGCCTCAGGGACTGCTGTGAAAATTCTGCCTAGTGGCTCTCAAATCAACACCGCTCCAGGTACCATATGTGTTCTCCTTATTAAGGCATTCTGAGATTCTATTTAACAGCAATGTTATTTTTATTTAAAGATTGCATAACTCTGACACAATGGCAACCAGAACCTGGCGTGGTTTGTAGTCCACATCCCCACTCTCAAAATGGATGCTTACCTTTGGTCTCTGCAGCCACACCAACACCTTTATGCAACAGTGACAGGTAACCTGCACAGGTGGTGCTGAGCATTGACTACAATAGTACAAAGTTGGGGTTGCTCCATACACCTCTCAGGATCAGACCTTCAGTCCTAAAAACTCATTTGGATTCAGCAGCCTCGATCCTTCAAACAGAAGCAGACTAAAATAATACCCATCTTTGTCACTGTACTTTTGACCTTTGTACCCCTTTAAAAACATAATTCTTAAAAATGAAAGTAACAGCGAGATTAAGCTACCAAGCAAAGATTCCTAATTCCTCAAAGGTCTTTTTTGTATTATGGTTGAATGAAGGGCTCTACCACCCCCACCTGGAAACTTGTAAGTCATAAGCACTTATACTGGGCAGTGCTGGTATTTGGTTGGGAGACCTCTAAGGAATATTTATTTGCTACAGGAAGTGGCATTGGTAGCTCTGCAGGTGGTGCTCTTCTCTGAGTCAACAGCCGAACAAATTTCCCAGGGTGTTGGAGGGCAACGTTCTGTTGGAAGGACTGGGCTTTGGATGAGATGTAAAACTGACACAGTATTTCCAACTCCACATGTTCAAAAATCGTCAAACCTGCAAAATTAGGGCATCAACTTAAAAAAATCATGAGATTTTACAACAATGGTGGATGGGAGGGGGGGTCTATTTTCTTATGGTTTCTGAGCCTTTAGGATGCGCTCCCATCACACATTCAAGCTTCTCTCTGCGACCCTGAGGGCTAGAAACATACCTTTTATAAATGAAAACTGAGATTCTCTTGCAATACCCTGATTCCAACAGGTGGAGCTTTAAGAAAAACACCAGATATTGAAAGATAAAATTATAAGAGTTGGAAACACTGGTGAGGTCTACACTACTTTACTCATTTAAAGCTCTCATCATGCCTTCTGCATTACCAAGGAGTGCCGCTATTGAGCCAGTGATTGTGTAGTGGCCAAAAGCTTCAGTTGCCCAATGAGATCACCAATGATGGACTGAATATCCAGCCTGGCTGTCTTAAGTACCTAGCTAGAGGTCAATCTGGGTGGAACTCAGTGTGCAAGAAGGCTGTGTCCCTTTGGGATTTGCCTCAGTGATGATGGTGCCAGTATGGGAGTATTAGCTGCATAGGTGCTGGAACTAGGGGTGCTGGGAGTGCTGCCACACCCCCTGGCTTGAAATAGTAATAACAACCCAAATACCTGGTTTCCACCTTCAGCACCCCCACTGTAAAAATTGTTCCAGCAGCACTGATTAGCTCCTGTGGCTAGGGCCAATTACTCTGGTGATTAATTCACATTCCCCTTAAAAAGAATAACTATTGAATACATCCTCTACTGGTCAAAGAAATTACCAATCACAGTAACAGTCCTTACATTTTGCAGCAAAAATAGGAAATTTTGTTAATATATTGTATATATGTTTGTAATTTTATTGTACATATTTTTCAACATTTTCTAAAAATGCCACAGTCCTGTTAATAGTTTGGGCCATTTTTATAATAATTTGGGGAGGAACGGATGCAAAATAATGCATTTTGCATCTAAAGACAAACCCCACAAATGTAAACTGTCAAAATGTAAGTTGATTTGCAAGTTTGGCAGCTTTGCCAGCATTCCAGTTACACTTTACCAGAGTCTATTTGACGTCCCTGTGCTCCTCAGATCCTCTCTGTCACTACTGTGTCTTAAATCAATGCACAATACTCTTTTTTTACAGTCACCTATGAAAAAGTTAAATTGTCAGGATACAAATATTGAAACCATTATCTTTATTTGTGATTAGTCCACTTTACATTATTAACAGAGAAAGAATTTTTAAAACGTAATTAATTTTTCATGAGAGTTGCACCCAAAAGCAGATTAGTAGATCAAAAAAACATTCCTCTGAACTTTGAGGAAGTTCAGATCCAGATTGAAGATTTGCATTTTGCTTTGCTCTAAACTTGGCTAAAGTTTGGATTTCTGATCCACATCTGTATCCAACCTCCATGGCTGAAGTCCATCTCTACCTTTCAGTACAGATACAGTTCATTGCCTTTTTTTCATTTTGACCGGTTCAGTGAAACAAGATTAGTCATTTTCATTTAATTCTCTTTGTTCATGCTCCAGCCCAATGCTGTTGTATTTGGGTTCATGCCACTTCAGGGAAAAGTTTCCCTGTAAACATTGTCTTTTCTTATTTGTAAATGAAAACATTTCTCTTCATCTTATGTTTTGCAAACCCATTGCCTCATTCTCCTCTCCCTTCCACTTGTTAAAAAACCAAAACCCCTCTTGGACCTAATCTGAGTTGACAGTTTCTCTTTAAAAGTCACCTCATTATATTAATGAGTCTGAGCTGACCAACTAAACATCTTGTGGTTGCCTCACAGTTTAACATCCTCTTGGTAAACTTTATGCTGCAGTAAAGAAATCCTGTGCTGTACCTGTATATTTTTGGTTTCTCTATGCAGTACAGTAGCTGTCAGTGGATAGCATCACTTCTAAATGTCATCTTGAGTATAATCTGTCTGACCCATTCCAAATCTTATAGGTCACAGAACACTTTATCCAGAGGTGCCATTTCGTTTTTAAGTATTGTAGTCTGTACCTTGCTTCTCCGCAGGAGGAGACCTCCCTGTTCATCACATACAGTGAGGAAAGCATCAAGGAATTCAAGCAAATGGTAATATACTTCTCAAGGGAAACAATTTTCTTTTTCTGAAATCAATCATAGTAACATTCACATGAACAGAAGAAATAGCATGAAGCTCCTCTATCTCCTCAGCTTATTCAGCTCATGCATCCTGTGCAAACACCTAGAGGCCACAGAGCTATTTTCCAAGTGTTGCAGCTACAGACAGACAGGTGCTTAGCCTGCAACAGTTAATTTTCTGAAATATGCAACATCTAACCAGATAGACAGGACACACTCATAGCTCTTGGCAGTTGTAATCTGTGTATAGGGAAGGAAGAAGCAGTTCCACAAAATATCTCCACTTACTCTCCCCCTCCAAGAAACCTTTGCTCATTTTTAGAACCAAATGGAAGTGGAACAGGTTTACGATTCTGACATACTAATAATGTTTTTGGTTGTTGGGTTTTTTCCCCATTTTTCACTCCCTTTTTCTTGTTCTGGTTAAGATCTACAGAGAAAGAAGTGCCCAGATGCCAAAGAAAGAGTATCCTCTAGGATGACAGAATAGAAGTCTCCCAACAAAGCCTGTTTTCCCATGACATCCAGCCCAATTCCACAGATACAAGAGAGGCTCAAATAAACCTATGGATGCCCCATCCCTTGGTCAAATCCCCTTCCTTTTCCTTACACTTACAAGCTTCCCACCTTGTTCCCAGCCACAGAGACCTCTCTCCATAGCAGTTATTATTGTCTTGATTTGCATTTGCTAAAATATCTACTGAACAGTGATGCCACTATTTCACATCCAATGATTCTGGGGGGAAAATAGAATTTTCACATCCCTATTCATCACCTTAAGAACCATTGCATTTTAGGCTATGTGACCACCAAAGGCATCATCTTGAAAAAAAACATTTTCCAATGTATGACGGCTAAAGAGCCACATGCTCCGCTCCACTTCACAGAACTGAGGGGAGCAACATCTGGGGGAGCAGCATCCAAACATAGGGCTGGGGAGCTGGGTCCCCACAGCACATGCCCCTAGATTCAGAGGCTCCCTGAAAGAATCCCAGGCAAAGCTTTGGATTCCAGAGGAGATTGGGATGGAGGAAGGGCCACTCTCCCCAGGACCATCCCTCTAGAAATTGCCAGGGCTCCGCAAGTAAGATAATGCTGACTCATCCAGCAGTGCCTAGCCCCGTCTGCACATCCTGCCATAGAAATCCCCCCTGCAAGAGGTTTTTGGGCAATTTCAAGAATGCAGAACATGGTAACCTGGCTCCTGGAGGAATTAATGATAAAAGAAGAGGCACAGAACCTTCTCTATAGGAATGATCTTGACCTCAACCAAGAGTCCTAAGTTCTGTGATGATCTTAGGACATCCAGGGGTTTAGGGTATAGGGCCTCGTTTCCCACGCTATGCTAAGTACACTTCACCAATTCCCCCCACCATCCACACATACGCGCACACACACAATTAGGTAGAGAATCATGGAGTTCTGTCCCCAGACAGGTTTTTCCCATATAGGAGATAATCTGGCCATTAAAACACTAAGGAAACATTCTGTCTCAGAACAATCATCCTTCCTTCCCAGCTTCTAATGGAACAAATGAATAGCTGCCGGATGGATTGAGAGGATCGCTGCAGAGGTTACAGAAGTGATGATGGCTCTCTGTTCCAAAGCATTCAATGTAATCATGACCTCTAAGTGCCCCTTCCAAAAAGGAGTCCAGGTCCTGCCAATGAAGAGCTACACTCACCAAATTTATCATAACAGCTCCCTTGTAGTAACATCCATAGACAAGGCTGCAAAATAGTTAAAATATAACCTTCTCTTTTTACATACCCCATCCTTCCAAATAACTCACATTTAAAGCTGAAGGGAGTTCCTACAGAGTGGTTCCATTGAACAACACTGAGTTCCTGCATTTAAAGAGGCCATCCTCCCCTCCTGCAGGGCAGGTGGGATTTTAAGGGCTTGTGTCTCTTCCCATATTATACCTGGTGTATGATAAACCTCATACTTTATATCAGGGATCAGCAACCTTTGGCACGCGGCCCGTCAGGGTAAGCCCCCTGGCGGGCCGGCCTGGTTTGTTTACCTGCTGCATCTGCAGGTTCAGCTGATCGCAGCTCCCATTGGCCGAAGTTCGCCATTCCAGGCCAATGGGGGCTGCGGGAAGAGGCGGCCAGAACATCCCTCGGCCAGCGGAAGCTGTGATCAGCCGAACCTGCAGACGTGGCAGGTAAACAAACCGGTCCAGCCCACCAGGGTGCTTACCCTGGAGGGCCGCGGGCCAAAGGTTGCCAATCTCTGCTCTAAGGGATTGTGTGTGGACAGGTAGGGAGGGCTCCAGGAGTTGTAGAATTTGTCCTAGCCCTCTCACTGATTTGCTGAATGACCTCAGATAAGTCACTTACCCTTTCAGTCCCTTGGTTTCACACCTGTACAATGGGGATAATAGTACTTCCCTGCCTCAAAGTGTGTTGTGGGGGCTTAATTTGTTAATGTTTGTTCAGTGCTTTGTAGATGTTTTGTGCTTGGGTTGTTAGAATGGAGTAGCTGACATAAAACTATGAGCATGTCAAGATGAAAAATGGGCCCCATTCACAAAGGTTGGAGCCTGATCTGGACTTCCAAATGTTAAGGATGTTAGGATCCATCCCAAGTCTACCCAAGAGCACCCAGACTTACTGGGGTATATTTGATATTTACTGTTGCCTCTACAGGAAAAACTACTGAAATAAGCTTGACTCCAGACCTGGAAAGCTTGAAATTCATAATTAAAAAATGAGGAAAATATTTCTGAAATGTGTTGAGCAGGTAACACCAACAAAATCCTGCAGACACAGCTATCAGATCAGTGATAGCGACAGGCTGAAGGTACTGAGTTAAAAAGAAAGTGAGAGAGAGAAGAGGGGAAGGCTCTTTCAATAAAAAGCATGCACATCCTTATCGGAGCTGACATTGACCATTAAAAACTGAAAGCAGTAGTTCTATGTATTGATGGAACCTCTGGGATTTGGCTTTACAGCTAGAAGACATTTGCAGTGGGGTGCCATTTTTTCCTATTTGAGGCAGTGAAATCCAATCCAATGTAAGTTTTTATTTGCTTAAAATGATAGGTGAACCTCCTAACTGAAAAAGCCAGCTTATGTAATGAGTTGGTACCCAGGCAGATTGGTATCTCCACGGTCTTAATCAACAGTGGGTCACTGATAACAGGATGCTACACTGCAAGACTCCACTTGCGTACATTCCTAAACAGAAATAAATAAAGTGTGAATATTTTCCCTGCTGCTTACTGGAGCCAGTTTGCTAGGTAGCTTGTTGACTGTACAGTCATTAAAGGAAACACAGAGTTCGGAAGGAGAATTTAGGGTATATGCACACTGCAAGGGAACCTGTATCATGGCTAGACATATCCATACTAGCTTTAATCTAGCTCATGCAGGTAACAATAGTAATGTAGACATGGCCGTATGGGCTTCAACACAGGCCTGCTGCCTGAGTACGATATTTGGTTAGCTACCTGAGTACCAGCCAGCTAAGGAGCTTAAGTACATACTTGGGTTGCTAGCCCATGTTGAAGCCTGTGCTGCCCAGTTACACTATTATTTTTAGCCACGCCAGCTAGGTTAAAGCTAGGACAGGCATGCCTACACATGCTATAATCACACCCTCACTTGCAGCATATATGTACCCTAACAGACAGAAGCAAAGGAGGTATCTACATAATTTTGCCAGTGGTGGTGACTGTTTGTTTCAGTTTTGAACCATTTCCTTTTGCACAGATTAAAATCAATATCCCCTGATATCTCAGGAGTTTACTTTCGAGCATTTATGATTTAAACATACTAAAAAGAATATTAAATTAGGTGATATTAGAGGCCACTAAATAAGTTTTAACTGGATACAGTATTCTTCCTCTTTCTGCCTATTAAGTGCTGTTCATTGTTGTTATGCTTTGCTTGAAAGTAGGGCTGTCAATTTTTTTAATCGTGCGATTAATCACAATTCATTTTTTTTATTGTTTGACAGCACTATTTGAAAGCAGTTCGATTCCACCCATTTCAGTGATGGGCAATCCTTGGGTATTTAGTTTGTGAAGTATGTTGAACCCTTTAGGATCTTTGGAGAAAAGATACTAGATCTTACTGTATGCTGTCTGATTCTATACTTACTAGGGGCCTAATTGTGAGCCATTAACTCCCACTGAGGTACAGTTACTTGCATTAGTAGACCTATTGATTTCAAAGTGACTACTTGTTTGAGTAACTGCCCCCGTATGATGGGGTGGCCCAGGCCCTGACACACCCTGCTGGCGGCCTTGTGGCCCTGCCATACCCCAACCCAGAAAAGGACAGTAGAGAGTTCTTCCAAGCTGCCTAGAGCAGCTGTGTGGGAAGCAACCAATCAGGACTTAGCAGCTAGTATGAGAAGAGCTGCAGGGCCAGTGTGAGGTCAGTTCCTCACTAGAGCTGAAGGAGTGTGGATGGTGTGTGGCTGGCTGAGGGAGCTGCAGGACCTTGGATGAGGTAATCCTGCCAGAAGTTGGGGAGAGTGACAAGGAGCCCTGAGCTGGTTGCGGGGACTCCATCAGGACAAGACCCTGAGGTAAGGGTGAAGATGACACAGGGCTGCGGGGAAGTGGCCCAGAGAATTAGAGCAGTGATATGACTTAGATAAAGGGACACAGAGGACAGGGTCCCTGGGCTGGGACCTGGAGTAGTGGGCAGGCCTCTGCCCCCCCCCAGGTCCCCATTACCCACAGCAGGGAAGTAGCCTGGACATTGAGGCACCCCCAGTGGGGGGAACTGAAATGCAGTGGCCCAGTTAGAGAGTTGTGGCCAGAAAGGCCCTAAGAGGGCCAAGACATTGCCCCCATGGAAAGAGCCCTGGGGCACTGCTCTATTCTGGAGCAGGGACAAACAGAGAGACATTACAGAGGGCACTCAGAGAGGCCTCTGTTGGGCTTGTACCCTGAAAGGGGTTTCCTTGTCTTTTATCTCAAACTGTGTATGACCTGGCAGGAGGGCTGAGTCAATGAAGACCCACTGCAAACAGGTAGAGAAAGAATGCAGGCACATGCACTGGCCAGGTGACACTTGTGAGAGGAGGCCCTAAGAGGGCTAGAGAGAAGACCCCCCCCCCCAGAAGAAGAGCCTGGGGCTCTGCTCTATTCTGGGGGACACACAGAGAGAACAGAGACAGAGGGGCAGAGAGAGGCCTCTGTTGGGCTTGTACCCTGAAAGGGGTTTCCTTGTCTTTTATCTCAAACTGTGTATGACCTGGCAGGAGGGCTGAGTCAATGAAGACCCACTGCAAACAGGTAGAGAAAGAATGCAGGCACATGCACTGGCCAGGTGACACTTGTGAGAGGTGAGTGCATCCCTGTTACTCCCAATAGGAGTGTAAGGGGTTCAATAGTCTATCCCTAAAGGATAAGTGGTTTATGGTGGACTTCTTTAAACCAGAACAGTTTATTTAATCAAATTAGCCTTACGTGTACAACAGCTGTGCTGGTCAAACAATGACTTATTTGCTTCCCTACAAAAGCAACCAAAAATTATATCAGGGGAGCTTGGTGACCCTACACATGAGGTCCTTGTATGCAGCCTCTTCGGTGAAGTGAATTTCACTCTAAAGGCATCAGGATAAAAGATCCAAAACAAGATGTAACATAAACAGATTGGGATGAAGCCATTATGGCTTGGGGTTTAAAAGGCCATCTCCCTATGTTTATATCAACACATAAAATGCATAATACATGGCCAGACAGTCTTGGAGGGGCATATTTTAAACAGCAGATAATGGGAAAAGGAACCATTTCAATTTGCCACTTTGACTATGTGAAATAATTAGGGTTCATATAAAACAATTGCTCAGAATCTTCACCCAAATGTTGAACAAAACATGTTTGGGATTGATATCTGGATTCCAGCTGAACCAGAAGAGCCTAAATCAAACAAGAAAGGAAGCGCTTTGTCATGCTTTGGGATAGACTAGAAGTAGGAAGTACTGCAAGTCACAGGAGAAAATAACATGAACTCAAGATATTTGAATATTTTAGAGAACATTTGAGAAAAGTCCATCATCCACTTTGGGAGCTAATCTATTCTCACCTTGGACACACAACTCCTTGGAGGTTCTCCCAACACTAGAAATCTTCAGTCTAGAGCTTCAAAAAAAAAAATTACCAATATAAGGCCTGGTCTACACTGTGGGGGGATTGATCTGAAGTTGACATACTTGGATCTACTTACCATGGTGTCTTCACTGCAGTAGGTCGGCTGCTGATGCTCCCCCATTGACTCTGCTTGCGTTCTTCGCTCCGGTGGAGTACGGTCAATTTATCGCATCTTCACTAGACACGATAAATCGACCCCTGCTGGGTTGATTGCTCCGGAGATAAGTGTAGACATGCCCTAAGACGCTCACAAGTATCACCATGAACTAGCTCCACTGAGATGAAACAGAATGACGTATTGGACTACATTATTCCTGTTCCAGATCCCTGGTTCTCAGAAACCAGCTTTATGTTGGACAGCTTGCATACCAGGACCACCACCATGGCCCCTCTGTGACCCCAACATGCTCCTATCCTGGCATAAAGGATGGACACATAAGATCTGACTGGAGTGAAGATGGACCAGCAGGGAATTCACCTCCAAAAGGAGAACTGGTTGCTGGACTTTTATAGCCTCCTTGCACCTCCAGAGTGGCGCAAAGGAGTGATAACCTAGCTTGTGAATCTGGCCAATGGCATACAAAATGGTAATAGCCTGCAACATGGCTGGCTATTGACCCTTCTCAGATTATGCAACTTCACTAATGTTCTGAGCACTGGAACAAGGGATGGCTGGGTAGGTATGCAGATAGCACTTTCCAGCTCCGGTTCTCAATTTGCTTCACAAACCATAGTTTTAGTCTCACAACAAACTAGGGAAATATTATTCTCTTTTTTACAGATTGGGGAAGCAGAATCACAGAGCTTGGGTGAACTGTTCAAGTTTGTGGCAGAGGTGGGAAGAGGACATGGGACTCCCAACCTACGGTCCATGTACACATACATGTAAATCCTCAGAAACATTAGTTTGACTGGCAGCCAGCATAATTCCCTGTAAGAGTTAAGTTTAAGAAGGAGCAACATTCTCACCCCACAGAATGAAAAAAAAAATTCACAAATCATATATGTGCCAGAGCTGAGGTTACTGCTGCAAGCATCTGCTCTCAGATTCATACATTGGCCAGGAACATTTTGATCTACTCCTGTGCTATTAGGAAAGAGCTGGGCTACAACAGCTGAGTTACTCCTGAGGGTGAAATGCTGGTACACTGCAATATTAGCCAAAAGAAATAATATTCTGCTGTGAAACTATTAACCCAGTGCTCAAAGGCTTATTTAGCCCCAGACTGTCCATATGATAAGCAGAGTTCAGCTACAACTGGAAATGGAGGGAGGCTTCAGGGGAAAGCACAAAAAACTGCTGTCAGAATTCATGGCTGAGTAGCACAATCTACATATACCAGGGGCTCTTACATAGCTGATTTTTCTCTCTCTCTCTCTCTTGATTTTGGAACTTTATGAATGGTAACGTGGATGCATAACTGGAGGAAAAAGCAAGAACATCTAGATCGGGGTGGGCAAACTTTTTTGCCCAAGGGCCACATCTGGATGGGGAAATTGCATGCAGGGCCATGAATGTAGGGCTGGGGCAGAGGCTGGGGTGCAGGAGGGAGTGTGGGGTATTAGAGGGGGTGCACTGTGCAGGAAGGGGCTTGGGGCAAGGGGTTGGGGCACAGGAGGGGCGTGGGGTATATGAGGGGGCTCAGGGTTGGGGTGCAGCGTGTGGGAGGGAGCTCAGGGCAGGGGTTTGGGGACTCAGGGGGTTAGGGTGCAGCAGGGGCTCATGGCAGAAGGTTGAGGGGTGAGGGGTGGTGGTGGGGTCTAAAGTCAGGGGGTTAGGGTGCAAGAGGGGTTTGGGGTGCGGGCTCTGGCCAGTGCTGCTTACCTTGAGCGGCTCCGGGGTGGCAGCAGTGCGCAGAGGAGCTAAGGCAGGCTCCCTGCCTGTCTGCCTGGCCCCGTGCCGCTCCCAGAAGCAGATGGCACCATGTCCCTGCAGCCCCTGGGGGAGGGGGGCAGAGGGCTCCACGTGCTGCCCTTGCTTGCGGGTACCTCCCCCAAAGCTCCCATTGACCGCAGTTCCCTGTTCCCAGCCAATGGGGGCTGTGGGGGCCGGTGCCTGCAGGCAAGGGCAGCACATGGAACCCTCTGTCCCCCTCCCCCACCATCCCCCAGGGGCCACAGGGACGTGGTGCCAGCTGCTTCTGGGAGCAGCATGGGGCTAGGGCAGGCTGGGAGCCTGCCTTAGCCCCGCAGCACCACAGGGGTGGAAATCCCACGGGCTGCATCCAGCCCGCAGGCCGTAGTTTGCCCACCCCCGATCTAGGTACTGCTGTGGCCATTAGAAAAGCAGCAGAAGCCGGGACAGATTGAAAGTGCCCTTCCTGGGGTAGAGGCAGGAGCAGCAAAACTCCATTGTGCAGCAGCAGGAGTAAAAGCTGGTTCAAATCTACTAGGGCAGCAATGGCAGTGAAGAGGACCAAAGCTGTAGTTCAGATTCTACTTCATCTTCTCCAGTCTCCTGCCTTTAGGTATAAATCATCTCTTTCCATCCAGTCTCCCTCTTAATAACTATTGTCTAGGGCTTCCTGGGGCAGGAATCACTACAGAGTCTGACATCTTAACTGAAAGATATAGGCATGCTCCCTCACTCGTTTTACCAGATATGCAGAGACATGTCTCTGTGTACCTGAACTCAGAACTGCGTGCAACAGAAGGTCAGGTTAACCTACACACACATCCTATCAGTTACTTGCTATTAAATCTAGTGTAGGAAAAACACCAATATTCTTTCTTTGGCACCATTGCCTGTCCCATTAGTCACTTGCTAAAATTAGTTCATTTTCAGTTGCTCAGCAACTGTCCATTAAGTTCCTCAGTATCTCTCATTCATTTTCAGTCTAACGTATGTGTATAGTTCTCTAGTCATGTTCTTATAGGGAACTTGGCAACAGCACCCACATATGACTTATTGGTAAGGTAGGGAGACCGTACAGAGGCAATGCATCCACAGCCTTTCGCAAGTGCTATCTTATTTTTCTGTGAGTGTTGCCATTAAGACATATGGAAGTGATAGTGAATTTTATTACAGGAGAATCTTTCTTTCATAACTTCTGCGTCACTTCCATTAAAAAATGAACTGAGGAATAAGCTCTTAAGAGTCCATGAATTTATCTTTCTGGAATGAAATCAATATGTTTTTAAAAAGACACTCTGCCCTGTGTTCTTTCACTGAGCATTTGTATCCTGCTGGACAAATATTGCAAGGAAATGTGAAGGAGTCAGCAATCTCTGCTGCCATCTTCTGATGTTCTTTTTAATGTAACCAAGGCAAAGTGGAGTGGAATCAAATCCAAGTCCCTTCCTTTCGCAAAATGAGATTCAGTGAATGAATAGTTTGAGCCAAAAGTCATAGGCCTGTCATACAATCCTAGACATTAGAAATGGAAATGGCCTTTTAGCAATCCTAGTCCCAATAATTTGCTAATGCAGGATTGTTCCCTAGGGTATATTTAGGCTTGGAAGGATTCGGTTATTTTTTTATTGGTAAATGTTAGTAAACATTAAATTCACCGTAACTACACAAACTGAGACACAAATTTTCATCAATCAATTTACAGATAGGCAAACAAAAATGCTGCTTCAGAACATATTAGAATTTAATTTAAGGCTGTTTACTTGATATATGTTGACATGTGCTGCTGACAATTTGTGTTTTAATGGGTATAAAGCATTAACATTTTTGAATCTCAACATCTACAATCATTAAATACTGCCCCCGATAACTTTCCATAGCTGTGAAAATTTAAATAGATAAAAATAAAAAATGCTTAAAAATAAACATTGCTATCAGTTGAAAATACAAAAAATAAAAATCAAATCCTGCCAACCGTAAGTATATTCTTTAGTCCTTTGTCTAGTCCAGATTCAGATATCTCAAGCAAGGCATCTTCCACATTTCCATGGTGGACTCTACTCTGCAATCTAACAGACTTCACAGTTAGGACATCTTTCCCTAACATTTAGGGCCAGATTCTACTACCTTGGTTCTATGATTAGCCCCTTTGACTCTAAAAGGACTATTCTGGGATAAAATAAATCAGTGTGAATAAGGGCATCAGACTCAGGCCTTCCATCAAGAGATGGATATAGATGGACAAGGAAACAATATTGGTCGCAATACACCAACAGTCTAACCACTGTCAAATTTTTGTATGCTTCTTAGACTCCAAGAACAAAAGGGATCATTGTGAAAATCTAGAAATTATATCATCATCATCCCAGCAAACAATGGAGGGTTTTGAAGGAAGATGCCGAGTTAGTTTTGGGGATACTTCATTGGGAGCAGGTTTTGGCCTATCATCTCTGTAGTTCCCAGGAGGATGCTTCTGCAAATTCAGCACAGAGCTGCATTGACTTTTTGTTGGGGGGAGGGTGAATTTAGTCCACACCCCTTCTTCCCAAACCTTTCACATTAACAACCACTGCTGAAGTTATGATCCATTACACTATAACTCAAGAATATTTTTGCCCCTTTTCTCAGTGTCCTTTTCTCCAACATGGCCACATGGTATTTGAAGCAGAATTGCTCCTAATTAAACTTTGTCAGGTGGCTCCCTTGTTCTTTCTATTTTTTCACTCATTTTCTCTAGCCTTGCTAGAGCAGCTGGATTTAAGAATTCACATTTGGGCAACCTCTATCATATGCTATAAATCCTCTGTGAACATGTCCTTAGAAATGCAAAAGGGTCCTTTTGAGATTCTATAGTGTTAGTCATCAGGCATGAAGTATCGTCAGAGGAACTGCATGAAGAAATTCTGAAGTATGAGAAGTCAAATATGACTTAAGATTAATGGTGTTTATAAGCCAGGAATCTGTTCTGCTCTCATACCTCCATGTTTGAGATTCTTAGTTTTAAAGATTTTTATCCCCCCTACACTCCTGGTTCATTTAGTACTCGCTTCCTCTCTGTCCTTCCATCCAACCTCACCACTATAGCAGCAAGCGCATTCGCTCCGGACATATGGAACTGCCTACCTTTGCCTCACTGACTTTTTTTTTTTAATCTGAAAATATATATTTTTGCCCTTGCCTAATTTCTCTCCGTTTTGTCTCCCCAGATATTTTAACTCTGTGAGCCCAATTTGTATGAATGACATCAAGCAATAGTTAGATATTGTTATAGGCTTCCCTTTTTCCCACTGGCAAGGTTGCAAGTGAGTATGGTTTGAAAAAAAGGCTGCAGGCATGGGAAATGGCACAAAATATTCTTTTTGGTGTGGGGCCCTGTTTCACCAGCTCTGGAGAAGGCAGGTACTGCTGTGGGCAGTCTTTAGCTGTGTTAAGTTTTGCTGGACTTTTTTTAGACCATGTAGTTTTGCCTCCTTGCTTCGGACACCCCTGATGATATGGTACCCATTAGAAGAAAAATAAATTATTGGGCCGGTATTGCAGCTAGAAGCCATGTGTCCAGTGATTTTTACAATGTGATAGGAAGACAATCTGGGGGGAAAAATAAAACAAACATTGTTCAAGCAAAATTTCTCAGTAGTAGTGGCAACAACATAACATTTCCGCATGAAAGATGAATAAGGCTACAATTTTGTCATGCATGTGTTTGGTCAATTTCACAGCAGAGGTAAAACCCATAGTCACAGAAAGCTCATGCCCAGGGGAGAAGGGTTGTTGGAGAGCAAGCCCAGCCCACATTCACTCAGCAATATCAGCTTCCGTCCCATGGAGCATGGCCTGGCTCCCTGCTCTGCGCATCACGACCCCATACACTAGACCTCAGTGCAACTCAGGTTTGGCTGTGTCCATGTCTCTATCTACAACAAGGAAGACATGCCAAACCCGAGTGGCCCAGCAACCACATGAGCCAGGGTCTGGGGAGCTGCCATTGTGAGGAGCCATAGACTTTATTAAAATTCACAGTTTCCACAGATTCCATGACCTCGCTGCCAAAACCCTAGCTTTAATGATAAGTAACTATAGGAAATGGAAGTTTGTGCACTCTGTATCCTTTACCATTTCAGGTTTCACGAACATGGATTCATCACAGTTCTGCTAACATAGTTCATCAAGGGGAATATTCATGCCAGCAAAACAAGCTCATAGGGGCTATGATTATGGCTGAAGCAAATTCACTTAAAAAATGCAAAGGAACAGCCATAGATATTTTTTTTCCTTCAAATCTCCTAATAACTGAAACAGCAGGCCGGGTCAGAATGCCTGGGTTACATGCCCAGTTCTACCACTAACTTTCTGTGTGACCTTGGACAAGTCACTTAGGCTCAGATTTTCAAAAGCGGCTTCTAGTTACAATTGCCTCACTTTTGTATGGCCAATTTTAGATTCCTATGACATGATTTTCAAAGGTGCTGAGCTCACACAGCTTTAACTGGCTCTAGTTACAGTTGCGAGTGCTCAGCCCTTCTGAAAATTGGGCCCTGGGTGCAGGAACAGTCCTAGTGGTTTATCTAGCCAGGGCAGAAAACATTTTCAGCGCCCCAGAAAGTAGCCAATGAGAGCAGAGCAAACAAAAAAGCGGAGCAGCACAGCAATTCAGCCCACCCTGGAAGTTTGTACCCAGGGCAACAGCTGTGCTCACCCACCCCTAAAATCAGCTGTCCCCAGGTATCTAAAAATGCATAACCAAAAATTGGATCCCCAAATCAGAGGCCACTTTTAAAAATTTGGGCAAATGGAAATTTGTATCTCAGTTCTTCCAGCTAAAAAGTAAGGCTAGCCATAGTTACCTACTTCACAGCGGTGCTGGGAGCCTCTGTATATTAGCTATAGCAGGGACGCTAACTGCAAAGCACTCCCTCGTCTGCAGTCCCCAAGCCTCAGTTCCCTCCTGTGGGTAACTTTCCACAATCCAAAGTATTTAAAACAAATGCATCTTCAGGATACTAATTTACTGAGTCTTCACACAGTTTCTGGTGGCCTTCTAGGCCCAAACCCTTCCCCCTTGGCTAAGGGATTCCACAGCCCTCCCTCCACCAGTACCACTCATGCTGGCAACAGATTTTCAGGAAACAGAACTCCAAACAAAACCTTCATAACAACAGTCTTTCCTCCAAGGTATCTCTGCTGGGATGCAGTCTTCCAGCTTTCCTCTACAGTTTGGAGGCCAGGTCACATCACTAGGCAGCAGACAAGCAGGCTCTCCCAATGGAGTCTCCCATGGTGCTTCAGGGTCTGCTTCAGAAAACTTCCTACCATTCTGTAGAACTCCTCTACTTTACCCGTACTCTCTCCCAGGGCTGCTCTCACATCTACCCGAGAGGCCTGATTTGGCTGGTGAGCCATGTGACCCAATCACCTTTAACCTGGGGAGGAGGGCTGGCTGTGTTACAAGTGGGGCTGCTGCATGCATCTCCCCCAAAGGGCCAGCCTCCCTATGACATTAACATTAGCACAGCCCTTGATCTTTGTCTGTGAGGTGCTGTATAGGGCAAACCATTATCATTCATAACATATGTTACATGATATGGAAATATAATACTGTACGTCCCATTCAATTTAGAAACCTATTTAACTGGCTCCTGGGTTGTATTAAAAACATACAAACACCCTCCTACATTTTACATGAATGAGCTACAAAAAATGGCTTTTCCCCTTCATTGTAGATTTATTAGCTCATGTTTTTGAAACCCATAGTTGTTTATTAATAGCAGAATTCAAATAGTCCCCTTTAGCAGTGCTTAACCTTAGGCTTCTTACAAATATATATGCCAGGCTGCTAGATATGATTGTTACACCCAGCTGCACATATTTGATTGAATGATGCAATATCTCTATATTAAAGCAGGTCTAGGGGTTGTTTTTCTGTTTCTCCTAGCCACTATATAATGCAATGATGGATGGCGCATCAGCAGTCAGAGTAGTCACATTGCTTTGAAGTGGGGCAGGAGTCAAGAGACTTTTCCCTTTACATTTTTCTAACACAAGAATCATTCCACCTTCCATTGGCAAAAATGTGCTTTCTGATTAACTGTGGATATGATTCATACATTAAAGGAATGGAGGAGTAGTCATTTGCAGCATTTTTATTGGCCATATTTACAGTAAGTCAATAATTACTCTGGTAATTTTGTACTAATAACACTAGCTGTTTATATACAACTTCAAATACAAATGAGACCCAGCTTCATTAGCAACGGATTCTCAAGAGCAATCTCCTAATGAAGACAAATGTCCTCTGTTTCATACTGAGGGATTGCAGATATGCTCACATATCAAGGTGAGGGGAATGCCAAGACAGACAGACAGATGCAGTCCATAACACTCAGATATTTTATCTCCCAATGAAGACCAGCCAGCTGCACACAGGTTAAGTAGTTCATTTCCTGATTATCCTGTGCCTGGTTCTGCAGAACTTACTCTCAGTGAGTTGTACTTACTAATGTGAACAGTCCTGCTGAGCTTGATGACATTTTTCATATAAGACAGAACTATTCACTGTGAATAAGGTTATAGATGTAGGTCCTCAGTAGTTCCACGGAATTCCCATCAATACTAATAATTCTTACCACACTCATCTTCAAAGCAATTTAGAAACATGAAGGCCAAGATCCATGAAGGGACTTATGCTCAGCATCACAACACCTTCCAGAATCTAACTTTTAGGTGCCTAGAAAATTATAGGACACTACTGTGCTCGACAGAGACTGAGCTAGGCACATAGGCACCCTATACAATGAATGGGGAGAGACAGACACCTTAGACTGTGATTCACAAAGCCAACACACTAGGCAAGGCGGTGCCTAAGCTAGCCAATGGGAGATGCCAGGAGAGGAGTGTGTCCTAAGCCCCGTCCCTCTCATGGAGATAGATGCCTATCTGTGCTTGCAATCCCTGCACCAGGGGAAGATAGTCGTATACAGGGCCCAATCTCATAGGTGTGCTTAGAGCCCACCTAACTTCATAAAACTGCTTGTGGGAGAAAGAGGCAGTGGAGAACCTCCTGTATACCTTTAGTCTAGTGGATAGGGTACTCACCCAGAATATGGGAGATGCCCTGATTCAAATCCCTCCTCCTCCTGAGTGGGAGAAGAGACTTGAACCGGGACTACCCACCTCTCAGGTAAATGCCCCAGCCACTAGCCTATAGTCTCATTGGCACTCTTCCATTGGCTCAATTAGTCAATTAAAGTAGAAAAACTTCAATAGGAGAGATTGAGGGCACCCTAAATCAAAATATTCTAGAGCCTAGTGGTTAGAGCACTCAGCTGAGAGGTTGCTAAGCCCTGTTCAAATCCCTGCTCCCCTCTCTGGATGGGGCACGATCTCCCACATCCTGGTAAGTACCCTAACCAGTGGGCTAAAGGTTATAAGGGAGCTCCTTCCCTGTCTATTTTGTGAGAACTTGCCTGAGGGGCCTGACCTGGTAGGTGACCTCTGAGCATGCCTACTGGATTGGACCCCCCATATGTGACCAAGGGCTTGTCTACATTTAAAAGGCTGCACCACTGTAGCGTTTCAGTGAAGATACTACCTATGCCAATGGGATTGCTTCTCCCATCAGTGTAGGTACTTCACCTCCCTGAGAGGTGGTAGCTATGCTGATGGGAGAAGTCCTCTTGCCAACATAGTGTTGCCTACACTGGGGACTAGGTCAGTATAATGGCATCATTCCAGGGTGTGGATTTTCCACACCCCGGAGCAACATAGTTATACCAACATAACTTGCTAGTGTAGACCAAGCCTTAGTCAGCTGAATACCTACCTTCCCCAAACAGTAAATCACTTTGAGGCTCAGGCAGGAGACAAGCACTGGGACACCTAGAGTGATCCTGCAGTGTACGTGCCCAGAGGAAAAACTTAAAGCATACAGCGAGTTAGGCAGGGTTAGGCAGCAACCAAGCAGGAGTTTTGTGGATTGCAGTGGTGCCTAAAAACAGGATTTAGTGGCCTAAGAATGGGATTAGGAGCCTAACTACCTTTGTGGATTGTAGCCTAACTAATAAAATTCACATAATACCCCTGTGAAGAAATTATTGTTTTCCCATTTGCAGAATAGGAGACGGAGACAGAGAAGTTAACTGACTTGCTCAAAGCCAACATCAGGGCCAGGATTAAAACTCCGGGAAACCTGGTTGCCTTTTCTGTTTTAGTCCAAATCTCTATCTGTACAGCCAATTATAATACTTACCACTCTTACGGAGCTGCCTCATAACCCTTGCAGCATGGCTTAAACACCCTCTCTTTAACAAATGGGGACAAATTCACCCCTGCACATTCTATTCAGCCCAGTATCTGTTAGCTGCAGATATTCACCTCCTTCAAAAATGCCAAAACCATACTACAATTCTGGGGGGAAAGAGAAGCTCAGTCTGTAACAAACATACACAAGTGCATCTTGGGTAAATGCATTATGGACAGAGAGCTGTCATCACCTCCCTAGCAATCACCGTCTAGATTTTCCAGCTGCTCATGTGGCACACAGCTGTGAGGTACAGTCATAATCATAACACTTAGCACCTAGAGAGCTTTTCATCTTTAAAGGGCTTTATAAATGTTAATTAAATGTAGGCTGGGCAAATCATGTAGCTCTTGAGGGAGATACTGCAGGCTCCGAGCTACACTTCTCCCTCCGAATGCCAACGTGCAAACACTGTGGTTATCCTGGCACCCACCCATGTAAGCTTGCACGCTCCCTTCACTTACACTCTGTGGAGAGACCAGGTTGTACAAAGAAAGGACTGAGCACTGGGGGGCGAGAGAGGGGAGGGATTTAATTGGGTTCTAGCCACTGACTGACTGTGCAACCTTCTGGGCAAGACATTTGACCTCTTTTTCCCCTCACACAACCCCAGCTGGCAAATTGATTTAACACTAATACAGGGGATTCCATGAAAACCAGGCATTGCACTTGAGCTCAACTTTCTCAGGTAAATAAATTAGGTCCCTAGAAACCTGACCACTTTTCCGCTAAATATTAGTCAGAAACAGGTCTGCCTAAACTGCAGACAAAAAACCCAAACCAACAACAGAGTCTCAGATCAACTGAATCAGGCTCCCAGGTCTCGCGCTACAGGGCTAAAGGTAGCAGTGTAAATATTACCAGGCTCTGAAACCCAGAGTGGGGGGAGAGTCTCAGTGTTTGGGCTCCAGCCAAAGCAGGAGTGTCTACACTGCTATGTTTAGCCCCATAGCATAAGCCTTGTGAGCCTGAGTTGGTTGACTCAGACTCTGAGAGTATGTCTATGATTTATTGGGGATCGATTTATCGCGTCTAGTGTACACGCAATAAAATTGATCCCCGATCACTCTGTCGTCGACTCCGGAACTCCACCACGGCATGGGGGAGCGGCAACGGTCGACTCGCCGCCATCCACACGGCCAAGTAAATCGACCTAAGATACACCGATTTCAGCTATGCTATTTGCTACTCTATTCACGTAGCTGAAGTGGCATATCTTAGGTTGACTTCCCCCCCCCCAGTGCAGACCTAGCCTGAGACTCGCTGCTGTGGGTGTTTTGTTTTGGTTTTGCAGTGTAGACATACTCCCAGAGATATTAATGTCTTCATGCTTTCTCTGATGCTGCCCCTTATGCTTGGGAGCAGAGGTGAGGTAGCTGTGGCTAGTGGGGGGGCACAGATGAAAGTTTGGCTGGAGCCCAAACATTGAGGCCCTCCCCCCACTCTGGGTTTCAGAGCCCAATAATATTTACACTGCTACCTTTAGCCCCATCGTGCGAGACCTGAGGTGGCCGCCCAGCAGCGAGGAGATGGCTCTCCCCCTGGCATTGGCACTCTCATTGTATCCATGCAGTTCAGGGAGGGAGGAAGCAGCAGGCTGCCAGCTGAGATCCTCCCCTGCCACATGAGGTTGCTTTGCCTTACCTGTTGCTGAGTCCCACGCATTGCCTCTGCCTCCACCCTCTGCCTCACCTTGGCGGATAGTCAAAGGGAAATGTTCATGAAAGACAATGATGCAGAGTGTGTCTAGTGGTTACCACAGGACACCTGGGTTCTGATCCTGAACTTGCCTTTGACTTCCTATGTGACTATGGGCAAATCTCTCTGTATCTCAGTTTACCCCAAAATAAAATACAAAGGATAGGTTTCTATTGCATAAGATGTTGTGTTCCTTAACTAGTAAATATTGGTAAAGCGTTGTTAAATCCTTGGACTAAAGGTGAGAGAGAAGAGCAAATGATTATTGAATGAAAGCAGAATTATGGAAGAGGTGAAGGCTAACCTCCCCATTACATTATAACTTATTAGAAATAAATGTCGACTGTAATTTAAAAAGTGCTAAGAACAGGCATAATAGGCTGTCCCCAGGTAATTTATCCTTCTCAGCTCTAGCTGACAAGGATGAATTTCCTTTATCTTCATGAATCACCTTAATGTAGTCACTCAGGAGATTTGCAGCAGGATTCGTATATTTGTAATGTTGTGCTGCAAAATTTGCAATTCAGCTTTGAAATATCGGCCACTATTTTCCTTGTGTTTGTTCCAAAGGCTTTGGTAACTGTTTATGCTCCAGATTATATGGATGTGTCTATTTGACACCTTGTTGCCTAATGAGGGATTTGTTTGCCCAAGATTCAGGTGTTAAGTTCCTAAGGTGAGACAGGTTTGCTCAAATTACCTATGGTCAAAAATGCCACTCCCCATCCATTTGCTGGCAATAGGAGCAGCACCTGCTCTCCCCACTGTGACAGCAGCTGTGATCTGGGCAGGTCTAAAGCTATTTTCTAAAGAGACAGAAGGGCATCTCTCCCATGCAAGGTTATATTAGACCCAACCACAATTTAGCTCTGCAATATCCAGTACTTTAAGGGGATAGCTAAGCACTATCTTTCAGAGCTTTACAATCATTAACCAGTTAGTCATTAGTTAACCACTACTACTAATTATATTTCCAAAAGCAATGGCAAAACCCATCAATCTTGTTTCTGTTAATGTCAGTGTAAGGAATGCTAGCCAAGTAATAAGGAAATCACTGCCATCAGGGTTGTTTTTATTCTCAAAGTTGCATGAATTTATATTACTCTGCTACTCCTTTGTCCTGATTTTGACAGTAAAATCCCTTGATTATGTCCTTATTGGAATGGATGAGTGTGCAAAGGGGATAAAAGAACTGTCAAAATTGTAAATTTGAACTCCAAGTGTTTCATCTTTTCTTTTTTCCTAACAAATGTGAGACAGATACTTTATCTTTGAAATGCAGAAGCAGAAAACGGAGAAGAATGAGAGTCATCAATGTACCTACCCCTTTTATTCTCAGAAAATGGATTGTGTGGGCTACACCCATTTTAACCTTATGGATGATCTTTGCCAAATGCTCTAGAGAGAGGCAAAAATGCCAATTCCTTGCCAATGTGCTCTTATTTAATAACACCAGTTATTATTGCTTTCTATATATTGGCTGCTAATTTTATATGTGATTTTGACCTGTTTAAAAAAGAATCACTGGACACAAAGTTTACTGCAGATTTCTGCTGTGTTGTCGTTTTCCCTTAGAGCTTAAGCTACACCTGCTCATTTAGACCCTTGATAATCTTTCCATTGACTTCAACAGTTTCTAAATCAGGCCCCGCTCCTGAACCCATGAAGTCAGTGGCAACATCCCACTGACTTCATGGGCTCTGGATTGGGCCCTAAAGTCTGTGTACTTGGTCTAATAGCAAAGGAAACCCACCCTTTTAGCTTGAAAAGTGCTGCAGTGATTTTGTTGGAAATGGAGGGGGAATGATAAACATTCGCGCCAGGGATCACCCCACTGAGTGGCTCAAGCATTCAGAAATTTTACCAGAAACAAAATCCAAACAACTGTTTCCATTCCCTGTTGAGAACCTAAAGAGATATTGTTTTCTTGAGCAGCTCTGAGCCAATGATTGGAGTGGCCTTGTAAAGCGAGTCAGCAGCACGAATATACTTCTTTTGTTGGGATTTTTTGTTTGTTTGTTTCCCTGACTTGTTGCTTGTTGTCCAAAATACACCTTTTCATCAATGCATCACCTTTACACTAGCACACCGTTTGCCTCTAAACCATACATCCCTGACTATATTTCAGCTTTGGGACGTGGATCCCTTGTTATAGCTCAGTGTCTCCCAAACGCTGTTTCTTAGGGGTACAGAGTTAAGTAAACAATGGACACTGCCTAACACCCATTGAAATCAGTGGACGTTTGGTGCCCAAATACCTTTGAGGATCTGGGCCTAATGTGCTCTCTCACCCATTGGACATGGCAAGTTTCTCCAGACAGAGAGGATAGGCTGGTGATGTGAGACCAGATTGCTCCCTCCGTTGTGTGGATAAATACTTACATCAATCCAGCACATCTCAACAGCATTAAACTCCCTTGAAAAACAATAAAAAGAGAGTAAGAAACAAAAGGAATAATTCTTATCTTATACTTGGATGGTAAGCTCCTTGGGGCAAGGACTGTCTTTTTGTTCTGTGTTTGTGCAGTGCTTAGCACAATGATCTATGACAGGGAGCCACTACTTCTGTTCTCTCTGTGTGTATGACAAAAACAAGGGGACAGTCAATCACAATAAAAGGGTTGGTGGATTCAAAATGGATAAAAGGAATTTTTTCACAAAATATGTGATTAAACTGTGGAACTCGCTGCTGCTTGAAGCTGTTGAGGCCAAGAAACTTAACAAGATTCAAAAAGGGATTGGATATTGCTATGGTTATCATAATTAAGGACAACAAAATTTGAGGATATTTAATCTTGTACTTCAGGGCTTAAACTAGTCTGTAACTATTAGTATCAGAATGAGACCTATCTGAGGGCAAAGATTATCCCACATTTGTATATTACAGGGTTCTTATTCTGAGGCATCTGATGTTGGTCACTGTCAGAGACAGGATATGGGACTACACCAGTAGGCCAATTCCTATTTTCCTACTGTAACACAAATAAATAAAATGGTAGATAATAATAGTAATATTTCTCTGGCCAGAAGTGGACTAGTCTCAGATACTTGATTTGGTGGAAGCATCTGCCTATTAAATGGCTAGAGAAGGCCCGGACTGAAGGACCAGTTGTCATTTTAAGCTCTATTTTGTGATGATCCACCATGGATAGAAAATAATACTATGCACCACTGAAAAGTCGGAGTCCCAGCATGGCAATGTTTTGTAGCTTGGCTGGTACATGAAAAAAATCAGACTTTAAAATCACACTATTTAGATTGTGTTAATTCTTGGCTAGTGTGGCCAATGCCTATAAAATAGCATCCTGGCTTGTGATCCAGCCACTCAACCCCCATATTTGATCCACTCCTCCAGTTCAGGTTTTGTTTTATGACTGGAAAGCAATCATGTGAGACCCAGCCATAGGCAGAAAGCTATCTGAAGCAAGGGAGTATCACAGGAAGCATAGATGGGGAGAAGAGCCTACACACATAGTGGCAAGGACTGGGCGACACACTGAGAACAGCAATGGTGCAGAATCAGAGCCCTCAGATTCTTGTCCCACAGCTTGTGATAAGCTGTCTTTGTTTAAAAGGTGAATGAAAAAGTTTTTAAATTAAAAAAAAACATATTCTTCAGAGTTCTTTGTGATCTTAAATCAGTAGCAGGCTCCCCCTAGCTACACCACCATGCAGTCTTCGCTGTTTCTAAGCCAAGACGCCAAGCAGCGGGAGTAGGACCCTTTCCTGCCTATCTGCTGCAGGAGCCTTGTGACCTCTGAAATGTCTTTCCAGAATTGTGGGGAACAAGAGGACAGTGGACTTGTCAGATGTCCCTTGCCCATGACAGCAAGATGGGAGAGCAGGCTGCCCGGCTGCCCCCGGAGGACTTTAGAGTCTAGAAGAAAAGATTGCAGTCGATCAGGCTGTCCCCCGCAAAGGTGAATTAAGGGGTTACCAGGGCCTATTGATTGGGAGGCAGGATGTTGGAATGGGAATGTGAAGGTATCCCAGGCTAGCTGAGGGCCAACTCTGAGTTGCATAGAAACCTATCACTTGGGTTTACAAACAGGGCAAGAGAAGTTCCTCAGGACTTCAGAAGATTCAAGTTCATGACTAACTTAAGGCCTTACCTCAAGTTTTGCACAGCCTTAATCACAGTCTGTTGGCAGGCAGTGTGAGGGGAACACTGCTTTATGTGTCAGTGAGGTTCTTATCTGTGGCCAGGGGAACACCGATCATCTGGAGCCAAATTCCTCCTTGGTGTAGCTCTTCTGAAGCCAATTAATTTACTCGAGAGATTTAGACTGACAATCGGGATTTGACAGGAAAAGAAACCTTTGCAGTTCACTCCTGACTGAACTTTTTGCTGTATATGTAGCTTCATTATACTGAAAGAAAAATCTCCAGCTTTCCTATGATACTGGGTCCTGATACAGGCCTGATCCTGAGAGGCGCTCAGCACTGGAAACCTCCCCTGAGGCCTGTGGGAGGGTAGGTGCTCAGCATCTCTCTGATTTGGAATATTTCAATATTCACTTATAGCATCCCACAGATTTATTGAGACACTGAAAGCTCCAACTCAGCACATAGATGCAGGACTGAATTTGATGCTAACCCCCCCCAGTTCAGATCAACAACATAACAACATACAAGACAAATGAACGCTGAGATAAAGGTATAGTAGTAGTACTATCCACTGGTGGAGGTGCCAGCTACACAAAACATTACAATACATAAGTTTATGTAAATTTCCATGGTTGTTCTATATTCTGTATTGAAAAGAAGTGTAGTACAGCCCCCACTCAGCCCCACAGACAACTTGATGGTATTGCTTACCACTGCCTACTTGGTGTCATGACAGAATGGAACAGGGTAGGCAGAAAAGGAATAATATGCAGAGGATCGTGCTGTGCTAACAAACACTGAAGCAGGATGATATACCTTATAGAGGCTGAGATACACTGTCCCACTCAGGAAAGATGGGAGTTAGGCTTTTCTGATCTTCTCAGGATGGTCCTCTGTGATAATGTTAGGCAGCTGTTAAAATAAGAGCTGCCAATGATAAGAAGTCACAGAAATCCTGCAATAGTCCTATGAATACCCCCCTCTCCCCCCTCCCCATTTCACTTCATACCTTTGTCAACTAAATTCTAATTAGCAGAGGACAGATAACACTAGACAAACTACAAAATATGCAGACACAGCTTCCACAAGCAGATTGCTGTCTTCATATTATTATTAATAATGAAGATATTCCCAATTGTTACCATGGGACCACATCTGATAAGGCTAACGTGAATTACAACATGTACCTGATGTTCATTCTGAGTAAACAGAACAAGAGAGATGGCAAAGATTTCAGCCCAAACAATGACATGAACTCAGACTTGCAAAAATTGGTATAATAAAGCTGTATTTGCTTTGTAGATAAATCAAGCATTAAAAAATGGTGCCACTCTGAGGAGAGTGAGGATGGGAGGATTTAAAGGCAAGATCCTTTCCACAATTACCCACCCACACCCCACCCACTTCCCCTACCACCAAACAGCCATTATGAATTGCAGAAATCTCTGCCTTCCTTCACTGGGGATGTTATTGGTCTCTTTGTAGAAGCAATTGTATTTAGGTCACTAGTAAACCACAGGATATAGCCTTCTGTCATAGACAGTAAAGGGTTAAGAAGTTCACCTAGCCTAGCTGACACCTGACCAAAGAATCCAATGGGGGGAAAAATGTTTCACCCAGGAAGGAGGGAAGCTTTGTTCAGTCTGTCCATTAAGTTCTGTGCTGAAGTGAAAAAGATGAAGGAATCACCAAGGGTAGTGAGTATTAGAGAAGGAATGAATTAGCTTATGTTTATTTCCTTTTGTGACTTTGTCTTTTTGCATTAGAGGGATAATCAAATTGGGTTTTCTTTTGTGTAACTAAGGTTTTTGCCCAGGGGAGCATCCTCTGTGTTTTGAATCTGTTGTCTGTGAGAGTAGCTTGTATGCTAATCTTTCAGAGGAAATGCTTTTACCCCTTTTCCTTAATTAAAAGTCTTCTTTTTAAGAACCTAATTGATTTTTTCCTTGTGTTAAGATCCAAAGGGTTTGGATCGGTGTTCACCAGGAAATTGGTGGAGAAGTCTCTCAAGGTTACCCAAGGAAGGGTTACAGCACTTGGGAGGGAGAGATTTTTGGGGGGAAGACAGTTTCCCAAATGACTCAAACAACTGTATTAAACGATGTGGATGGTGGCAGCAACCAGATCTAAGCTGGTAATTAAGCTTAGGGGTTTTCATGCAGGTCCCCACATCTGTACCCTCAAGTTCAGAGTGGGGGTGAAACCTATGACACCTCCGCAGACAGTAAAACATGTGGATATATTTATGGTCATATATATAGTACAAAGTCTACTTCCAACATGTCCCAAAAAATTCAGGACAGCTGTCATGGTGTTGGGGAAGCTCCTCTGCAGTCCTAACAGGTGAACATGAAATTTTACACCTAGTCACTAGATAAAGTGAAGAGAGCCATCCCACCTTGTGTTCCCATTAGATTTCACAGGCTGAACAGGTTCAGGAAAGATTAATACTTCAGTGGAGACATATCAAGAAAACCCAGCCATCTGCAGGAAGTGATGTTTGATATTCAGTAAGTAGCACTTTTCCCACTGACTCACAATCACACCAGCAGAGAGCATTCCGGGTGCTCTCTGAATTAACATGTGTATTGTATCCAGCTGTTTTGGATAATCCATAGTCAGCACTTGAACACATTTGACTTAAAGTTATCATACACACACATCATTAAATTTTAATGGTGGAACAAATGGAGTATTTTCATTATATCTGCCATTCCATGACATTTATTTGAACCAGCCATGAATTTTGTCTTTTTTAATATACCTAGATCTCTATAAACACAGATATAATTTTCTGATCATTAGAGCAGGATCCTTAACTTCTAAAATGCTAACAATCAAAACATAGACATAACAATCGAGATTAAAAGCCAGTGGATAATTGATTGTTTGATGATACCCTTTTGCTCAGACATTTGGATGAATTAATTGTGGAGTCTAACTGAATCAGGCTCATCAACTTGCCATTATTCAGCTGAAGGCTGTGGTATTTACCAAATGAATGGTGTGAATTAGATTCTTGTAAGTAAATAGCCAAGTTTAAACAAAGTGATAATGAGCAATCTTGTTGATGCTGCAGTGCAGACTGGCTTCTCCCCTAGACAGGAGCAGAGCTGTCTTTGAAATGACCCATTGTACTGTGTGCTCTGTAGCTAGCCCTAGAGGTCTGCTCTGGCCTAAATTGGACCCAGGTCCTATAGGGTCAAGTCATTTTCCTACCTGGCCCTCCCCCATCCAAACCTAATTCAGTTCTGCCACCACCTCCTGCTCATGGGATCAGTTCTCCTCCTGCTGCCCATGGTGTCAGCACGGCAGTGGCTGCATGCATCAGTGGTTGCATGCCCTGCCCCAGCCATCCACCAACCCTTGTTACACAGCCTGTGCTGCAGACTGTTAGGCACTGACTCCTTGACACACTCACTCTGTAGTACACATGGCACAATGAGGTTGTGGTGACTGGCAGGAGTAGGGCAGGCTGCCACCACTACAATGCAAATCCCATAGACAGGAGGCGGAGATCCAACCTGATCCAAGCCCAAGAGGGTCTGTTTTTTTCCCCACCCCAGCGGGACTCAACACTTGTAGTCAGGTCTCATTAGATTGCAGGGCCCTGGCTACCAGGAGTCCATATTCTTCTCACAGCTTTGACTTTGGTTCAGCACTGCAGATGGCATAACTACAGAACCAACACCACACGTCAAGCCCACAATAAAGATAACAATACTTAGAGATGGGTCAAAATTGGACCCGACATTCTGAACCCCATGCAGTTTCCAGGAACAGGCAAGGTAGGGTTCAGATTTGAATCCTCAGATTTTAACTGCTCTCTATAGTTTTGAGTCCAGCTCAAATCCAAAAGCGGACAGAGTCTAATTTTCTAGTTCCAGTGCAGAAGCACATGAAATTACATGAGTACTGTTGAATCCAAGCCTGAATCCTAGCCTGGACTGGCTTCAAACCCAAACTCTGAACTCAGCCTAACTTTAGTTTAGATCCAGATATTTACATAGACTATAAGTTCTGTGGGGCAGGGACTGCCTTGTTGTTTTGTCTTTGCACAGCACCTACCACAATGGGCTCCTGGTTTGTGACTGGGGCTGTATGTGCTATTGCAATACAAATAATAAATAATATTTTCATCTGAGCACTACCTCCTCAACATATAGAATCATAGACTCATAGGACTGGAACAGATCTCAAGAGGTCATCTAGTCCAGTCCCCTGCACTCATGGCAGGACTAATTATTATCTAGTATTATCTAAGTATTATATACTTAATAGTAAACAGATAAAGGGCCTATGACACAGTGGAGTAGTTCTGATTATATCCAGTAGAAAGCAGTGGATCACATACACACTAACCAGCCCATTACATTTACTTATCTACCTCAGAGCGCTGTTGTGAGGGTAAGTTAATGTTTGTACAGTCTTTTGATGCTGTAAAGCAGTCAATAAGTCCTTTGTCTTATTATTTTTTGCTCTGTTTTTCATCCTCAACCTCTGGTAAAACTGGAATGAAATGGGAGGGAAAATGCTTGGTAACTTATCGTAATCAAATAACTGATATACTGGCCTTTGAAATGTAACAACAAACCAAAAGGTTGATGTAGCTTGGGGCAAATTGAAATAATGTTTTATGTTCCATTTCCATGCTGGAAACCACGTTACAATGCATAAAGATCAATACACAATGTGGTAGATGGACAGTTTCAAAAACTATAGAAGTCAGCTGGCTGACTTCTAGTCCATGAGATATGAGGAATGTGTCAGCCATGGCCCAACTGAGTCATTAGTTCAGAAACTCATCTAATAGGTATTTGTGGAAAACTGTGAGGCTTTGTGACCTGCTTATGTAATAACTTTCAATACATGGGAGGGCAGCTCAGCCAACTTCTCACTCTTCAAACCTCCCTGGAAACCAGGATGGCGTTTCCATTCACACTGGCTAAACTGAAGTCTAAATTGGGAGACATTTTCATTTTCATGCCTGAATTTCATTTGTGAAACAGAGTGCTATTGAGAAATACAGTAGAGTAAAGCAATTTTTCATGCTTCATTGTAGTTAAGTACAGTTGCAAAATATTCCACAACTGCCTACTATAGTAAAGGAAAATGGCTTTTAACACCTCACTTTGAAATGAAGTCCTATATAGCTTAGGACTGTGCACTTAACAGCTATTTCTAATTATTCAAAATATCTGTAAATACTAGACAAGGATCAATAAACCTGATTTTGGTTTTGGTGGATGAGTCAGATCTGTTCCATTTCAGCGGAGACACCAAAGTACAGAGCAGGTGCCTCAGTATGAGTTGCAGGATGGTTTGAGATCAAGGGAACCTGTGGAAGTGGATGGCTAAAAGTGGTTGTGCCACAGTGTTGTAAAGAGGACACTGGAACAGAGGAATAAAGTGGAACATGATCAGAAAATGTGTGTTAACATGGTCCTCTGGTTGGCTTTGTTCTGATTCTGGCTCACTTCTAGTAACCACTCCAGGGTACCTGTAGCACTTATTAGTATGTATATTGTGGTAGCACCTAGAGACTCCAATCAGGATCCAGAACCACACTTTGCTAGGCACTATGTACATGTATAACAACAAGACTCTTCCCCACAAAGTTTACAATCTGACTTGCACAGGATGCTTGGGATGCTGAAGGTATCACAGCCTGCCTGATAAATGGCCTGGGGTGGGTTTTTTTGTTTGGTTTTTGGTTATTGTTTTTTTCCTGGCTGGGTATAATTTTTAATTTCAAAATTATGCCCATGCAGCAAAAATATAGATTAATCTAGCCAGTATACTTAGAATACGGTACACTTAGTATTCATTTACACTTACAAAAGGGGTGACGAGGCCATTGGGGAATCTGTACCATGGCAGAGACTTGTTCACAGTAGCCTGTGCTTGGGGCACAGCACTGTTTGTGACCCCACCAGTCTACACCACTACTGTAATCTTTAGCCTAGATGAATTCCTTTCCTTTGAACTACTACAGCCATTTAGAGTGGCCACAAAGCAAAGTGTGTGCAGGGAATTAAGGATCGCACCCATGAGCAGTCCTTAGTTCATCCGGTTGGCAAAGCCTGGGCTTGCTGCCAGCTCAAGTGTCTACATGAGCAGGGAGCATTTCACATCAGTAACCTTTTCTGGATAGGAGACAGAGTGTCTATCTATCTATTACTATTGTTTTTTTATTATTTGTAGAATGGTAGCAGCTATATGTTTCATATGAGAATCTAGCCCCATTGTGCTTGGTATTGTACATTCTCAAAGTAAGAGACAGTCCCTTCCACAAAGATCATATAATGTAAGTAAACATGCTCGTTAAACGGTGGAAGAAAGGAACTATTATTATCCTATAGGTGGGGAACTGGGGCACAGAGGCATTAAGTGACTTGCCAAGGCCAATGGTGTGTCTTTTGCTCTTTACACAACCAACGTAATATGGTGGAACCACACAACTGGGGTCCAAATAACTGATTTCTGGATATACACACCATGCAAAGTCAAGTTCTGATGGCTTCTCAGACATAGAACACAGTGCCATTAGAGGATGCACAAACTATTTAAAAAGATACTATCCTATTCCTATACACTGCAGTCACACAGGAAGTCTTGGGAGAACCAGGATCAAATGTCACTAGAGGGAAAAGTTATCGAGAGAAAGAAGGGAACTTAAACTTTTTTGAATATAAACATAGAGTCTGGTTTGGTTGAGATTTGGGTCATGTTTCAAACCAGTTTTGGGTTTTTTTTTCCAAACCAATTTTCCCATCCCTAGTTATTATTAACAGGCAGGTAAAATGCAGTCAGTTCCCTGTGGCTTAAAGGTGAATGAGAAACAAACAGGAGATTATTTAGGTCAAAAGAAACAGTAAATTAGCTTTTTCTCCTTTGCCAAAAGTGATTGGGCAAATACAAATCACAAGTTCAGCCTTCTCCCAAAGAAAATAATCCATGGTTCTTTAAAGGAAGGAATTACATATCTGCCTATATAGTATAATAAATGTCCTTTTTAAAATGAAGTAATTTCTGAGCTCTTCAGCATAAGACTTATGATTAAAGTGACAGCACCGATATTAAAATTTAATGTTCCCAATATTGTCATGTAACAATAAATCAACCTGTGAGAAGCTGTAAGATCCGTCCTCCTGGTAAAAAGAGTTACAGAGCTTTAATGGATGTTGGGTTACGATTAAGAAGCAGGTTATTGATAGTGAAATGTATTAATTTGTGTCTCTACAGCAATCAGATGGGGCTGCATGAAGTAGTTTATATAATATGAAGTGTACAGCTCTATCTGTCAGTGCCAACTGGTATTCTGGGGCTTTATTAACACAACAGCATATAGAGATGACAAGCTTGCAGGCAGATATAACGACCTCATGATTGTTTGGAATATTTAGACTCCGTGGCCTCAAGCTCTTTTGTATTTTTTTCTTGTTACTGTACAGAGCTTTCAGGTGTGAAAGCCTGGGAAGAATTTCAAAGGGAAAGTAAAGTCATGTTCTTTTATTAGCAGGGAATAACACTACTGTGGATGTAAAACACCACTGAAGCGCTAAGTGCTTTACAAAGGAAGCTAAGCACTAATGGGGAAAGAGAAAGGCTAAGGGCCACAGGCTCCCACCCCTGTGGTGAGCAGAACCATACTATACAGGAAGAAACCATCAACGCATTGGAAAATTCTGCCATTATTATTATTAATCATGTTTATCACAGTGCCTAAGGACCAACAAAGAGCAGGGCCCCACTGTGCTAGGCACTGTTCAAACTCAGAGTAGTAGACAGGCCCCTGACCTGAAGAGCTGATAATCGACGTAGACAAGACAGACACAGGCCGGGGGAAGGGATGTAATGCACAAGCAGAGAAGGTGACAAATGCCATGTTAGTTCCCCGATGTTTAGGGGTGGAGGTAGCAGATAGGGGGGATTAGCAAAAGGGAAAGAAAAGGGAAAGGGGAGGAGACTTTAAAGAGAATGAGGGTGAAGGGAACAGGTTAGGGGAGAAAAGGAGGCTGTCCTGGAGTGAGGCTGAGCTGAAGAGACTGAGGAAGGGAGCAGGAGTGGGTTGGAACAAATAGCCAGTCTGCACAGGGCTGAGGAATTCTAGTCGACACTCTAGACAATTTGGACATCATCAGTGTCTTTGGGTCCTTGCTTTAGCTGTTTCTGCAGCGGCTACCAGTTGAAGTCTCTGGTTGGCTCCTCCCTGTAGTTTCTTTCACCAAAACCATATGGCACGGGTGAGGGGGAGAGACACTGCATGGATCCTAGTGCCCTCAGGAAAAAAGGTCACCCCTTTGCAGTTCTGAGTCCATGGGTTGTTGAGAGACGGGTGGGGCCCAGCCGGGGCTTCTTTTCACTGAATGAACTTAGTGGCACACATTTTGATTAATCTCTGTGCTGCCACTGTGTACCAGACTCACTGTGTCTGTGTACCACCAGTGAGTCTGGTGTTCAGGGCTCTCTTCAGGCCAGCTTTCAGAGGGTTTAGCTCAGTTTCATTGCATTCTTTTTGAAAATAACAAAATGGAAGCTATGAAAAAAACTAGCCTTATTCAGCTTTGAAAACTATACAACTTACCTGAACCCATACAAACCAGACATGCTAGTCCAGTTTTCTAGCAGCTACAATGGCACCAAATGGTTCATGCTGAGGCCTTGCAGTGCACCAGGAACTGATAGAAGGAGTTTGTAGCATCTATAAAGAAATTGTTTTAAAGGACTAGATGATATGTAGATATGCACTGCATGCCTCCCACAGCCTGGCTAACAAGAAAGGCTGCTTTGGTGAAATGTCCTGCCTTGTTTCTACATGAAAGAGGACCAAGTAAGCTGGATTCATATATTGAATGGACCACCGATCTTTATGGAGTTTGGTAATCATTAATTGTAAGCAATGTCACTTTGTGAGAGCAAATCATTATATGCCACAATTATGCAGTTACTCCCCCGGCCCCAGTTTCTTGCCACTTTGGGCAAATGCCTGGCCACTTCTGGCTAGCTGACAAATAATAGGTAACACTTCGCACTTATAGCCGTAGATCTCAATTCACTTTACGGACATTAGTCAATGAAGCCTCACAACACTGCTATGAGACAAGGGAATATTATCTCCTCTATTTTACAGATGTGGAAATTGAAGCAAAGAGGTTAAATGGCCCGTGCAAGCTCACACAGAAAGTCTGAGGCAGAGTTAGGAACTGAAGTCAGATCTCCTGACTTGTGCTTTACCCACAAGACCCTGCTTCCTCGCCAATCCAGTGAGTTGTTTGTACCTGGAGAAAATGCATGAAGAAACTCTTGTGTGACGCATCCTTTGCATACTTGTGCACCACTGACCCACCTACTTCACATTCTGTATAGCAGTTTCTTGCCACACTTTGGACTAGGAGGAGAAAGGAATCATCAAGGGAGAAAATTCACTACAGGCCCATTTCTATTATAAACAAAAAAGCCAAAACCTCACCTGCAGTGTGGAGAGGGAGGGGGAGGGACAGGGAAGAGAGACTGGATTTTTTTAAAACCATACACATATAAATAAAAAAAGCCCTTCTCATCTTTACTCCTGCCTTCTCTCTGCTTGAATCCCAGCTATGATTTACAGCACATCCAAACGTTCCATCAAAGGCTGAATTGGAAAGCAGCAGCTTTGCCATACGGGCTGATTTGTTAGCAAAGGATAAATCAATGTGGCAGACAGAAATACAGTGGAGATTATAACACGCATAGTAAATGCAAAAAGCTTCCCAGACGGGAGGGGCCAGGTTGTGAAGGGAAGTGAATGATTTATGTTGCTAAAAAGATAAAGTTTCCTTTGTGGTGATGCTACATTGCCTTTAAATGGGGGGAGGGGGGAGAGAGGAGTGATTTATTTCCAAAGCATATGGCATGCAAGGTGGTGCTTTTTGAACCACTTTGCCATTAAGGTTTCATTCAGAGAAGCATTTTTCATGGGCCGTTATGCAGGGAAAGAACAGAATCTGGAAAACTCTCCTAACATATCTATGAATTGTTAATATGCATGAGAAGTTAAGGGCACCCAAAAAATATGTCAATGGAAGAGGAGCATCCAAACGCTTAGACAGCTACCAATAGGGAATTAGATTAAGGAGGGAGTTGTCACAAGGGTATGTGGGGGGCAAACTAATGCTAGATCCTCTTAAGAAAAAATGATCTACTTGATGCAGACCTCACAGAAATTGGTGATGTTGCTTGTCCAAATGGGTGCGAGTAAGACAAGCAAATTTGCTGCTTCTTGCCCAGCCCTGTTAAGGGCTATCAAACCCAGACATGTCCTGACTATAAGGCTCAGAACTCCCTCTGGGAAAGGGCTCCCTGACGATGTAGTAGCATGACACCATCAAATTTAGATCATGTCATAAACACAATCTCAACCCAATTGCGCTTGTGCTCCAGCTCAACAGATTCTGATGTGGTGGTGCATTTCCAGCTGGACCATTCCATACAGCATCACTCCACAGTTATCACAAGTCCCAGTCTCCCCAATGATTAGTTGTCCTACTGCAATCTAATGTTCTTCTTCGAGTGCACAGGGAAAGGTAGTGTGGTAGCTCTAATACATCTGGAGTTACATCCTGGTCAGCTTACATAGTCATGCTGTGGCTACTCCTCAGGAGCTCCTCCCAGGGAGCATCTTGCCAAAAAGAGGACTGTGATGGGGAGGAAGTAGGTGGAGCTATGGCATTATATGGAGCTCAATGGTCAAGCATCTCTTAGGCCATGTCTACACTAAGAAAAAAAGGCATGATTTTACAGGAGCTAGCTAACACATTGTACATCCCAAATGCAGACAAGGCAAGTTGTGGTTTTACTTCAGAGTAGTTGGTTGAGGTAAAGCCTAGGGAGTTCCAATTTGGGCTCCTCTCTATTTCCCCTGGCCCCTCAAGTCTTTGGCATCTCTGTTGAGACTACCAACAAGCATGCCAACTGTGGTGGTCATTGAATGGTACGGACACTTGCCCATTAAGAAATAGCCTGAGATCACCTAACTCATCACACACAGACCACCAAATAGCCAGCAGACAGTCCTAACTTTCAATCACTAAAAACTCTGGCTGCATTTGCTTAGGTAATCAAGGAGAAAAAAGCTCTGTTTCCCACTACCAATCCCCTGTGTCATCCAGTCCCCTGCAAACAAGTTCCTAAATGCTCACCCCTTTGGTTTTCCAAAATCATCTCTATAAACATAACTGGTCAGATCCTCAGCTGGGGTATATCAGCATAGTTCTACTGAAGTCCACAAAGCTGCTTTGATGACACCAGCTGACAATCTGGCCTAACATTGTGCTTTACCAAAGAAAAGACAACTCACTTAGATCAAGTTTACCACCATGTACTTTGGGAAAATTCCCAGGATTATGTTCTTAAAGAAAAGCTACTTCCTTCAGCCCAGTCACAGCAAATAAGTCACTCCACTCCTTCTGTTCTCCCTATCAGTATCTTCTCATATGCATTCACCATATCCAGCTCGAAATGAATCATTCCTTTCATAAAAAGCAACAAAGTTATTCACACAGATAAAATATTAATCCTAAACCTGGGAATAAGACAAGAAAAATAGAAATCTTAAATTTCTTACCATGAAGATTTAGCAATCCATTTCTACTTCACATTAATCATTTGAGGTACTGTTGGAATATTTTTTCCCTAAGTTAAATTTTGGGTTATGGACTGCAAGTCAGATGTTGTCAAGTATTTAGAGCAGGCAATGAGAACCAGGACTCCTGGGTTCTATTCCTCATTCTGTTAGGGGATGTCTACACTACAAGCTTAAGTCAACCTACGTTAGGTTGACTTACAGCCCCCCTGGGAGGCATGGATCAGTGTACATGTCACACCCCCATCACTACCTGGCCCAAGCTGGGGAAGCTAATGATCCAACCAGCGGACCAAATTCAGTGATGAATCCTGGTCATGTGCCACCCGAGGCACATTGAGCATATTCTAAGAAGAAGACGGCCACCACAGTTATTACTCCAGTGGTTCACATCCACATGGCCCTCCTTCTGCCGATGGTGCCTGTCCTCACCAGGAGCTCTTCCATCCACCTAAGAAGCGCAATGTGAGGGGCTGAGAGCCTGGGCTCTCACCTCCCCGCTGCCTGCCAGGAGCCATCTACCCACTCATACTCTCACCACCCTGCTCCACACTGGGAGCAGGCCAGTCAGGCTCTTGCCTCCCCACCGCCTGCCAGGAGCAGGGCAGTCGCCCAGGTTCCCATTTGGGAGCCAGAAGCCTCAGTGCAGCTAGGCTCCCCAGCACGGAGTGGAGAGCCAGGGGGAGCAGGGAACTGGGGGAGTGCAACCCAGCACAGAGTGGGGAGCCAGGACCCAGGAGTAGCCTGGCTCAGAGTGGGGAGCCAGAACCCGGGAGTAGCCTGGCTCTGAGCAGGGAGCCTGGGCAGCAGGTAGCAGAGTGGCTGGAAGTGGGGAGAACTAGAGCTGTGAAATTGACAAGAGTGACAGCCAGCAGCTGATGTAAGTAACACGGTGTTTACACAGACACTGCAGTACACTAACTACACTGGCATAAGCCCTATGCCTCTCATGGAGGTGGAGTTATTATCTCGGTGTAGTACGGTGTGACAGGTTGGATCACAGAAACCCCCTTGGGGCTGCCAAGACTACTTCTGCCCCTGCTTTCCCTGCCAGCTTGGGGCTCCATCACCCTGTCTTGTTGAGCCAGGGTCTGCTCCAATGCCAGTCTGCTCCAACACAGACCCAGGGTCTGAACCACGTGCCCCAAAGCTGCAGACTTAACTGAAAGCAACTTACAGGAGTGTTCCTGTCTTCAACACTCAGATGCCCAACTCCCAACGGGGTCTAAACCCCAAATAAATCTGTTTTACCCTGTATACAGTTTATACAGGGTAAACTTATAAATTGTTTGCCCTCTATAACACTGATAGAGAGATATGCACAGCTGTTTGAACCCCCCCCCCAGGTATTAATACATACTCTGGATTAATTAATAAGTAAAGAATGATTTTATTAAATACAGAAAGTAGGATTTAAGTGGTTCCAAGTAGTAACACACAGAACAAGTAAACTATCAAGTAAAATAAAATATGTAAGTCTGAGTCTAATACAGTAAGAAAAATGAGTACAGATAAAAACCTCACCCTTAGAGGAATTCCAGTAAGCTTCCTTTTACAGACTAGTCTCCTTGTAGTCTGGGTCCAGCAATCACTCACACCCCCTGTAGTTACTGTCCTTTGTTCCAGTTTCTTTCAGGTATCCTTGGGGGTGGAGAGGCTACCTCACAAAATGGAGAGGTCTCCCACAGGCTTAAATAGACTTTCTCTTGTGGGTGGAGGCCCCCTTCCTCTCTCCTGTGCAAAGTCCAGCTCCAAATGGAGTATTGGAGTCACATGGGCAAGTCACATGTCCATGCATGACTCAGTTTTTACAGGCAGCAGCCATTGTTTACCTGCTACCGTGAACATCCTCATGTAGACTTCTTATATGGATTGGAGCCTCCCAAGATCTATTGTCCCTTAAGTGCTTCTTGACTGGGCACTTAATTTGCACATTCCTTTCTCAAGAAACTGACCAAATGCTTTACTAAGGCTACTTGAAAATCAAGCCAGTACATAGCCAATGTTCATAATTTCAAATACAAAAATGATACGTGCATACAAATAGGATTAATAGATTCAGTAGATCATAACCTTTACAGAGAGATGTTACATGGCATATGTGGCATAAAACACATTCTAGTTGTGTCATATATACATGCATAAGCATATTCCCATGAAGCCTTATGGGGTACACCATCACATAGGGCACTGACATTGGCAGTAGCAAGGCTATAGTGTATACACTGACATAGTTAGGTCAACATAAGCTGCCTTCCCGTAACCTAACTGTGTAGTATAGACCAGGGCTCAGTGAATCACTGTGTGACACTGGGTATGCCACTTTACTTTTCAATGCCTGTGTTTACCTATTTGAAAAATGGTTACCTTACAAGAGCATTGTGAAGCTTAATTAATTAATTTTAAAACCCTTTGATTCTTGGATGAAAGATGCATTAGAACTGCAAATTATTTTATGTGTAATGTGAAAGAAAGAGACAAATGAGAGCATTTTAACTGTATTTTTTTTCTTTTTTGGTCCATGTGTCAAAGTTACAAGAGGGGTCAAGGAGCAAGACTATCATTACTGTCTGTTATGAACTGGCCAGCAGAGGGTGAACATACCACAGAGTCCCCAGCAATTTCCATGATGGACCTAGTGGTTCCACTGACCCTAGGATATGGCTGTCCCCTGGGGATGTTTCTCAGCCACTCGTTCACCCCAAAAACCTCACCAGCTACCCTAGAACCTCTTCCTCAGAAGCTGCAGGAATCTGTTCTTGGCAGACAGGACACCCTAAAAGAAACTTATTTGACTTTTGAGGAACTGCTACTCAGTAGGAAAGACGTGATTAAACTGTGCTACCAAATGAGTGACTACAGACAGGGAAGAGAGGTAAATCAAAGTTAGATTGCAAAGGGGTGGGGGGCGCATGTTTGCATGAAAGCATGGTTGAATGAGGCAATAAAAAGAGAGTTTTTGACAATAACTACAGGCTATGCGGCAGGACACATTTAAAGTAAAAATAGAGATTCACAATATGGACATAAAAAGGTATTGGAAGGTGTGAAAGTCCATTGAAGCACATGTCCAATATAAATTGTGTAATAAAAGTAAAGCAGCTGGATTTTGCAGTGCAGCCATCACACTGTAAGGCTGGATGAGGGCAGTCCTGGAGCTGAACTCAGACTCTCTCACTTCAGGAACCCAGTTCTTAGATGGTTCTTGTAAAATCCAGAGAATATTCCTTTCAGGTACCTGGACATGAAGTTGGAGTAACTCAGATAAATATAACTCCATGTTACCCATTTCAGGTTTTACACAAATGGCTCAGTGAATGCTAGGACATGTCTCAGACTTGGCTACACTTACAAATTTGCAGCGCTGCAGCAGGGTGTGAAAACACACCCTCTCCAGCGCTGCAAATTGCGGCGCTGTAAAGCGCCAGTGTGGTCAAAGCCCCAGCGCTGGGACCGCGGCTCCCAGCGCTGTACGTTATTCCCCACACGGAGGTGGAGTACGGACAGCGCTGGGAGAGCTCTCTCCCAGCGCTGGCGCTTTGACTACACTTAGCGCTTCAAAGCTAAGTTGAAGTGTAAGTGTAGCCAAAGCCAGTCTCAGTTTATTATACGAGGACATTAATGCTGAATGAATAACTTGTAATCAATAAGATATTCACTGATTTTTGCCTCTTTCTGTCCATGAACAGATTGTAATTTTTCCCAAATGCTTTGCATTTGACATTTTTTGCTAATTTTTTGCTATTATTGGTTTGGTCCCTTGGTCATTTTCAAGCAGCTGGTATCAATATACACTGTTGGAAATTAAAAAATTGAGCTGTTTTCACTAGATGCATAGATCACATGGTAAATTTCCGTTGATCATTTGCATAGCAGTAACTTTTAGAATCAGGTTTCCAGTGCAAATTCTTGTAAATGTGAATTTGACCTTTGTTTTCTCAAACTATGACATCAAAGCTTTAAAACTAGATGCCTCTAAGAAGATTCCTGCCATTAAACCTGGAATATTCATGGAGAATGATTTCAGGGAGGGTTTGAACAGAGTTGCGGCATACTTGTTTTAAAAATTCAAATATTCACTGAAAAAAATTGCAGTTGCAGTATTTACCCAGTATCAGCTGTCCAGCCAGAATGGACGTGTTCCATAAAGATACTAGTGTTCTACCTCAAGTGCAGGATCCTCATCCTCCTAGATCTTTTCCATTTCTACCCCGAGCTACTACCGCTCTGTTTTTACCTCCGTCCACACACTTTCCTTCTCCCTAAGCATCTGTCCTCAGTTTATTTTATCTCCTTGGCCCATGTTCAGCTTCACCTTTTCTCTCAAGCCACCACTTGCACTTGGACCAATCTTGGAAAGATTTCAGAAAAGAGCTACAAGAATGATTCAAGGTCTGGAAAACTCTGCCTTGGAGTAAGAGACCTGAAAAGCTCAATCCATTTTAATTTATCTGAAAGAGGGTTAAGAAGTGACTTGATCATTGTAAGTACCTATATGAGGAAAGGATTTCTGATAGTCAAGGGCTCTTTAATCAAGCATACAAAAGCCTAATAAGATCTAGTGGCTGCAAGATCAATCAAGCTAGAAAAATTCATAGTAGAAATAGGCACAATTTTTTTAACAGTGAGACTAATTAACCACTGGAACAAAATTACTAAGGAATGTGGTGCTCTCCATCACTTAAAGCTTTTAAATCAAGGTTGGATGTCTTTCTAAAAGATATGCTGTAGCTCAGCCAGAAGTTGTGATCTTTATGCAGGAATTCATGGGTGAAATCCTATGATCTGTGAGGGGGGTCAGACCAGATTGTTGTAATGGTCCCTTCTGGCCTTAAAACCTGTGACTTGATGAGTCCTCCTAATTAAACTCCCCTGTCCTGTTCCACATATCTTCTGAAGATGTGCCTGTTTTATAAAACATTATGTTCTATCCTCTCATGCCTTTGAACTGCAAGGGACACTTACGTTACAGCCCATTTTAAGCATAATCTAGTAGGATGGCTCTGATCCTGCACCCACTGAAGTCAATGGCAAAGCTCCCATAGGCTTTGACGGCACAGGATCAAACCCCATGTCTATTTATGGCACTATACAAATACATTATATTAACAGAACTACTGAGTCATAGTTTATATATTCAAGGCTCTCTGAAGTCTGAGACAACAGTCCCTTGCAACCTCATTCTGGATGAGAATAGGTCCCACCATGCCTAGTTAAATTCAAACTATAGCCTTCTATGTTTTGTTGCTCTCAGGGTCAGGGCTCTGATCCCCAAGGTTCTTAAGCATCAGATCTATGTTAGATTTCCTTGTGCACTTAGAAGCACTAACAGCAAGCAACATAGTGCTTGGAGCCCTTTATAACTCCTGTGACAGGGATACTGGAACTTACGTTGTCAGCCTACAGAAACCTATCCAACCCTGATAGAGTAAGGATGCGGAGCCGCTATCATCCGCTGTTGTAAGATTTCCAGTTTCAGGCACATCTCACCGTTCTAGGGTTAATAATGAAAAAGGGGCAATAGGAATGCTTCCCTGTGTCTCAGCTTTAAGACATCATTTTTCCTCCCAGCAGCAAGATCAGGGTCATCAGGTGCTCAGAGAAGCAAAAACTGCACCAACAAAAGCAGGCTGCTGGCAAAGCCAAGGCAAGGAAAAAAATATAATTCACACTGTCACCGTCATCCTGCAGCTGTTATAAATGAGTAATTTATAAGTGAATAATTTACAGAATGTCTGTGGCAGCGCGCTTAATGCTGATACAAAGACAGCTCGGATGTGTAATGAGCTTTTTATGGCATATTGTGTTTAGTTTAATGCAGACTCGTAGGTATCACTTCCTCAGCAATCACAGAGGGTTTGTTGGGTTTTTTATCGTATGGCTGAAAAATGTGCATTTAAATAGGATCCCAAATATATTTACATAATTATTTCAAATCTGTCAATGTCTGTTCTTTGAACATGATCACCCTGTAATGTATGGAGGCTACATTAGTTATGGAGTTTTTCTAAGCTGTCACAATGCAACCAAGATAGGAAAACCAATCCTGTTGTAAAGAGCTGCCGGCTCCTCCAGGAAAACAATAAAAGCCATTCCTTAGAGAAAGCTCTGCTTTCCATAAAGTACATTTCTGGTACTTCTCTTTCCTTGTTTCTAAGCACATTTGCATGGAAACAGGATCTTTGTTTAAGGGGCCACCTTCTCCTACTGTTTATTCCCAGTCTGGTGTTAAAATCCTCTCTTGACAACTAGGGCCCCGATCCTGCAAACATTTACACATGTATTTAATTGTACTAACGTGAGCAGGCTCATTGGCTTCAGCAAGGCTACTCACTGTAGTAAAGTTAAGCACCTGCATAAGTGTTTGCAGGATCAGGTCCTCAATGATCATTTCCAGATGAGTATGTGCTGGGTGGGGACTGGTGGCACCAGTGCCCGTGTCGGGGAAGAAAATGTCCTGGGGCGAGATCCAGCCGAAGGTGAAACTATCAAAGGAGCTCTTTGCCTCAAGCAGTCAGAATGCAGGGCAGTGGAACTCCTGTGGAAACTCAGCAGAAATTAAAGCCATGCCCTCTCGGTGGGAATTTGAGGGAGCGCACAATGCAATGCCACCGCCTGCCATTGCTAAGAGAATTTTCCTTTTGAGGTATTTGATGGGGCAGAGAGGTCTCACAGTAGCAGTGAGGGAGTTAAGGAGGCTGATAGCCCTTTCATTGCCAGTGGAGTGCCTAAGGGAAAGTCTGTGGACCCAGTTGATCCCACCCCACTACACGTGAGGTCAATGCCAGGCATGAAGAGAAGAGCTAAAAGGAGGAGACCTAGCCCAGCTTGGCGGCTGAGCAGGAAGGAGAACAGAGCTCTGCCTCTCTGGATAGGAGACAAGGCTGGTTGCAATTCTGAGTTGGAGCTCACTTGCCAGCCAGATGATCTGTTCTAGAAGGGAGACCCAGACCTCATGGGGCAATTGGTGGCAGCACAGATGGTTTCAGAGACCAGTCCTGAATAGAAGGGGATCCAGAGGCCTTTCTCAAAGTATTTGAGTGGGTTCATGGGCAGCACGAGGGTCATCTGAGCAAGTGGCATTCTTATTGGCCTCATACTTGAGCAGAATGGCACAAGCGGCTTATTGTGGGTTAGACCATTGACAGCATGAGAATATGCACAAGACAAAATGGCCATATTGGCCTCATTGGATATCTTGGAGGAAACATTCCACTAGCAATTTCAAGAGGAGTAGTATCCTCTAGACTCCCAATGCCTCATGGTGGCCCAGAAGTTGCAAAACTGGGTCTTAGGCCACCAGTCCCAGACAATGGCTGGTACCATCCAGCTAATGGAAAACTATATGGGGGCTAGGACTGCTGCAACAACATCCAGAGAAGGACACCCCCTCCTCCCCCCTCCCCCGGGGCAAAAGAATCAGCTCAGGTGAATGATAAATCTGGCCAGGGTTGACATCCCAAGGAGCCCTGCCCAGGTCTTACCTTGACAGGATTTGGGAGGTCCAGGAAGCCATGGTGTAATAGACACCTTGGGCCAAGAAATTTGAGCAGCCTGGCCAGGTCCTGAGTCCAGAATCCTCCAACTCAACTCAAAAGGGACAGGCTCTGGGGTCAAGAACAGAGAGACCTCACACAGAAGCATCTACCCAGCAGCTGTGGGGAGGCTCCGACACCAGCAACCTGGCCAAGGACACTTGTTTTTCATGTGGCCATCCCAGGCACTGGTATCAGGACTGCCCTTTTAAGGAATGCAATTATGGGCAAGTCTGGACTGCTCTAGGCTTGAGCACAATTACAAGGGCCAGCTAAACTGATCATCCTGGTCAAAATAAATGGGATAGAAATAATGAGCCTCATTTGACTCAGAATCTGTGATCCCAAATCCAGGACCACCCTGGGATATCATCTACTTACAGTGCGTGCATGGGGACATAAAGCCATAACCCTGCACCCACATTCAGCTACCATGAGGGTACATACAAGTCCGTTAATGATCAGCCTATGTCTCTTGCCTACCCAATCATTATCAGCCAAGTCTGGGAATATTTTGGGGACCTCCTGAGGGAATTCTTGGAATCCCCCCAAACTTTGAGGCCCCCGCTACTGGAGTTCTCACAGTTAACTTCTCAGGAACCAGTAGGCTTCATGGGTGTAGGAGATGCTGCTGAGCTGGAAGCGGGGAATTCCAAGCAGCTAGATGTGTCATTAGAACCCCAGCCCTGTCCAGAGCTGGTGATCACTTCTTATCTGATCAGAGATTCTGACTAAGTTCTCCAACGTTACTGAGGAGCAAAAAAGTGATCAGACTTTGCACAAGCAGTTAATGGGGAAATAATGGACTCCCAGCAAATATTAGATATTGCTCTATTTTGAAATTCAGGGTGGGCAGCTATACCACCTGGAGAAGGACTGCCAAACAGGGGACTGTGTGTTTCCATGTTAGGGCTGTTTTAGTGCCTGAGGAGTTCACACTTGATACTTGGTTGGTGAAATCTGAATATAGAACTCACAACTAGTTTGGGGTTTCTACCATGCTTCTTCACAGTCTGCCCTTTACAAGGCTTTGCTGGCTTCCATCTTGTGGATCTTTTGGGGGCTATTGTCTTTGAGAAGATTGGTGGAGGTGGGCAGCAATAGATGAGAATCCCAGTATAAACTGGTGGTAGTATCCTGCCAGTCCCACTCTGTGATGGAAAAGAGGCCTTAGTTGTGAACGCATTCAGATATTACCTTCTCAGCAATAAATTCACCCTGGTGTTGGGATCTGGGTTCTAGGCAGTTAGGCTGCCTGGAGCGGAGGTCACTAACATATAGCAAGAGTCAAAGATGGATGTAGAGTTGGGACTGGGCTGAAGGCACTCTGAAATCAGGGTCCAGGGACAGGCCATGGGTCAGAACCAGGATCAGAGTCTATAACATACCCCAAGGCTGGCCATGAAAGGGTTATGTGATCCCACCCTACTAGATCTGCAGGCAGTGTCAGGCATGGAGAAGACAGCTAAAAGGAGAATTACCCCCAATTTGGTGCTGATCAAGAAAGGAGGACAACAGCTCTGCTTCTTTTGATGAGAGAAGACCCTGGTTGCAGCCCTATGATGGAACTCGCTTGCCAGCCAAATCAGCCCTCTAAGAAGGGATACCTAGACTCTGGAGAGCAATCACCAGAAGCACAGTTTGTGAGACCAGCTCTGAATAGAAGGGCAGGGCCCCACAAAAGCTTTGTGGGATGAACATGTTTTGAGTTGTGTTTTGTTCCTGATTACCTTTGAACCTTAATGCCCCAAAAGGGAAAGGATTAAAGCAGACATGGGCAAACTACATGGCCCACGGGACCG